>NW_027210695.1:1020000-1575141 GCF_029030835.1 Brachyistius frenatus
AGAGGAAGACGAGAGAGAAGAGGGATGCGCGTGAGACGGAGAGAGATGATGGCGATGAATGAGCATAAAGCTGCGTGAGAGTGATGCGCTGCGAATGACACGGGGGTCAGACTTTTATCACCCTGTGTTCAGACACGGGCTAATCCAGGCTGTAACTCACCCTCTACCCTCCTCCCAAGTGCACCTCTCCATCTCACGTTCACACTTGACTTCGCTCAGTCAAAGAAAGTGGCCAGCATTCATGCACACACTCCCACATACTGTAGTTACTTGCTGCCACAGATACAATCCTCATCCAAGGTTGTTGAGAAATGAATGGATATTTGTTTCTCGCCGGAGTTTTACCGCTCAGAGGTGGACAGCTTCCTGGCTCGCAGCAGCGAGATGCAAAAGGCATAAAAACGGTATCGACTTTTTTTTTTTTTTTTTTTACATTTTCAGTGCTTCAGAATAAAATTAGGTCACTTCGGTGCACGTTTTTTGTATTCGATCCATAACAATTAAAAGTTATGTCAAGTAAAAGTGGGAATTAAAGAGGTATGTGTGGAGGTATAAACTTCAGACTGAGAAAGTTATCAAGAGAGGAAAATGTTTCGACGTGTGTCGTGTTCTCATCCCTCAACAAGAGTTCATTTTGTGTGCTTGCGTTGTATTCAGTTGTACTGATTTATTTTCTTGCACTTTGTTGTTGATTGCTGGATGGTATTTATGTTTTGAGGCCTCCGAAAGAATCAAAGAAAGAGTTTTATTGACTTAAGTTAATAGCAACAGTTATAATAAAGTTTTCATATTATTGGATAATGGATAGTGTAAAACAAACAGGAAGAGAGTATTGTGAGTTTTATCTGGATTTAAACTGGCAATGTTACAGTTATATGTAATGAGCTTTTAGTGGAAGTTAATTCTTGAACTTGAAAACATCTTTTGATATTTCAATTTTACCCTCGAGGTGAATTTAGTAGCTTTTCCCAGAGTTTGTGAGTATATCTCACAGCCTTCCTCAGTTACCACATAAACACTACTTGTTATCTCTTGACCAAAAAAAAATGCAGTTCAGGCAGACAGGCAGTCAGTTATAATCATGAGGTCCTTTCTGTCCAGTTGTTCTCGACTTCTCTCAGTCCCTCCCAATTCTCCCGCTGAGGCGTAGTTCATTCATTCTGCTTGCTCTGTGCATCACTTCCACATCGGTCTGCTACAGATCTGCAACAGATCTCCTTCCCATCAACAGACTTCTCCTTCATTGGCGAAACATTTTTTTTTTCCATGTTTTCCTGGGAGCTTTTTGTGATCTCGGAAATGGTCTGTGTCGAGTTTTGTCAGATTTTTCCTCGAGCAGAGTCACCGGCAAACACAAATGTGTGTCATCCTAAAACGTAGTGTCCCGCCTGAACTGTTCTCATTGTGCTCTGTGGTGACTTCATCAACTACTGCATCATTTAAAGATTACTTTAATATTCCAGCTGGACGTGACAACATGGAGTTTTAACTTTGCAAATAATCTTAACATGCAGAAACTTGACTACTCTGCTTTATCCTGGTAGTGGTAGAAGAGGAGGAGGGCACAATTTGAAAATTAAGCGATCACAGCATCTGCTTCAGCTCGATAATGACATTAATGAAGCCATCGACATGAACTCAGCTGTAGGTATAAAAAAAAAAAAGAAGGTTGAGTCAAAGCCAGATCCTGCCCGCACACATCCTGTTCAGATAATGGATTGGCAGTTGCTCACCAAGTTATGGTCTCAACAGTTCAGCTGCCGTTGAGCTAATGGATGCACACGCCACCTCCCTGAACTGATGGAGCCGCAGGACATGATGGAGGCCTTAATGATCATTTTACCTACGAGGTGCCACTTGAAAACCACCAGGCCTCCTGCTTGTAGCGTTACGCAAACATCTGCTTGCTTTTCAGAGAAGAGTTCCACTTCCTGCGTCTTGTTTACGGCAAACAGACCCCAAAGGGGAGAGCGAAGAGCTTAAAAACATCATCTAGGGAGGAGGCTTCGAGGGTGATGGCGAGAAAAGCAGGCCAGAGTGAGGCAGCAGTATACAGCGGCTGGTGAGGCAATGTGACGCACAGCTGCATGACTGACAGCTCCAGTTCTACTCCGCAAAGTAGGTCGCAGCCAACTGCCCCCTCTGGGGAGACGCTGGCAGATAGACAGACACGGGGAAGGAGATGGAGACCAGAGGAGGTGTACCGATGACGGCAGACGAGTTCACAGCACATATCCGACTGACTTCCTGAAATATAGTGATGGTGGGTTTTCTCTCTGTAAATAGATTTTTGTTGGTCATGGCTGGGCCCTGTGACCGAACAGTCCTGTTATAAGACAGGCTTTAGATGTAAACGTGTCTGCGACTCTGCTTTCATGTGCTCACTTGTGATGAACCTACATTTGAAGCAGAGCAATGACTCATTTTGTTCCCTCCTCACCTCTACACACCGCACACACCATGTGATCGCCACCCTCCTCCAGGCTTAAAAGACAAAAAAGAGAGATATTTTGAGATGGATAATAAAGCGAGGGAAGAACAAAGACAGAAAGATGAGAGGAGTGGAGACGGAACAATCAGCTCTGAAGCTAACACCACAGCAACTCATGCTACAGTTAGGAGCGCGGCTAAAAATGTTTGTTTGTCACATATCTTAGCAACTGCTGAGTGGATTATGACTGAAATGCAAACAGACATTTATAGTTTCCAGAGGATGAATCTGGTGATACGCTGTCATTTCCTCCAACACCACCATGAGTTTGACATTTCCTTAGTGGCGACTATTGAATTGTAATCTGTGGCAGATATTTAGCGTACTTTGGGATTCCTGTGACACAGTGAGGTCGAATTAGTATCCAGTGAAATGTCTCAACACCAAGCGGCAACCAACAGTGTTATCACCCATTGCTTTGTTATGGACTCGATCACTGGTCTCCAGAGTGAAAGTCTTTGGTTTTTTTTCTCCATCCAACGACCCCTGACCTCCTCCATCCACGGACTTCAGTCAAAAGTTGTTTCATGACATACTAGTTCTTACAATTGTACAAAACAGACCCAAAGGGGAGAGTGTCTGGGATGAATAGTTTTTACAACGGCTCAGACACAGTGAAATTGGTAATTGATCATAATTGACTGGTGCACTGCCGGCTGGTGATGTAGGAGTCTGACGCATAAACAAAAATATTTCATCAATTTTAAGCCTAAAGGAATACAAGTCATTTTCAACTTCATAATTATCTTTAATTTCTTCACAGCTAATTTCACCAAAAATGTAAATAAGGAGAAAATATTATGTCATCTTAAGCGTAAATCTTTCAAATTCATTGTTGACAGTATCACTGTTCACATTTCCAAACCCACACCACAGGAAATATTTTTAATTGAACCAGTCTGCATCCTAAATACAGGAGATGAGCCAATTTTGTTCCCGTAATTTATTAGTATGAGTGTGGGAGACTCAGTTATGCTAAAAATGTCTCGCTAAGTACACAGCACATTTGTAAATGCTGCACGACAAACAGGCTGCAGAATTCACAACTTTCACAAACACTGGAGAAAACTTAACACTAAAATATTTGCATATAAAAAGCAGAATTCTTTCTGTTTCTTTGTCAGGGTTATACTGACTGTTTCAAATTAGATATGCATAGCTATTTCAATGAAGAATAGGACTATTTTTTTTTAGAGGGAATCATTGTTTTTCAGGTGTTTATATATACACATAACCCTGCCCAGTGTGGCATGAAATTATCATTCCGATAATAGCTCTTAATAGCTCTTTCATAACGCTTGTCGTCCAACATGTCTTGAGTCATTTGTCTAAAAATAGTTGCATCCCACTCACAAACTGCTTTGAACTGACTTCATCTCTTGGAGCTTGAAAGTCTTTTATTTGTTATCTGTCAGAGACACTTCTGTTTCACACGTTTTATTTTGAAGGCGGACTTGACAGATGTTGTTTTGCGGTCATTGTTATGGTCCTTGGTTTAGCTGAGCTCTGATTTTGTATGCTTGGTCAGTTCTTCTCTGGGGCTTCATTGAGAATCAACGTGCTGTTTTCACACTGTCTCTGCAGTTTCTCACTACTTTTAGAAGCGAGATCACGTAAGCTTAAGGTGTGCCACATACAAAGTTCTGAAGTGGAGTTCAGGGTTTGTTTCCTAAAATATGATGTCTTCACCTCCACAACGTGTTTGTTTCCACACTCTGCTTGCACTTAGTCACCTTTTGAGACCCGCATTGGATCCCCGAGAGCACCTAAAGGTTACCGCAGAGACACGATATAGTCAGGAGGACGCATGGGTGGAGGTGGCGGTGGAGAGAGTCTGGGTTTCCATGGTGACGATGAAGGGGGATAATTGAGGATAGGGGCTGGGAAACTGGGCTCATTGGGAAACTCAAAAGAGTTGTGTAAAAGTGTCCCTGTTGTTCAGTCGAAGTTGTGTCAGGAACTAACAGTAAATTACTCCTAAAACGAGCCGCGGTGTTGATGACATTTTTTTTTTACTTTTTAAAGTGCAGAGCTGCAAGAAACAGAATATTCCAGGTTATTCTTCTGCACTACATCACAAACATTGATTTTACCCTGGGCTTAAATGTTAAGAGCCCTGTACTAATCATCATAATGAGAAATCGTTAGCTACTGTGTCAACTGATCGAGCGTCCAAAGAAGTTCAAACTTGGCTACAGATCACACGCACACACACACAAAAAAAAACACGCTGTGTACGGATGGCTGGATTTGTGATGGATGCCCTGACAAGCCAGGCAGAAAAGAAAATAATAAATAGTTTGCCTGTCTTTTTTGATGAAGGATGTGTGTCGAGCTCTGTGGAGCTGTTGAATGGACTTGTTCAAGTGTCTCGTTGAAGTCTTTAGAGCTGCACTAATCAATATTTTTTATATTAACAATGGATTAAAATTACAACGTATTAAGTGAAAGGGGTTACTCGCATTAATGAACCCACAGACACTTAAAAAAAACAATGTCTGCTGTTTCCCTTAACTATGTGGACATTTTCCTTTAGCTCCATGTTTAAGCCCACCGTTTTAGTTTAATGGTTTTATTTTAATCAGCCTTGCTAGGCAGTTAAAACTGATAGATATGCTACTTGTCCAGAATATAGCAAAGCATTTAGCAGCTAAACAGCCAGATAACTGCAGGAGTTGGTAGTTGGTGAAGATGAAAACGGAGCCAAACACAGAGTGAATATTTGAGTGGATGAGTGGACAGAACCGCAACACCTGATGTATGCTATTGTTCCATGCCTACTGGACGTGCCAATAAACAATTTATAGCAAAATTTTGAAAGTAAGATGATATACCTCAAAACTAATGGTTCCACTGTTTCTCACATGTACTGTTAACAATCCCTCCAGGAAATTGTGATCCTGCAATTTTCAGAAATTAATGCACATTCAGTCTCTGTGAAATCTGTGTGGGCGTGCAATTTAGCAAAATTCTTGTAATTTCTCTACATTCAAAATATTCAATAGAAGCTCTGCTGAAGACATAATGGCTAAAAGTCAGCCTTTCCAATAGAGACTTCCTTCATCGACAAAAATAACTCCTCATTTACACTTCACAAGCTTCTTCGACTTCACCTCTCATCATCAAAACAAACTGCAAAACAGGAAGTAACGGGGTTTACGGGAAAAGTAGTCTTGAAAATTGGGCTACCAATCGATGCACTTCTCTGCTCTTCTTCATACAGCGTTAAATTGACATTTAAAAAGCCTTAAAAAGCATTTGTTTTTACAGATGTAGTGTATGTATGTTATATTGCAGTTGGTGTTTTGTAAAGCTTATGACTCCGAATTTTTTTTTTTTTTTATAACTTTGCCCCTGTGATTTGTTTTTTTGTGACATAGCAAATAAAAAACACATAAAATTGCATCTCGATCGAAATCCTGGAGGGACCGTATCAAGTATTTATTGTTTATTGTTTTCCCACACGACTGCACTGATCAATTAAAAAAACATTAATTACAAACAAACATACAACATTTTATCCTTCACGCTTGATGCAAATGACTGTGGCTTTTTAATAAAACAGGCTGATATTTCTCAGTTCACTAACGCGAACTGCAGTGGGTCTGAACGAGACCGTTATTCGTGTGCTTCCACTTCCGACTACGCGTTATACTCCTGTCCTCTTCCGCGTCTTACGTCCTTTCTCTGGCTGGATCGTCCCCTCGTCACACTTTCAAGATGTGGTTTTGTGTCTCCCTACGTTGCGAGTTTTACTCGGTCAGCGCAGAAAAAGCAGAGCGACGCCGGGGCACAGATGGCCAGTGGGTAACTGATGAGAGACAGAGAGAGAGAGGAGGAGGAGCGGCAGACACTGCGTCCTTGACCTTCACACGCTGACTCGCCGCGGCGTACACACCATAAGGAGGCACTCTAAACGCTCGTCTCAACACACACACACACACACACACACACACACACACACACACACACACACACACACACACACACACACACACACACACACACACACACACACACACACACACACACACGCAAACACACACTGACATTTATTTATACAAATGCCCGGTATGCCAGTGTAATCCGATCAATCTCATGCCACATAAATCTCCTCTGTTTACAGTATTTATTTCATTTGCTGCTTCCCGGTGCAGTGAGCTCACAACCACACCTGGTTTCATATCTTTATGCGTATCTAATCTCTGCTTCTGCGGGGTGGAATCAGCGGAGGAGAAAATCATGCGTGCTTGTTTAAGGCTTCCTTTGTCCAAATGAAGCACGGAAAAATGGCGACAGCTAATGTAGCTACCTTTAATACCGCGTCCAATCTGGTTAATTTGGCCGAAGAGGCCGTTATTATCCAATTTAAAACCAGCAGATGTCTGTTGTACAAAGACGTGATGTAGTAGGTGCGATCGAAGTCAGAGAGATAATGTACATATTCTCTGTTTAAATACTGTGCTGTAAAGAGATGAGTCATAATGAAAGGCTAATGAGTTTCTGTAACCCACTGTGTCTTTTATATCTCTGATGCCACGTTGAGCCATAGGACCTAATGGCAAATGTGACTTTGTGAAGAGTTGTCGTCTCGATGAGCTAAAAGGAACATCGACCCGATGCTTTGCGTCTTTAGCAATGTAGATGCCAGAAGTCAGATCAAGAGGACGAACTGGCAAAACTGGGGAAACACGAATCCTAAAATTTACCATCGCATGTTTTTCTTGAGTGAGACTTATTGTTTGATTTTAGTCCAGTCTCCACAACCGAGCTTCAGATGCCGTATAGGTCCTTTGCGCTTTGTGGAGTCAAAAATTCTTCAACATTAAAGAAAAAAATTGTTTAAAAAAAAAAAAAAAGATTTGATTGTAAAATTTAATCAATTTAAAATTATAAATTCTGATTTTCTAACAGAACATCAAAGACTCCTTTCATCTTTTTTTTTTTTTTTTTTTTTTTTTTAAATAAAACCGCAAGGACTGAGGGGAAATGTACACGGACTCCAGCTGACATTTATAATGGAATAAGGGTTACCGGGGCCTGAAAACCAAATAATTGTACAAAGAGTTTGCTGGAAACGGATCTCATAGCAATTCTGATCACATCTCCTTTCATCAGAGGCCATTATATGAATCTCTGGTTTGTCTCTGAGAACTAATGCAGGACTTTCTAATCTGGCAACGTATCCACGAGTTACCATCCAGATCACTGTTTCTCAACCCTTTGTGTTGGGGACCCACTGCCCTGCATGTTTGAGACGCTCCAGCACACCTGATTCAAATGAATGGGTCCATTATCTGCAGAGCTTAATGTCGAGCCATTCGTTTCAGTCAGGTGTGATGGAGGAAAGTAAAACCCGGGTTGAAAAACACTTTCTGCGTTCCAGTGGGGTCGTTATTACCGCCTACGCGAGACGAGTCCAGAGGAGACGACGCCCTCTTGTAATACTCACGATGTCTGAACCCGAAATCTTCCATTAGCCTAGAGTTCACGAGTTGTGATGTGTTTGCTAACGTTTACAGAAATGGCAGAGGCCATGAGAATACATTTTTCGTTGGATGTTAAACTAGTGTATTGTAATTTTAGTCATGTGGAGTTTATCTTCATAACTTGGCTAAAAGCCTTCGTCTGAGGACAATGTTTATCTTTCCAACGGCCTCATCTTTTCCCTCTGTGCCTTTGCATTTCCTGCATTATGTCATCTCCCTGTTACCTTGCTAAATTGTTAGCCTCTGTTGCTTCTAGACGCTGCCCGTGTTGGCGTTGCTCAGCAACGGCGTTTCTACAACTTAACCAAATTAACGCCAAGCAAATGGTGCACATGACTTCCCATGTTGTAACCACAAACTCACGAGTTCCATTTGAACGTTTTTCACAAAGTACCACCGTGCTGCTGTCAGTTAGAAGCCGTCATAGTGTGCACAAAAACACATTCAATTTTAGATAAATTAACCAAACAAAGGCAGATCATTTAGTTGGTGATGCATTCAAATGTTACGATTATTTCCACTAAGTGCAGAATGGCAGTGTTCGAGTTGAGACAAATTGAGACGCAGCTCGAGATTATTGTAATTTCTTTTTAAATTGTGCAGTTCAAATTTTTTATTTTTTTATGGTACGAAGCCGCAACAGGAAAAGACGGCACATTACTTCCCTCCAATAGCGAGAATTGTGTCATTCAGTGTAATTTCTTATAACATATATTATTACTTTGAAGGCTTGAATATGGCCAAATTTGGCCAAAGTCTGCACAACATATCAGGTGGAGGATGAACATTTTTAATCCAGCGTTTCTTTCAAAAAAATCCCAAAGGAGTTTACGCTGACCTGTAAATTACATAAGGCGTACATGACCCAGCTTCCCCCTGCTTTTACTCTTCCCTTACTCTGCTTTGTCTTTATCCTTTTCACCTTACCGCTAGCACTCTCTCTCTCTTTCTCTCTCTCTCTCTCTCTCTCTCTCATATGTACACATCAGGCACTCTCTCTCTGTTGCTTTCACGTCCACACACACTCACACACAACTCCCTCCCTCTTAGACCTTTACTGTCTCTCTCTTTTGCTTGCACTTCTTAAAATCTTTCCCAGTTGGCTTTTTTCCCACCGGTCCGTTTCTGTCTTGTACACACACACACACACACACACACACACACACACACACACACACACACACACACACACACACACACACACACACACACACACACACACACACACACACACACACACACATTTTTTTTCTCTCTTACACGTGTAATGCAAATACACAGAGCTGCAAACGCACGTATAAATCATTTTCTCTCGCTGACATACACCAGCAAAAACACAATTTGTCACTCTTTTCTTTTTTTGCCGTTATACTTTCTGTTTTATCTGACGCGTTTAAAGTCACACTCCTGCAAAACATACACGCATGGAACAAGTAGCACGGAGTGGAAACACATGTCAGCCCACACAGGTACACACACTGTACTCCTGTTTCTTCTTGTGGGTTGACCTCCCTCTGTTTGATTAAGGACTAGCTGTGGGAGGCATGTGCTGACTGAACTGGTCACAGCAGGCCACACACACACACACACACACACACACACACACACACACACACACACACACACACACACACACACACACACACACACACACACACACACACACACACACACACACACACACAGATACAGTGGCTCATGTTGTGATTGGATGAGTGTGTGTCCCTGGTCCAGGCACCATGGTCTCCCTGGAGCTGCCTGCCAAGAAGTGATGTCACCATCTCTGTTTAGACACATCTCAACTCTCCCTTCAACAAGGGCACAGCACAAAACACTCGGCTGTCTTTGTCTCTACAGTACATGCACACATGCATTCACACACTGATATAGCTGTCTGGGCATTGGTGTGTGTGTGTGTGTGTGTGTGTGTGTGTGTGTGTGTGTGTGTGTGTGTGTGTGTGTGTGTGTGTGTGTGTGTGTGTGTGTGTGTGTGTGTGTGTGTGAGAACACTGGAGTGCGTCCTTTTCTCGTGTGCATGTGTGGTCTTTGCAGGAATGGTTTTTTTTTTCACTAGTGTGCATCCGTTCTGCTTCATGTCCTTAATTACACAAGCAATTCAAAGCCATGCATTTCCTCTCCAAGCTCAATTTATCACTCTCCGGTTATGGCCTCCAGCTAACAGCGAACCACTCGAGCTGCTGCTAACACAAGTCTGAGGGAGCTGTGGGATTGTAGAGGTCAGACATGTGACCTTGTGACTGAAGGGTTGCTGGTTTTAACCAAATGGCACAATGTGAGCGGGCAAAAATCCCGAAAAACCCCAACTGCGCCGGTGAACGTGTTCAAAAGCCAGAAGTAGACTCTGATGCCCAGCGTCTGTGACACCAGCGCTTCTCCTGCCGCTTCTGTGCTGTCGTAGGAGTTTTGCTGTTTACACACAGCTCCACCTGCTCGGCTCGGCTGATATGTACTTCATCACAGTCTACGCTTGTGCAGCAGTTTGCCAAGAGAGCAAATATAGTCTACCAGTGTTAAACCTTGTGCCTTAAATCCCAAGCGTTTCCTTTGCGAAGCTGCAGGTTTGTTTAACAGCATTTTGCGGAATCTTCAAAGACAGCTCAGACTGTCTGGATCAGATAATAGTCTGTCAACTACACAATAATAATTCTCTGCTTTTATCTTTTTACTGGTAGTATCACACTGTATCGACTTGCTCTTTAGGTTGGAGGGAAGAGGCATTTATGAAGTAATAAATAATGAAAAAGCAGAATTAACTACATACCAGAAGGGTACTCAGCGCACAGACAGCCAAGGCCAAAAGATCGCTATTATATTAGCTTCTTTTATGTGAACAATAACAAGTTGATACCCAACGCACACATTTGTACAACAACAGCTTAAATTCAACAGCACGTGCATGCTTTTTATCTGTATGCTTTTGACCTGAAAAGTCGCTGCTATAAGCCAACCAGCAGCGACAGAATCTGGCTTTATATTTCTGGCCCCGCTGTTGCGGTCCGGTCAAAAGTATCGTATTCTTGTTATTTACCTAATTTGCGAACGGCCGTTTCTTTTCAGCTCAGTGTCAGAGTCTCTGCTGCGTTTCTGTCCTCTGATCTCTGTGTTTCACAAAGGGCAGAGCTCAACTCTGCCTGAATAAATAAATAGAAATATAAACACCTGAATCAGTTTCTGTAGCTCCACTTAAGACACTTTAAAAGGGTCAACTAGCTTGCAGCCCATTTTGTACGTAACAAAGGATCAAAGTGACCTCTGTGATCACCTTGGTCATTCTCTGAGCTCACTTCTCTATCTTATATACTTTATGCATGCTAACCCGTGACCCGCCGCAGGTTGCTACAACCGTACTCGACCCTTAAATCTTTCAGATGAACTCTGCATCTTAAGTACCTGGAAGCCAAGGCTCAGGTGTGTGCTTCAACGTTGATATTTAAATGCCAAACGGTGCAGCATATGTGAGGTGATGTATCAGTGAGAAGGCTGACATTTCCGAGGAGGAGAGAGAGGGGGTGGGGGGGGGTAATGAGAGGAAGAGAAATGGGGAGGAAGGAGGAGGAAGCTGACGTGCTGCAGCGAGGAGGCGGACTGACATTTGCGTGGACGTGCAGAATGTATGTTTTCTTGAGTTTTGTGTGAGCAACTACGCTTTGTATCTTTGCCTGTGAACGAATGTGAATGCGTGCCCATGTGTGAGTGTATTTTTGTGTAAGTGACTAAGGGGGCTCGTCATGTGACAGACAGAGCAGTAGAAACAGAGGTCATCAGTTATGGAAGTCACGCATGTCATGCCTGAGTGACGGAGGAATTCTCATGAATACAGAGCTGGCGTTTTTGCTGCCTTCTGTGCAAAATCATGCTTCATTAAGGCAAAGACTCCCCTTTAAACGCTGCTCATCACACAGTTTGTGTGATTGCCTTTTCTTTTTTTATTGTATCACTGATCAGAGTTCTTGGAGAGCTTGTAAAGGAAAATTGTATTATAAAACATGTCAGGTCTGTTGAATCAATGGGCCAATTTTGTTCTGAAGAGGATATTTTTAAAAGCACCTACAGTTGTGTTTAATGCCAATAAAAATAATTTAAAAAATCTGCCCCAACATCACTCACAGAAATCCAAGGTAGAGAAAATATTTCTTCTTTGAGAGTTGAAAGAAAATGTTCAGTTTTTTAGCCTCACTAATCTACAGTTTATGAAACACTTTTTCTTTTCCTCTGCGGAGTTTGTTGAAAGCCATGTGGGAAATGAAAGATTTTAGTAACTAGAGTAGAAGCTGAGGAAAAGTGAATACACCAAACAAAAGTACACAAAAACAAAAACAAAAATCCACTATATAATAACATACTGATGACTTGTGAGAGCCAAGATGGGAACCCTGAACTAAATCAAATGCACTACAGTGCAAATGTTTGAGCCTCTAAAGTAAAGTATTTTATGAATAGTTTGGATTCATCAGTTAATTTCATGCAGCGTGTAGCCATCCATAAATACACCCACGTCATCATGAGCTGGAGCTCGTCCCAGCTGATTTTAGGTGAAGGTGTGGCACATCCAGTCCATCACAGGGCCAACACACTGAGAAGAGAAGGTTCTGTTCACACTGCAGGCAAATCTGAATTTTTTTTTTTTTCCTCTCAAATCAGATCTTTAGGACAGACTGTTATTTGCAAGTGAACGGATTTTGGGATTTGATGTTTCCAGGCATCGCCAGCCTATCGGCGTGGGTTGCTATGGTGACGACGTACGCGCAGCTGTTTTGGTGACTCAGCTTTCCAACACGGAAGCGGCAGGAGACGGTTTATTTGGGCATCTGTCCGTGGACTGCCGTTCTAGTTGTCCTCCATAGAGCCAAAGACCTCCGCACTCTTATACGCTCCGCTAGCGGTAAAAAGATTCTCCTCGCTCTTTCTGAAAATTACCTCATTAATGTGTGTCGGGATGCAAGAAATCCAATCGGAGTCAGCAGAGCATCCGGACCGAGATGTATCTACAGAAATCCAATTGGAATAGCATATCAATCCACCTCCAAATGTTTTTTTGGATCCAGATTGCAAAAAAAAAAAAATTGCATTTCATTTGCATTTGCATTTGCTGTCTAGACTTTTAAGAATCAATCTAGATGTGATAAAAAAAAAAAAAATGTTTTATCTGGGCTTGTAGTCCGAACAAGGCCAAGAACAAACACCCACAGGACTCCTTGTTCGACTCGTCGCTGACTGCAGTTCTTTATGATCCCGGCTGCATGTTTATTGGTGTTGTCATGCTGCAGGAAGATCTCCCCGATTATATTGTGTGTTGCGCAACAATTTAAAGGGGCTAAAACGTTCGCCCAGAACTGTACGTTCATCACTTTCTAACCAAATAGGCATGTCTATAAAATTTCACATTACAGTTCATTTAAATCAAAGATATTAAACATAGATGCCACATAGCAGCATGAGTACCCTCAAACCAAAAAATTATTGACAAACGCCCTAATTGATCCAACTTTATTAACTGACAGTAGAGATGACGGCAGGAAGTGAGAATTTGGATGCAGCACAGGATTGAGTTAAAATATTTCAAATTAGAGGCAGATTTTGTGCCAGAAAACATTTTCTCATATCAAGTATACATTTATTTTCCAGCGTGTTTTGTTGCTTCCTCTCCCATTTAATTAATGAGCAGCTTCTGACATGCTATATTACAGTTTCTCTATAACTGTATACAGTGTATTCGGTCACTGTCCTTGTGATTTCCCAAATTCCCAAAACAAGAAGAGTAAGGGGTGGTGGTGGTGGTGGTGGTGGTGGGGGGGGGGGGCAAGGAGGAGACCGGGGGGTGTTGCGTGACAAACAAAACCACATGCCCGTGTTTCTGCCCGCAGAGGTGAATCGCGTTTGTGCTCTTCTTCCGCTGGCTGACTCTGTCCTCTCCATCCCCTTCCATTTCTCCTCTCTCGTCCCCTGTGGACGAGCTGCTCTTGTCCACCGTCACATACAAGCACTTACGAGACACAAATTTACTGAAGATGAGGAGGAGGAGGAGGAGGAGGAGGAGGAGTGTGTGCTTAGGAGAGCAGAGTGCAAAGTTTACTGCAACAGAAGACGCTGCAGCAATTTGGTTTTCGAAAAATAAAACAACAAAGTGTCCTCTCTGTCTAACGTCACTGAAGCCTTACCCTGAGTTATTTTGAGAATCCATAGCAACCGCTCAGCTGATCCCCTCCCTCCCTCCCCCCCCTCCCCTTCCCATCCCCTCGCCTTCAGGGGTATCATAAAAAAATAAAAAATAAAAATTCCGTGGCAAAACGGATCTTCGTGAGATTCATTCACGTGCCCGGCTTCAAAGAACAGAAGGAGAAGATGGGAAGGGAAGGGAAGGAAAGAGGCAGAGGGGTAGATGTGTGAGGGAAATAAAGATATCGCTCAATCAAAGGCTGGAGGAGCTACAACGAGAGCAGAGCGCGCTTTGAAGTGTTTGTTTGACGCGTACAAACACTGGCAGCTCTACATGTGCATTTCGTGTACGAGTCATTTCCCTCATTCGTGTCTGTGTGTTTGTGCGCGTGTGCGTGTGCGTCTCTACGTGTGTGTGCCTTTGTGCGTGTGGAGTTAAAATCCGTCGGGACATTTTTGTGAGCAACAACAGCTGGTTTATCCCATAACCTGTGAAACACGCTGTCATTCAAAACAGATCAGTGGATCATCCTCAGTTCGGTCGTCTGAGTGGAAGCCGTGCGATTGGTTTTGTTTGCGCCGCTACAATCATACAAACATTACAATGAATTCCCTTAACGTTCATTGAGCTAATTTACTTTGTGCCGACGTCAGCAAGCCTTCGTATTCTCCCTGATCTAATGTGTTGTGTCTTTCTCTCTCTCTCTCTCTCTCTCTCTCTCTCTCTCTGTTTGCTGCCTCTTTTCGTCGGATCACGGCCTCTTCGCTCGCTTCCTCTCTTGCATCAAAGGTAAATAACTTTCCACTTTCATTCACTCCTGTAGAGCGTGGAGATACGACGCTGCAGGTGGAGCTTTGTGTGCGGTGTTGTCCTGTTCTGTGACTCTTCTTCAAACCGTGCTTGGCTTTGTGCGAGGCCGCTGTCGGTTACAAACTGGGAAAACATCTGGTTTGTGCCGAGTGACTTGAAGATTCGTTTGGGAACACGGGGCACTAAAGTGGAACATCAGCTAATGTGATTAGGGTCTCAAGATGAGGTCGGCTTTATTACCTGATGTGGAACTCCTGCCTGGAAGAAAGTCCATGTGACAAAATCTAATATTGAAACAGTGGTCAACTTCTTCAGCTTTGTGCTTTTATGTTGCAAAACTAATGTTTAATCAAATTATCACATGACAAATCTGGTGCAAGAAACTCGGCTGGCATGCCTAGACAAGCTGTAAACGGTAAACTAAACAAATCTCGCAGAGGGATGGGGTCTTAATCGGTCCCCAGCATCTCAGTTTTTCCCTCTGTTACCTCTCCACAGGTTGATGCAGCCACACCTTTATGTCTTGTAATTGTTTTCCACATAATAATCTTGTAAAAGTACCTTGTGAATGTCTTGAAAGTGATCTATAACAAGCAAACGCTTTGAAAGCTCACAGAAGCCAAAGCTTCAGCTATTGGAAGTTACTCAGCCACTCCTTCCGCGATCCTAGAAGCCCCGTGGAGACACTTTAATTTCAGAAATTGAGTGCAGCAGGATCGCCATCTCATTACTGTCGAAGACAGGTGGGAACGGGGGCAGGGGGGGGGGCTTCGCTTCCTCATCCAACATCGAGTTCAGTTTTTAAGACCACAGTCAAGATGAGCTACTACTGTGGAGTAACTGGCCTGTTTTAACTGTAAAGGATGCTCAGCGGTAAATAAAACTGGGCTGTAAGAGCAGCTAATATCTCAAAAGGATGAAGAGGAACTGGCAAGTGCAGCGAAGGAAAGCAGGCTGTGCCATTTCCCAGAGCTCCAAGTCGGAGAGGGGAAATTTTAAGAGGGCAAACCATCAGTTAAGGCTGCAAATCGAGATGCTGTTTTTCCAAGTCTCTGATTTTATTGTAATTTTAGTGTGTCATATCGTCAAAGCTGACAGCTGAATCCAGGTCTCGGCTTGAAACTAACATAGCTAACACTGTAAAGTGTGATTCCAACCAGCCGTTGTGACTAAATCACACATTTTCTTGAGCAAGGGACGCATTAGGATTTACACTTTAGTTCGGTCTGAAGCAGACATGTGACTGTGTGAATGCAGCTGGACGACATTTAGTATCAGCCGGGGGGGACCACGGGAGCAGCACCCGCACCTCTCCCCAGAACATTTCGCCCCTGCTGTACAATAGCAGGAGCTGTGAAATGTCACACGGCTAAAGGTTATTTTCTACTTCATTAATGCGCGGTGGAAAAACAGCGGTGGCCGAGTTCTGACTGAGCAAGTTCCAGTGGTCAGTGGGCCAAGGACGGTGTTCGACGGAGACGAGGCGAGAGGGATGCTCAGTGTTGGACTTTGATTACAGCAGTTTGTAGCGTTTAAAGTGAAGTGGAGGAAATGGAGCTGCAGTGAGGAGGAACATTTACACACGTGCATATCCAGATACTAAAGAACGATTTCTAAATACGACTTGTCAAAAATAGTCCATTAGTGAAGTCAAAGTAAAATCTTACTTAAACGGAAGTACAGATGTTTTCTCAGCAATATCTACTTAAATATATATTATATGACAATAGGTAGATTGTTTACGGATGCATTCATGTATAGCACTTTACTTTTGAAGTAAAAGGATAACGTAGAGCTACTTTTATCAACAATATACAGTAGTTGATCTGGTGCAGTGATTTAAAGCTTCCGGCTGGGCCCTTCACAGGGTCAGCAGGTCAATCTGAGGAGTCATAAAATGATTAACTCGGCAGGAAAGAAGAAAAAGTTCTGCCACCGGAGTTTTTATTCATGGTTTGGATTGCATACTAAATTATACAAGTGAGTTTTCAACAGGTTCGTTTTTAGAGAAACCTACACAGAAAAATCCTTATTTTGAACAAAGCCTCTCCTTTTTTGTGAAATATTTTTACAAAGATCACCTAGACAAATGTACAAACCATATGTACCTCTTTTTTTTTTACTTACTGACCAATTAACTGTCAGCTATTCTATAAATCAGGAAAAAAAAAATTATATTCTTAATATTACACTATGGTTTAATCAAATTATTTTAAAGCTCCCGGTGATGCACAAATTTAGCATATTATGTTTAATGAAAAAAATAAGTTTTTCCTTCATGTTCATCTCGCTAAATTATTCCAAATATTTGTCAGTACCAAAAGTTGAATCAATCGTATTGACATGCATACACAGCCACACACACATTCCCCAGCAGTGCATCATACACCCCGCTCACTCAGACAATGACCCGTTATTACGGAGCTCATGTTTTTTGGGACCATGGGTTGAGCATTCATGACTGGAGGCACCGGCTGCAGGCGGCCCCGAGCGGCCCCGTTGTGAGGGATTACAGTAGCTGCTGTAATTTGCTGCTCTGATAGCCTGCTGCTTCCTCCAGAGCAGCTCATATAAATTGTCTGCTTGAGTGTGGGAGGATGCTTCATTCTGATGGCTGACACGAGGCCTCGTGATGATGAGAGTGTCTCATCGATCGGAGAGGATGTACAGTAGATGCGTGCACACGGCTGTGTTTCCTGAATGAAAGTGCAATGCTCATTCCTCACTTCTGCCACGAGACATGATAGATAGTGGCACTGAAAGTAGGAAATGTCAGGGACACCTTTTCATGAAGTGGTGAAAAGGTCCGCAGCCACCTCAGAGTTTCTGTTATTAAAAAGTTTAATAAAAAAAAATGAAAAGAAATGTGTGGGTAAAAAAAAAAAAAAAAAAAAAAAGCGGGTGAGAATATATCCTAAAAGGTGACAAGGTGTAGGTCTGAAATAAACATTTGACTGAATCATTTTGTATTGTATATAACAATCAGAAATGTAAAGTAAATGAGTGCTATGCTTTCTAAAGTGCATGTAAAAAAGTTGATCACAGGGTAGCTGAATGGGAGCTGTTGTTCTTAAAAATATACTTTTTTCTTTTTTTTTTTCAGCACCAAGTTTAGTTTCGGGAACAGTTTTGCTGCAGAATTTAACATAAATACATTCAACTTTATGATATATACAAACCCTAAAACCTGACCGAATGCCTGTGAGAAGCTCAGTTTGGTGTCTGTCTCAATTTTGGCGGGACCATTTAGGATGTCAGTCTCTTTAATATCTGCTTTATACCCGCCGCTGTCACGTCACTGTTTCTTGTTGTAGGATTCTGCCATCTTGTGGCCAGATCAGGTAACACAGTCAACAGAGGTCTCAAGTTTAAATAAAAGGAAAAATCCACCCAATTAAATAATTTACTGTACATACTGTGAGTACTTTAATGTTATAGAGTACATTTGGCACCGGTAGTTTCACAAACACATTTTCTCATATCGTTTTAAGCCCTGTGTCACAGAATTCATTTGTATGTAATACCTAAAAGAAAAGTTAACTTTAGTTGACTAAACTGGGTGAGTTGTACATTTCTTTGATTCATAATGCAGGCTGATGGCTGTCTGAAATTTCCGGTGTTGACTATGTTGTCCAAAATAATTGAAGAAAAGCACAATTTAAAGGGAATATTTGATGATAATTTACATTCAACTAGATAAGTTTATATCCCCAGGATGTGTAAAACGTTTTTCTGTTATTTTTCCAAAGCTTTTCCTTCAATAAAATGTTTTTTTTTTTTTTTAAATGAATTTGAAACAGTTTTTCAATGTCTTTGATTAGACAAACACATCTGAAGGTCTTCCAAGCAGGTAAGGGTGGCACGGTGGTGCAGTGGTTAGCATTGTCACCTCACAGCAAAAAAAAAAAGGTTCCGGGTTCGAATCCGGTCCTGGGCCTTTCTGTGCGGAGTTTGCATGTTCTCCCTGTGCTTGCGTGGGTTCTCTCCGGGTTCTCCGGCTTCCTCCCATCATCCAAAAACATGCACCTCAGGTCAGGTTACCTGGCGCCCCGCTAGTGGCAGCCTGCTGCAGCAGCTCCCCCCTGAGAGCCCCCCTGCTGTAGTGAAGAAATTTCCCCTCGGGGATTAATAAAGTGTATAAAAATAATAATAATTTAAAAAAAGAACACTTACACTGTTGCAACTCTATCTGTCCAGTAGATGGTGCTATATAACAATAAGTCTATCTCATTCTAAACTCTTATTATTATCAACTTGTGCAAAACAAACTTTGATTTAGCCTTAATTCACTGCACTGAGACCAGCACTTGTACATTTCCTCCAGCACGACTCAAGCATCCATTAAACAAATCCCTTGATCTTGGTAAAGCAAAGTTGAAGCTGTGATACTTTCGGAGAATATTTCTCTTGATACTTCCACCAGCAGAATATGAATTGGCTCTCCAGCGAAGGGCGAATCAAAGCCATAAATCACAAGTCATTTCTGTCAGCGCACTCTCCCGGACTTCATAATGCTCTTTATCAGGTTAAAGGCAACAGCCAGTGTCAATATAGATGGAAACAAATTATTTTCTGCCGAGAAGAAGGAGACAAGTTTCATAAAAAACGGTGTTGTCAGACACTTCTGTTTTAACCTCGGCGGCTCAGGTTTAACCCGTTCTTCTTCGGTGATGTCTCTAATTCTTGACATTTCATCTTGTGTGCTGAGGCTCCATTTGTTTGCATCCGCTCTGTGTTTGCGTACGAGTGTGTCTGCACTGTCAGGAAGGCCAATTAGGGGCGTGTGATCAACTGCAGGCCTCCGCCGGCCGCAGGCGACAGGCCAGAAGACGTAGTGCTCTCTGTCCACGTCACGCGGGATGGATGGTGTGTTTGGGGACAGTGTGTGCCCTCTCAGTAAAACAGTCAGGACAACTTTCATTTCCATCCACCACCTCTGTGACGTGATGACTTTAGAGAAACATCCGCCTGGTTAAAGACTCTTCGAGGGATTCGGATGCACACAAACTTGTTGAGAGTCGAAGCAGGAGTTTTGTTTTGTTTCTCTGCAGCAAACGGCACATAATTGTTCCCTAAATTCTGTCATTTTTCAGCTTTAATTGAACCAGATGAGTAATAATATGTGGGCGCATGGTGGGATTTTCTTATCATCCTGCAGTCATAAAATTTTTGACTCAGCCTAAATATCACATGTGCTCAATTTAAACCCCATTTTTTTATTATCATGAGAACTTTAACCTTATTTTCTTTGCCCCTTCATTGGATTACTTAATGAGTTTCAGAGTCGCGAAGCGAAACTGCTGCAGAAACGGCATTTCGTGTCCCAAAAGCAAGGTTTTTGTTGTTATCTGTGAGCAGCAGCAGTATTCTTCATGAGGCTGAGGGCGGTAATGAGAGAGTTATGAGATTGTTGCTTCCCCCCCCCCTGCGCTGCTGGTGAAGACTGATGAGCCTGAACTTGCAAATAAAGTAAAAACAATCAAGGGGAAAGGGTGGGTAGGAGGAAGGCACACACATACACATGCACATATACGGAATAAAAAGAGATGCGCTCGTATGCTCCTGGAAGATTGATTGTGTCAATAACCAGGTCATATCTCTGTTGTCTCCTGTTAGATTCCTTCCTTCTCACTCAGCTTTCAGCAACAGGACAGAAATTCTGCTGGTGATTGAACGTTTTCCACTTCCTTCAGTTAAACGGTTGTCCGTGTGTGATAGTAATGGCAGTATTTAAGATTTACTGTAATAAAATGCTTTTTGATTGGAAGAAAAATCCTCCGATTACACCTTCACTCCGCAGCAGAGGTCGCATTTGAAGTAGTTCAGTGGCTGCACACACAAAAACCTTTGCTCTCAGGAAAACAAAAACAGCAAAAGCTTCAAAGTGAGATGTCATAAAATTACCTCGCTGATAAATTCCCTTTTGACAACTAATGAAAATTCTGCAGTCAGGCAACTGCATGTGCTTTTATCCCAAATTATGAACGTTGTGACACTCGTTTCTGCTCTTGTATGTAATATTTGGAGTTTAGAACGCGTTTCTTGACAACAATAAATTACAATCGCAGCTTTGACAAAGGCTCGATTTTGAGATTAACAATCATGAATACATCTGTGTTACTGTTTTAAGATGCCGCGCACGGTTGCTCCACATGAGTTTGCTCTGCACTCCATTGAAGCCGCCCACTCTCTCTGCGGACTGACAGTAATCTGCATGTGTGTGTTGGTGCATGTGTAAGTGCTGATTAAACCTTCAAAATGATTCCTGTTGACCTGACAGCCAACCCACATCGCTATGGATATTCCCAGAACTGCAACAGATCGAGTATTTTGGATATTCATAGCCCTTTTAGACCTTAATCGTTTTTTTTGGTAATAGTTTTTGGTGGATGTGTATTTTAATGTAATTTTTCATTTAACAGTGAAGTATCTTGTGATGTTTGGGTCAATGTGCTTCGATTTGAGGAAACCTGAGAAATCAAAATGTAATTTCTTGCAGAGTAAAAATGAAAATCGTTTATTTTAATCTGTGTCAGAAGCACAACGACATTAGAGTTTGCGCTGCTTTTTCTTTCCTCAGGGGTGAGGTGGAATGAAATCGGGGCCTGTTTCTCAAGACTCACCTCCATTCCTGAACATTTTGTGCCACTTCAACTAGTAGATCCATGTTTCACTGAATACGTGAAAACATAAACCTGCTGGTGACAAGAGATGAAAAGTCAGCGATCAAATGGCTATCAATACAAATTTATGAAGATAGTTTAGTGGCGGTCTGACTGACTGGTGTTTCCACCTGTTGCCATTAACCTAGGTAAACATGTTGTTTGCTAAAAGGCGTCATCTATTTTCACAGATTTTCTTTTGGGTAACTTTATTTCTGCATTGCAAATGTATCAAAATTTAAAAAAAAAAAAAAAAAGAGGCACGAAATGAGGCCAGTTTAAAAGAACAACAGCCTCTCTTCTTCTGCTGTGTTCCTGTTGTGTGTTATTCTTCCTCTCCTCTAATTTCTTTGTATTGATTCTGAAAGTCGACCGCAGCTCCAAACAAGTGGTTGCCAAGATGTTTTGCAGGAAAAAAAAAAAAAAAAGATCAAATATAATTTGATATGCAAACTGTGGAATAGTTAGTGCAATACCTCAAATGTTCCTCTTGACTTAGATCTGAGGCTTTATCCCCTTGTGTGAGATGGTTTGGTTGTATTTTGTGCACAAAATTGGCTGTTTGACCCGAGGAGTGAACGTGATGCTTTGAAAGCAGGAGTGAAGCCGCAGTCGAGCTCCCCGTAAGTCTCAGCGGGAGCCCTGCAATAGTTCGCCCCGTAATAAACCAGGCCACATATCCTTCTGACAAGCACCGACATAACAGCAGGTTCGAGAGCTCAAAGCGACGATTCTCAGCATGACTGGATGCAACATGAATGATGCAATATTTGACGTTATCCGTTTTATATTCCTGAAGCTGTTTGCCGACACACATTCTCCTCAAGATCAGCATATTTTTTTTTGTTCATGAACGTTTTAAACTTTTAACATCGACCCACGCACACTGAATAATACAGAAGTTTAACAAATTCAACTGATAGCATTGTGTCTAAGTTTAACTGTGGAGAAACTAGATGGTTTTTAAATCCTCTTATAATGTGTGGTCACCGGGCGATTCGTGCGTCCAGAAAAAGCCTCATGACATTTCAAGACAACAAGCAAGAATGAACTGTGGGCGGCTTCATGTCAACGCCTTATGTTTTATGACTCAGCCATTATGGAGCATTTTTGAAGGTTTTCTTTTTTTTTTTTTTTTAAATCATCCAGAAATTTCAGTAGCGGTAACACAAGTAGCAGCTTCAAGAAGGAGCGTTTATTTCACTGCTTTATGAGAACCATGTGGTGCTTAAACATACTTTAAGAAGTCTCAGACACTTCTATAGGTTTGATCACGTATATATATATATATATATATAGTTTATTGTCATGTATTTCACAATGCAAATACAATGATAGCAACGTTTAACAAAAGAGCTTGGACCTTTGTATTTTGGCTGTGATAAAGACGCTAACAGTTAGCCACAGCGCCTTCAGACTCCCGTTATAACATAATATATCATGAAGAAGTCATTTAATAAGCCATACAGGTACAATATGGCTTTATAAGTTGGAAAACTGTTAGTTAATGACGTAATGAGCAGATTGAATCTATGCACCCTGCAGCGGAGGAGGAATAAGCGTGTCGATTCAGAGCTGTGACTTCCTCTCCTTCTTTTGTCAGATTCTGTTTTCCGCGCCGTAAGTAACACGACATCCTCCGGATATTGCTCCAGTCGGCCCGCGCACATGAATGACTGCACTGAAAATAATGATTGACAGTTCATGTACCCGAATCAGCGTGTTTCTTTAGAGGCGCCGAGCACAGCGGCACCCTCGATTGGTGCGGTCAAAAGCTGCGTGTTTGTAATGCGGCGCCAGTTCGCTCGGCGGTGATTGAAAAGCTGCTCCGACGCTCTCCGCTCGCTCAGAGCTTGATTACTTTCCCGACGGACTCGCCGAGCGCGTCTTTGAAGCGGCGCCCCGCCTGCGTTATTTTATGTACGAGTAAACAAATAACTGTCGCCACGGGTAAGCGTTGGAATAGATAAATGTACAGCGTGAGGTTTGTTGGGGGGCCCGACTCAAAAATGGCCATATTTGGTTATTAAGCGAAGGCAGTTTTTGTAATATTTTTAACCTGTGAGGTTTTTGTTACTGTCATTTCAAATCTTTAACACCGAGCTTGTTTTTGGGCGCTGCGTTATTAATATCAGTTGTTCGGTTGTGGGACGCCAACAACAACAACAACAACAAAAAATACAGTATCTTCCTGCAGGCCAAAGGGATCCACGGTCGAGAAAGAAGGCTCTTCTTCTTTGGTGCCTGTTGTCAGGAAAGAATGAAAGTTGGGTCGAGAGGTCAGTCAACCACAGGGACGATACCTCGGGTCCTCACGAACCTCGAGGGCTGGGAATAGCCGCCGGCTCCATTTCCCATCGCCCATTTGCACGGTTTTTAGCCCTGTCAAAAAGGCTCTCTTCATCGAAGCTACACGGGAGTTTTCAAATGACAACCGACTGACAAAAATCTCCTCTTTGAAACGAACTTCCAAGGGAAAAAATGTCAAAGGCTGTCTCAGTTTCCTGTACAGCTTTGGTGAAAAACAACTCAACTGTGAAGAGAACTGGGAATCTCCCAGCGGGGCGGTAAGCAATACCGTAAGTTACGATCTGCCTCGGTGCCTCGGTAGCTAAGATTTCATGCATCTCCTCCTTTCTTTGTGGCACTGGACGTCTGTACACGTCACTGCTTTAAAACCTTGCTCATCAAAAATGGGAGAAATAATGGTCGGTAAGACTTTATCGTTTGCCTATGAGCTTGGCCATTAGCATTAGCCGTAGCTAGCCGGTAGCATTAGTAACGCCCAAAATGACGTTGGGAACACGACCCAACGTCCTCGTGAGCCCGATTGTGTTTTCAATGAAAATCGCATAAAATGTATAATTCAGCTACTCAATCACGCTTAAATAAAGCTTGTACCTCCAGTAAATACACATGTCACGAGCTCTTTCACTAAACATGCATCTACAATAGCACATTTTTATATGTTGTTACTAGTGCTTTTCCTTTGGGTTAAAATTCTTGGAAAAGTTTATTCAATAACGCCAACGCTTTCAGAAAACTGTATAGTCAAAGCCAGTAAAATACTGCAAACATCTGTCATATTAAAGTACAAAAAAATATGAATATTTGTATTTGGTCCAAGCAGCTTAAAATACCGAACCCGTTGTTCTCCTCTTTTCACCGGTGCACGAGCATTTTGTTCCTTGGGCCATATCTTATTGACAGTTTGACACACACACACACACACACACACACACACACACACACACACACACACACACACACACACACACACACACACACACACACACAAATATTCACTCGCGTTGTACCCTCGACAATACCTCCCTAATGTTTCAGCAGTGACAGGTCCAGGGTAACGTCCATTACGGCCTGTCTGCCCACACATGACTGTCGGCACGATCAATATGCATCTGCCGCTCCGCTTCAGACCTTCCTTCCAAGAAGCCTCGATGCGGGGAGGGACCCACGACCTTTGCTGACACCTACAGACCTAGTGGGAGTTTTACTCGGTAACGTTGCAAGACCTTTTTGCTGGCAAGACATTTGTTGTTTGGACAAAATGTGCAGTCCATAAATGGTCATAAAGCTAAATAAAAAGAAAAGAAAATCATATTTTAGCAGCACAGAAAGGAGCAGTTAGAGAATTTGTGGGTCTAAAAAAAAACAAAAAAAACAAATTACATTATTATATTCGTGATGGAAATAAACAGCCAGTGGAGTTTGGTGCAGGGTATGGTAGCAGGGAAACACCCAATTAGTGACATGTCTGTTAATGAAGGGTGACAGTGTTGTGGAGCCAGGAGGGGCCCTGCAGCAAGGGACCGAGCCATCATACAGGAAGTTGCTTGGAGAGAAAACCGTAAGCTTCCTTTGCAAAACTTTCAGGAAAATGTGAACAGTGAAAACTTCTTTTTCTTCCCCACATTGTCCTTTAAAATGTCCTAGTTTGTCACCGGGCTGCGGCGAAGCCCACTCTCCATGCTCATATATACTTGTCTCGCTCTGTAATCCGACTCCACACCCAGAGGATGAGTGCAGATATGCCATTTGCTTCAGCTGACAGTTGAGCTCTTTGGGGAGCTTTACAATACAGCAGGTACATGACAACACAGCTTCAGCGCCGTTAAAGGGGCCTCGTCTCCAGTCAGCTTGTTACGACCGTGTGTTTTTTGACACCGTGTGCCAGGCATGACAACAGAGCATGCTAATTCTAACATGCCACTATCTCCTCTGAGTGTTTCCAAACCTGCAGTCCCACAGAGATTCATCAATGTGCACCTCGACGAGTAGTTAAAAACGAGGAGGGAGTTGTACTGGAGCTGTGTTATTTAAAGCAACGTCAACTCGTGATAGCTTGAAATGACAGTAGTGTGTCATCATAGCTTTGCATCACTGCCTGCCTGCACTTGATCTTTTTGACTTTTACGGCATTTCATAATCGAAAAAAAAAAAAACAGCAATTAGCGTTATTACCTGTTATTTGTTTACGTGAGCGGTTGTTACATGCATCGTTTATCTATTTTTCATTTTTGTAAATCAAACATCTTTGAGCTTTCGATTGGCTTTTTCTAGTCATGTTGGCAGCACGGCTCCAGGGATGGCAACGCCGGGCAGTGTCTCAATATCTACAAGGCAGAATGAAAGAAATAAACATAACAAAATCAAATCAAAGCCCCGCTGGGCCTAAATACAATCGTACAGAGCTGCTAACATGGCCGTAGACTCTGTTGACTGTCAGTCAATATTGTTGTCTATATTTGTAGATCCACGGAGCACTGAAATGATTAACTTTGCAGTTCATTGACAAAAAATAATTGTTTACGTTCTCCTTAAACGTAAGGCTTTGTGGCTTTCCGATATCTTTCCTACGTCTTCCATATCCGTATAGCAACATACATATGTTTGCCGGGAAAAGATAAACAATTTGAGGTGATGATGTGGCCGTTGAGGACTTGAAATTAAAAAGTTTTACTATCTTCTGACAAGAAGGAATTCTTGACAGAAAATTCTGTCATTATTTCCAACTAGTTCCATGAATTTTAGCCTTTTGACGAGCATAACTGCTCATATTTGCTTAATTCTTGTCTTGTGCAAGTTTTGTTTTGAACAAATTGGCACATTTCCCTGCAGCTTCATTCCTTTGGGCAGTTTAGGTTTCACATTCCATTTTTTTGCACCGTATAGCAGGAAGGAAATTCATGACTCTCGTTCTCAGAATAATTCCTTTCTGTCATCTCACTTGTCCCCTTTGGGAAGTTGCGAGTATTTTATGTGACCAATAAATTTGACTTTTCTGTTGTGTTCGCTTTCTGAAGACCTGCTGCCAATGATATTAAGTTGCTGCGGTGTGATTAGCATTTTTTTTAGACACAGAAGAATTTATTCAAAGCCACAAAACTCAATCTCTTTTGTTAATGCTGCTCCGTCTCCTTCCAGCGTCTTGCAAGATGAAGTTGCAACAGCCAAATCCTCATTATGTATGCACAAAGTGTCAGTCTTTTCTCTTCCTTGTTTGCAGCTCATTTACAGTTTAAGTGGTTGTTTGACCAAACAGGATTGCAGCAAAATGCTCTGTTAGCAGCTACACTGTGTGTCCGAGACATACAATACACACACATATATGTAGAAGGAATTAAATTGTGTGATTTCCCGATATATCCTCAGGTTACCACAGCCCTGCTATTACCAGTCTCATACTCCCACCATTATTACTATGGGTCATTGTTAAGTATTTTTTGTATGTTTGCTCACGAGCTCAAGATTTAATGATGACCTCTTATCTGTCTTCATCAAGACCTCTTCAAACAGAATCACACATTCCTACTTTACTGCATATTATCTTTGCTGTGCAGAAAAATACACATATTTGCCCATTTATTGTCACTCCTACTATCAGATATGTTATATATGTCCAATGCTATAGCTGGGCTGATAGATCAGGATGGCAGGCTGCTCAAACACGGGCTTTCAAACCAAAAATCAATTTGTTTGAGCCCATCGATTGAGGAAGGAAAACTGTGTGTTTTTCTTCCTTATTAGGATTTAGATGGAAAGAGGGATGCGATGCATTTGAGGAGACATACAGGCACGCACGAATGCACATTAATATAGGCGCACACACTCTCAGGTTTAATGAGCGCAGTCTCTGTGTTTGCGCAAATTGCCTCAATGGGACCATGTAAATAAGCACTTTGATGAAAAATTGATTCGAAAAATTATTTTTCAAATACCCCACTTTGTTCAAAAAGATCCATTAACTGTTCAATTTGTACAACAATAACCTGTTTAAATTAATTTAATACTACTAATGAGAGTACCGAACCCTCGTCTCAAACAGCATTTTCCATCTGCGGCAGCTTTGGAAACGCTGAAAGACAAAAGAGTGGTGCCGATCAGAGAAACCAAGAGAGGATTGAGAAGCTCCATCCAATGAGCAGTCAGGAGCACTAAGCCCTGCCCACTGCACATCTGTACAGTGACGTCAGAGTCCGGTTGCACTGCAGCACACAGACAAGCCCCTTTATGTGACCGATGTGCAGGAGGGCTTAGTGGCCCCTGATGGCAAAGATCCTGCACGTCCAGAGTCCGACTCTGTTGCAATGCACAGCTCGTCAGCAGTAGGAAAACGTCGCAAAGCAGAAACGGAGTAAAACAGGAGGTTTCAGTTTGAAGCAAACTTTCCTGTTCAGAGTAGAAAGGGGGAAACACATGTGTCCTTTAATGTGGGGTCTTTAATTCCTCATGTTTTATCACCTCTGTTTTTCAAAGTGTTGAATTTGAGCTCATCACAACTGACTTTTATTTTGTACTTCTGACACTTGTGCATCACTAATGGAACTACTTATGGCTTTAGCTGTACCTGGAACAGAAAATGCATTGTTCATTGTCGGAAAGTAAGTAAGTAAGCAAAATAATCTAAAATTGACTATCTGTTGGGTGAACACTGAATCCTAAATTATCAGAGAATCCAAATCAATCTACAGTTAATCTTTGCTCCCAAAATGGTAAAGTTAAGTATGTATACATACTAATTCTTCTAAAGAGAGCAAAACCATGCGCCCCTCATTATGTCTAAATGTAAATATTAACTTGTACTATGCAGTAGGATTGTTGACAAACCAAACGGATTTGTAGACTAAAAGGTTTGTGAGGTCTGTGGATCATCATCAGGCTGGCCGTAAGTCTTATCAGCCAATCAAATGCCTCCGGTCCAGACCCATCTGGAGTCTAAGCAAGCCAGGGGGGAGAATTTCAGTTTCCATTTTTGACACCGCTGCAGTGTTTTTCTTGAATCACTGCTCATCAGGACTCTCGTGGTCTCAGCTGTCTTATAAAAGTATTTGATTTGACCTTCATATGTCCCATATAAGGTCAGTCCCACAGTGAATATGTGGTATTATAGTAGAGTGTAACAGTCTGGATGTATTTTTTTTTTTATTCATTCTTTTAGGTCAGGGATGCAACCTTAGCTCAGTCTGGTTAATGAGATCTGCTGGTCCACAGCTGGAAATGCGGTTAACCTGCTATGTCAAGAGCAAATACTTTGAAGTCTCCTAAAACCAAATCCCTCCAAAGAGAACGGGGGAAAACACAGAGTTCAACCCATTCAACTTCATCAGGCTCACTGAACTGTCTAACAACACAAAGTCAGACCAGAGCGTAAACCTGCTCGGGCTATTAGTGACTAAACTTGGTTTGATATCCCAATAATAGATCAATTAGATAACTTTTAGATCCAACTATCACAGTCCAGTTAAGGTACACAATTTTACCTTGAATGCTGCAGTTCAATAGAACAAATACAGTCATTTCATTTTTTGTATTTCTTTAGAATTTTCTTTTCTTTTGTTTACTGATGGCTTATGGTACTTTGGAACCAGAATGGGATTAAAACATTCAGTAAATGTTGATTACTCAACTTGGATGAAAATTGGATGAAAGTCTATTAAAGTTAAAAGTGCTTTTCTTTCTTTTAAAATGACAGATTAAAGCTGCCTGTACTCAATAAGCACGTCTTGAACTGATTGAAGCCACTGTTTTCCATAGAAACCTTAAAGGTAGAAAGACAAATCAATAGAGGCCTGTTGCATGAAATGGGAACGGGTCTGTAGAAATATTTCTGAAGCAAGAGCAAATGAAAGGAGTGAAAATGTTTCAGAGATAATGGACGGTAGTCAGAGATTCGCTGGTGGAGAGACGGCTTGACAGTCTTTCTTTTCGGTGCATTTGTGAGAGAAGATAACATGAAAAGATAAAAAAAAAAAAAATACAAACAATATTGATGACAAGATTGATTTAAATCAGTTTCGTCCCAACACAAACAACTTCACTGCATCCTTTAGTGAAGCTGATGGACTTCTGTTTGTTCTCACAACCACAACACAGATTCAGTCGCTCAGACTGCCTCATATCCACCATGTGAACACCAACTTTAAACCAGCTGCTCACTCTGACATCTAACCTTAAAAAAAAAACCTTTGCTCAACCTCTTACAGTGTGCAGATCAAAGGGATTATGTGAAATGCCAAAATAATATAATCTTCCTGCCTCCCAGCAAACGCAGGGGGGCCATCTTTCATTGTATGTTTTAGACAGTGATGGCTTCTCATATTGTCCCGCAGAGAAAACTGCCACATTTAAGGAATCCAAGCATCCATCTCCTCCTCCAATCAATACCGACTGCACTGCAAAACTGCCCATTGTTGACAATATTGCAGTGATTTGTTAATCCGGTACTCATATTTGAAATCATACATTTTTTGTATCCGTTATGAAACATCACTGACACGTTTCCAATGCAAATATGATCTTTTTTCTAAAAAAAAACAATTAAATGTAAAATATGTTTTCACCTTTTCTTATTTTGACTTCTCTTTGACTGTGAACAAACAAATAAAGAGCCGGAGAATCAGACTTTACTGAGACATATTTTATTTTCACCCGTTTCAATGAAGAACATGAAATGATTTCGTGACAAAATGAGATTTTTACAGTGTACAAACAGAGCGAACGTGTGTCTCTGCTGCCAGTTTAGGCACCCAGTATGTTGTTGGCAGGGCCGGGCTGTGATGCTCTGCCTGATTATTGGTGAAACCAGAGGAGGAGGAGGGAGGCGATAATCCGCGCACAGACGGAACCATCTGAGCCGCGAGCAGAGCTGCTTGCAGCGGGCGTGGGGACACCATGGAGCCGCTGGCTTTCACTCTCCATTCAAATCGCTAAAAAAAAAAAAAAAAAAAAAGGACACAGAGAATATTCATCTGCATGCGTGTCGGAACTTGCAAAGAAGACGAGAGAGTTGCCTTGTTTTCACTTTTATTATCGCGGAGCGTTGCGCACATCTTTTTCCTTTTTTTTTTTTTTTTTTTTTTTTACCGGAGCGCTCCACCTTCTGATGCCCGGGAGCGCAGCCGCAGAGTCGGGTCAGGAGCTGATCCGAGTCCCCACCTCGGATCGTGTCTGAGTTTCTGTGAAACACACTACCCTCGGCTGGTTTAAAAAAAAACAACAACAAAAAAAAAAACACCCCACTGGATCACTTCTGGATTATTTGCCCACCAAAGGGATTATGATTTTCTCAGACATGAGTACGGGGACCAACTCCCCGAAGGTGCATCCACCGAATGGGACAAGGTTTTACACATTCCAGGCAAGTGAACTGCGTGGCTTCAGTCCTTCTTTTTCCCGTGTGTGCTTCGTTACTCACATGTCAACTGCTTATCTTATTTCCGTGCTGTTTTAATATGTTGCCATCACTTTTGTTTTTCTGTAAGAGGGATGGTTTGAGGCTTTTATTGTGGCATACTATATGAATTTCTGCAGAGCTGCGTGTGTTGGGTGTTTCCTACCTGCATGCAGACCCTCAGACTCCCGAGATAACTCAACCCTGATCTGTTACGACTTTCAATTTGCAGCCTCTGTGTTTTGCATTTAAGCTGGACAGAAAGATGGAGTCAGAAATACTCTTTTAATAATGTTTTTGAATTGACTTAAGTGAAATCAAAGTGTATGCTGAGAAGTGAATATGCACAAAGAAGGAACATAAGGAGCTGATATTTTACTATATTCCCGCTTATAAAATTTTAAAAGACAAGATACAAAAAGAATAGAGCAAAACAATTTCTAGTTTCGCACTTCCACTTGCTAAATAAAACATCTGAGATTAGAATCATCAGGAACCCTAATCCGAGTTCATCTCCATTTCCCTTCAGTATAATGGTGTTTAATCATTCATGATTAGCCCACTGTATCTCACCCTCTGTATGTAGTTGTGTCTTTGAATTGTGCTCTAATTCTATCTGCCTGAAATAGGGACAGATGTGTGCAGACACAGTGGCCTACACTTATTACTGTACGCTGCCTTGCCTGTGCATAATTGTACTCTGCCCAGAGCCTGTGCATGCATGGCAATGAAGCGGAGTCAGTGGATATTGATTGAGTGTGTATTGCTGTTGTAACCACGCCAGTACTTTCTGTTTTCCTGTGGGTGGAAGGAAGAAAGGAAGGAAACATTTCAGTGAGTGCGATTTAAAAAAAAAAAAAAAAAATTATCCTGTTTCGCAGCACTCCTCGAGAGCCTGCTGGTCGCCTTTCCAGTCAGGAAAAAAAAATAGGGTGATGATGGTGGAAATTTTTGCATCCAGGTGCAGTCAGCATGCTTTGATAAGATGCTGCTTCACTGAAACCGAATGGAAAGTGGTTTGTGGGTTGACTTTCAAGTGAGCTGAAGTGCTGATCGGAGCTCAGTTTCAGAGGACATGTTTACGTAGAAATACACCTGCCTCGTCAGTTCATCAGTCAAATCACAATCTGGGCCGGAAAGAGAGACCAGTGTCTCATTCCTACTTGCAAGTTTTATTTTTTTTCATATTTGTTTTCATGTTGGTGGTGATATTTTTAGTACCTCTTTGTTTTTATGGTAAGCAAGGAAGAAAGGCAAGAGACGACAAAAGCTCAAAAAGGCACAGTGTCATTACCTCTTAAATCATTTCCTCCAGTTCGCCCTCTAACCACCGAGCCACCGTGACTTTAACATTTGAAGATTTCCCTCCCTTCGGTGTTTGTCTGGGGCGTCATAACCTCTGCTTTACCTTTTCATGTCAAATCATTAGTGAAGAAAGGCTCCCCGCGGGCTTGTACCTGTTGGAAGAAGCTCCTCTGATATCGCATTATCAAAGGCGTCCTAGCTCTCAGATTATAGTCCCAGGAAATCCCCATAAAAATGAATTATAGGGAAAGTCACTATTGCTCACCACTGTTTTTCTTCTACCTTTGAGGAGAGATAAGATCTATAATGCCTGGTTATGTAAAAACTTGCATGTGCAGCCATTCAAACGGAGCTCCACTCAAAGTGTTTACCAGCTACTAATGATATTCATTTTACGAGATTGCCCTTCTTAGTTTGCAATTTTAAAAACGGCCGGGGCAAATTGAATTAAATTGCAAAGTAGGTGCCTTTTTGAAGCCTCATCCGCTCCATCAGGGTGATGAAGTTATTCAATTTCTTTAGTATTCACCGCCTGGCTCTGTAAACATGTACCCAGAAGTGTCAGAGTTTGCTTAGTTTTGGGAGCTCGCTGGTCTGCCGCACAGCTGTGTCTACAGTCTCCGTATGTTGCTCCAACTTTCAACCGATATTTCCTTAACGACATTCGGAGGCAATTCAGCTGACACATTATCATGAGGCACAGATAAGAGGAGAATGAAATAGCACTTATCTCTTTCCTCACCTGTAGTTTTGTGGTTGACCTTGGCTCACAGTGTGATGAATGGCCGAGAAAGGTGACTTAGATAGACTAAAAACCAGACAAAAAGTCTGCAGACAGTCAGTGGCTCAGCGGGGGCGCTATATAATATTATGGTGTATAAATTGTGTGCATCCTTAGGTAAATACGATTACAATGTTTGTTTATTGCAGTCCATGCAGTAGCTGTCGAGATTTTTCATTGTTAACCAGAAATATCAACGTCATTATGGGATGATGAAAAAATGTAGGGGCTCACTTGGCTTATGTGAGAAACAAGGAATGTATCTATAAAGTAACATGGCCATCCATTCAGTAGTATATCTGTCTGCAAACAACAGTGACGTCACCCATTGGGTTGTGAACGGCAGCTTTGGGGACTTGAGTTCGGATTTTGACTGTCGCAATTTGCCAGCTCGGAGCAGTTTGGAGCCAGAAGTGACCATATTTGGACGAGCAATGGATCTGATTGGAAAAACCAAGTACAGTACATCCCGCCCACCGGTATCTGAAACCTGACTGCACCACAGGCCTGGCAATCAAACAGACACGCCTCCAAAAACATAGCTTTTTGATGCCTATTTTCTAATTAAGGACAGGATTATTTTTGGATGGACTGCCAGAAAACTGATAAGAAGGACCGACTTTAGCCAACAACACCATAACAACCTGTGGAAAAAAATTGATTGACTTTGTATTTAATGAGAGAAGTTGAATGGGAGTCTATGGAGCCGGAGGCCTTTTGGAGCCGACCCCGAGTGGCACTCGGTGGTATTGCAGTTTGAGGCACTTCTGCATTGGCCTCATTTTTCATGCTGTTGAAGCGGTGTCCACTTTTATACACAAGGTGACAGGGAGGAATGAGGCAAACCTCTGTCTGTGCCATTTGTAGCCTGGTGTTGGAGTGACATTCAGTGAAATCCCACGCTGGCAGTGCTCAGAACCCACTGGGCCACATTAGTCGGTTCACAGCGGAGCTTCAGCCTCGAGTCTCTTTGATGTGACACGAGTTCTTACACTCAGAGCGAGACCGCGACTGTTGTTCTGCCTCGTAAAGTCCGAGAGATGTGTCAGATACCGTTTGCTGCGAGCCATTATTAAAGCAGGAGGTGTTCTTGCGATGTCATCATCAGACTAGACTTTATAGAGCTGTTCTGGGAAGAGTCAGTTGGAGAAACATTGCGCACAATGGATCTACTCCCTTGGCAGTTTTTCTTGTGAGATGAAGGCAGGGATTTGAGCTTTTATGAAATACTCTCACTGAGTCTAAAAGTTGAGTTTAAAACAAATATCATCTAGTGTCGTGAGACTCCAGACACATCCAGGCTGCTGGGATCACAAATCTTCATATTCACATTAGTACCGATACTATTTCCCAGTTTTACCAAGTGTTAATTTAAGAAGAGTCAATTAAAGTTTAGCCCAAGCCTGAATTCTTAGTAGTCGCTTTGTCCATGTCCTTGTATTTAATATCATTATTACTATCCCACAACACCCCGCCAGTTAGACAGAGCTGAGCTACCTGAAAGTGATACATAATTGTTGCCCAGTGTTTGCCCTTGCTTTTCAAATTAGCGCTGCGTGTGATTCAGCTGAGATGTCTTTGTCCTGAAAGCCTCTCTCTCTCTCTCTCTCTCTCTCTCTCGTTTCCCTCGGTCCAAGATGCATTCTTTTCCACATGACCCACGCAGTCACCTCTAGCGTGAGAAGATGTTCTTACAGACAGAGGCTCATACTGTCGAGTTAATTGAAAGAAATTGGATAACAAGAAGGAGGTAACGCTGTCTTGTGAATCTAATCAGAGCTCAGGCAAAGTCGTGCTAGAGTTGGCAGTCAACTTTCAGACAGATTGTCAGATGCATTTTCCTCATGCCTTTGGTGTTTTGGGTTTTTTCTTGTACATTAGTATCCCTCCGGCTGGCTGTTAAAGAGGAAAGGAAGGAAACGAGCTCGTTCTCTCCTCCAAAATAATCCTCTCTTCTGCAGTGAACTGGCATTCGGGAGGTTTATAGCGCCGCGGCCGCCGGGGGAATTTGGCTGAAGAGCTGCTGTTTGGGGTCGGGTTCGTCTATGAGCATCTGTCCTCGCTGCTTTGTTTGTAAGCACAGCCGCAGCGAAGGCCAACCCCGCTTAATCATACCGTTAAAGCTGCGCCTCCTTTTGGCTTTCCCCCTTTTACCGACTGAGAGTTGACAGAGGAGACGAATGACACGGCTGCACGCGCTGATTAAAAAGTGCTACTTCTCATTTAGCTCGGCGCTTACCTCCACGCAGGGATGTTTATATCGAGGCTCAGATACAACTTCTCTAGTACACTACTTAAGCTGAGTGCAGGAACGGCACGGCGCCTCTTATTCAGTGTTGCATCTCGAGATGCAAAAATCAGCAGCAACTACTGCACACACTCGTGCACCTTCACACCTTCACACTCTCGCAGGCACAATCAGGCCCGTGGAGCACAGGGTGACTCATCGAATGACACCAGGCAGCAGCAAGAATGACAAGTAAACATCTAGTTTTCTTGACTTGTCATGGCAATGCCTCAACTTCCTGTTTTTCCCCAGTGGACATAGAAGACCTGAGCGTTTGTTTTCTCACAGACTGAAGTTGAACTTTAAAAAAAAAAAAAAAAATATTGCCAGTAAGGAAGTTTATTTCTTGTTTGTGTGACCCTGGACTGTTGTAGAAAGCTGTTGTGAAAAATGGATTCAACTGACAGAAAGTCAAGTTCAGGAAGTTATTTATGAATAAGTAAAAAAAAAAGCCGAGTTTGTTTGTTTGCAGCATCTGAAATTTGAAAGTTTTATGATTTTGAATACCTTTTGGTTTTGGACTCGTAGACCTTGAACTTTTTTTTGAAGAGTAAGAGCTGAAACAAATACATTATTAATCAGCCTGTTGAAAATGAACTGGCAACTGTTCTGATTATCAATTATTTGTTCTGTTTTTTTAAGCTATTCAAAAAAATACTTTCTTGATCCTTGGTGATATTAAACTGATCATTTTGAGGTTGGATTGCTGTCTCAACAAAACAAACAATTTGCATGTTCTTGGATATTTTAATATGATTTTATTGACCAAAAACTGAGCTGAATTACGAAGAAACCAATCATCATATTCATCTGCGGGGGAATAAAAGTGTTAGTCGCAGCCTCATATCGTGACACGACATTAAATACTGCTAGAGTTGCAGCTGTAGAGACATTTTAATGCTTCATCTTTGCTTAATTTATTGTGTAATGCAAATGTCCTCTCTTTATCTGCCCCATGTGAACACTTAATCTTGGAAATCCCCATGTGTGAAGCACGATGACGAGCTAAATGCAGAGTCCTGCCCCTTTCAATGATCTCGGCACATGTTTCAAACTGGACTAGTCGTCACGTGACTCCAGGACGGCGCTGCAGGATGACCCGGAGGGAAACATGGACAGCTTTTTTCCACTCTGTCAGGCGCTGTGTTTGCGTGATTTCCGTCGCGATTCGAATAGCACTGGAAACACGAGTGCAGACGCTTCCGCGGTAACGCGTAATTTGTACGTGAAAACACACACGGCTGCAAACAAACGGGAAAAAAAGACACTCCGACGCATGTGATCTACACAGAAAAGCTCACGCACAGTAATAACACCCAGCTGTGAGAGTGAGCTTATCCCCCCGCCCCCCCCACAGCTGTCTCACCCAGCACCCTGTCGCACCCATCCCGCCGCCCTTCGCGTGCCCCACCCTCCCCGTGTCATGTGCTCAGGGATGGTTGATGGAACAACAAAAGGTGGCCGTATGCAAATGAGCGCAAACACGACAAATTGATGCACGGCCAACAGAATGAAGTCGAAGTGCTTGACCTTTTATTTGTCACGCTGGCACGCCGTAATTGCTTACAAATGTCCTCCGACATCGTTACCTTTTCGCACACTCAGACACACAGTCCTGCCTTTCGGTATCCGTGTCCTGCAGCCGGTCTCCTGTGTGATGTGTATACATGTGTGTGTTGTAGGGGTTTGCCCTATTTTTCTTGGTCTTTTTTTAATCAGCCCTCGTGCATTTAAAATCTGGCCGGGGCAGATGGGGAAGGGAGTTTGACCCACTTTGATGGATTCCACACCGATTAAAAGGATGAGCGAGCTTTCGAAAGCAAGAGGCCCCTGTGTGTGTGTGTGTGTGTGTGTGTGTGTGTGTGTGTGTGTGTGTGTGTGTGTGTGTGTGTGTGTGTGTGTGTGTGTGTGTGTGTGTGTGTGTGAACAAGGGACAGGGAGAAGGAATAGAAGACTGCCAGTCTGTGTGTCAGCTCATAAACAGACAGTCTTCATGTACTTTGTGTTGTTGCCCTGGAATTTGTGACCAGACAACAAAAAGAAGTAAAAACAAACTTGGCAATCTTCAAGTATCATGGCTGAATTCATGCAAATAAAATTGTAGCCATGTGGAAATGACTTTATTAAACCTGGAAATGGAGTTATTGTTTTTTTTTTAAGTATGTGCTCCAGGCTATGTAGAGCAAATACCTGGAGTCTCATTTTAAAATTAATAAAACAAACTTTATTTAATGTAATACCTAAAACCAGCCATGTGGTTTATGGAGTTTGCTGACATGGCAGAAAAAACCAAGGCTTATCTGAAAGACTGAAATTAAGTGTGTGTGTGTGTGTGTGTGTGTGTGTGTGTGTGTGTGTGTGTGTGTGTGTGTGTGGTGGTATTTTTTAAATACTGGAAATATATACCTATATATATATATATATATATATACCTTTTTGTTCTTTTATATCTTCAGTATGAAAGAGCTCGGGGCTTAAGGCTATAATCAGGGTAGGAAAGTTTAAAATTTGCTGAATGAAGGAGTTAATGGTTGTTGTTGTTTGTCTTTTCATGAAATTTGATGTCCTTAAAAAAAAAAAAAAAGTTGACTATTTCCTGACCTTTTAATGTGAGACTCATATTTCTTCCTCTCTTTTATCTCACATCATCCTTTAATCTCCTGCCGTATTGTCAGCTACAGTTAGCACATGTTGAACAGCGAAGCATATTTGATACACGGTTCGTACCTTCATACCCTATTTCACTGACACGCATACATGCACAGCGCGGATCCCACAGAGGTTTTAGAGTGGAGGATAGGGTGCACGCACAGGCCAATGCACTCACTTCAATAGAGTCTAGTGTGGCAACAACCTCTCGTCATTGATGCAATTATGGTGTAACCCTTTGCCTGGCTTACTGCAGCAGTGTGATCTCTTGAAAGGGAGAGAATTTCAGTGTGAGGATACAAAGCAGTGAATGTGTCCTTTTTACTTTCCGGGGTGAAATCAAACCAACGTGGATCTTTCTACTTTTTTGTGTGTTTGGTCAAATGACTGATCCGTGAGGCTTTTTTTTTTTTTTTTTTGTCAGTGAGAGTGACAATAATCCAGAAGTTAAAGATGGTCCGCGAGGTGGACCAAAGAAAGAAAACTTTAGAACTTAATATCACAAGATTTTGACCGTGTGACAGAGTTAAAATAGCTGCACACTGTCTGTTTGGGATTGAAAAAAAAAAAAAAAGAACAAGAGAGTGAATCATGGCTGGTAATAAAACCACCCCTACCTCGGCACTGATCACCTCACGAGAGGCTCATTCAGCCATTGACATTGTGTCATTTCACCCAAAGATTCACTGCTCGGCTACCGAGTGACCCGATATCCAATATGTACGACCATGACACAGCGGACAACAGTGGAACTACAACAGCTATTTTCATCCATCTTTTAATCTTATCTTCATCCTCACAGTTGCACAGATGCATACATATAGTGTCCCCATCCTCTGCACATTAAAACAGGGTCACATCCTCGCCTCCTCACCCTGGTGAGAGCCACATTGTCAGCATATATTGTGACAGCTGCCACCATCCTCTCTCCGTCATCTCCAGCTCCACTCTCAGCGGTAAATGGGCCCAATGCGAGGCCTATTTGGAGCTCTTAGAAAATCAGACATGTGGGCAGCAACTAAAAGCCCTATGGTAGGGGAAAAGGATGTAGCTCCTGCTTTGGGTTGTGATACCTGTGCTGAAACTTGCAGAAAATGTAAACTCAAATGTGAACTAACACGTAATCTGATTGTAATTTGAGTGCAACTGCCATAGATTTTGTTGTTTGACTGCCTTACATACAGATATCTTTCACTGATGTTTTTGCCATCTGTATGTAAAAGCCAAACCAATACTTTGGCACATTGCCATCAGATTCTTTCATGACTATACTCCCAGTAGGGTTCCTCTATTTTACTGTATTACAAAGAGCAGCCTCTTTGTAGTAACCTGCTTTACTGATAGGGGCATCAGGTAAACATGAATCATAATGCCCCCTGCTTGAGGCCATTTGAATTGTTTTGCAATTCAAATAGCATGTTCTGCTTATAGGCTGTGCATTTTGAATAAAAAAATAATAAATATAGAGAGGGAAAAAAATAGTTGTTTTCCTAGTAGATGGGGTCCATTGATATTCAGAGAGTGTACGCAGAGGGCAGGCATCACTGTAGCTGTCAGGGTATTGATGGTTTTCTAAGGCTTTTACTGTAATCAGACTGAAAGGATGATCTGATGGAACTATGCCATTTTAATGCTCACACTTCTGACTCTAGAACCATCTTATTCCATTTGTTTGTTTAAGCCAAGCAGCAACCAACAGTGACATCAGCCGTTGGTTTGTAAACAGCCGTTATGAAGCCTCGGAACGTTTTGGAGCCAGAAGTGGCCATATTTGGACTAGCTGTGGGGAAGCGGGTGGTGGATCTGATTCTATCTGATTGGAAACCTGATGATAGGACGTCCCGCCAATCAATAGCAGAGAGAAGGTGAATGGGAGTCTTTGGAGCCAGAGGCTTTTTGGAGCCAACCCCTAGTGGCAGTCGGTGGTATTGCATCTTAAGGCACTTCCACGTCGGGCCTAATTTTTGAGACCCACAATCTACATCCACTTTTATATAAAGTCTATGGTTTATCCATACATGCCGCTTCTTCATGGCTCACCTGATTTCTGGGTGAACGGACATTCGCTGTCCGTGGTGCTGAAACTGGAGTACCCATTCCACAAGGTTCTCCTCCTTGGCTGTTTAACTTTATAGCTCAAACAGGCTCCGTAATGGAGGGAGTGGGGGGGGGTGTTGGGAAGGAGGTGGGGGGGGGGTGTCTTGGGTCTTCCTATAGTCTATAATTAACTCTACACATCTATCTCTTTGTCTTACGACCTTTGTCCTGCTCTCTGATGGTAACGCACACTTCAATTTGTTTCAGTGGCCCATCACTGTGCCCAGTGCACTGGGCTGGATTAAAGGGCCAAACACAAGATTTCTATGCTTTCAATTTACTCTCTAAGTAATTAATTTGCCCCAAAGCCTCTCAAAAGCCTGCGATGTTCAGCTTTAAAGTCCTCTCGGTGTTCCTTTCACCCACACGGTCTCTTTGCGACACTATGTCTCCCCCGCAGTCATTCACACGAGGCGATACAGTATGCAGTAGTGGCCTTTGTGAATAATGCAGTGGCAATAAAATCTCGGCTATGTCCAATTACACCAGCTTTGGCTGTTCTCTTTTACTGCTGCTTGTGTGTGTAGCTCTGTCAGTGTGTGCATGCTGATTATGGCAAGAGCAGGCTACAGTAGCAACAACGCTAATTTGATACCTTTTTAAAATGCAGTCGTTTCCAAAAGTGGATTGGCCTGTTATAAAGTGTAGTTCTCACAAGTCGAAACAAAAGCGCTGCCGTAGTTTAAAGTCATCTGTTGGGTCATCTGACATCTATATGGTCTTTCTTTCTTGCCGGTCACATTGTAGTTCTCCCGATTCTATTAGGTCGGGTGACCTTTGCCATAGATTTAAACACGCTGTCAATAGACAAATGAGAGGCAGTGTACTTAATTAGCAAGACATGCCAAAGAAAGTGAAATGTCACTCAACGAAAGGAAGTCAATTCGTGGTTATTACATGTCCCCTGGCCTCTGACCCTCAGCGTCCATAACAAAGTCAACACAAGATAATGGGCTTTTCTTTTTTTTTGTCTGCATTCCTACTAAATGAAGGGGATGCAGCTTATTAGCCTCAAGCTTTGAATGCTGGTATTTGTAAGTGAATAATGACAATTGATTTGTGTGTATGTCACAGTAGAAGCAAATCCATCTGGTCTATAAAAAGCCTGGTTGTAAAGTTTACAAGGCTGTGGAGAGTCATGGTTTATGTCCGTTTGGATCTGTATATCCGAGGTTTTTCATTCCCTCTCGCGTGTGTATGATGTTTACACAAAATTGCTGCCATCAAACTGCTAGTAAATGCTGCGTTTCAAAGACACAGAGGCAAGTTTCTGTAGCCCATAGGTCTGTATTCCTTCCGCTGCTGCTCCCACCACCGCCCCATCATGCAAAATCAATACCATCCGCTTGCAGGCTCACATGGGATCAACTGCATCAGCTCATCCAGCAGCCGAACAGAGACTCCCTGCTGAGACGACACCACCTCAGCACCTAATGTTTCTCCGTAAAGGCTTGTTCACGGGGGAGTGTCTGTGCTTATAGCCAGCAGAGAAGTTAATTGTCTGAGATCCTCCCAGCTCTCCTCTCCGGTGTGCGGTCGTAGAAACCCTCCCGCCTGCTGCGGTGGCTTTCGCTCTTCTCGGGCGTCGAGCTGCTCCGGCCTAACCTGAGGAATCGAGAACATTTTCTCTCTCTCTCTCTTTTTTTTTTTTTTTCTCTGAATAGATGATTTGTGTCAAGAGCCCTGCAGGTGAGCTGGGAGCAACTAGCCAGTCAGGATTTTTAATGAAAGTGTGTAATGTCACAGCAGGCAATAGGACTGAAGAGGACTTGCAGACGGGGGCACCGGGGAGTTCCTGAGCCAGTTTACCAGGGGCGCAGCAATTAATATGGAAAGTTACTAAGGGACGACTGGATCGGCTACTTTTCTGTTTTATAGCAGTGAAATAATCAAATTGTTTTGGGAAGTTCTGCACGTTGGTTCGAGTTTTTCGATCCGTCACCCAAAATGATTGTTGCTTCCACGTTATGATAATAAAAACATGTTGTGTTCACTTGCGCCGTCATTATAGCGTGGCTCCCGGCTTTTGTGCATATATTATCACAAGATGTGGGAAGTCTGTTTTGGTGGCACAAACCACATGTTGTTTTCCACATGGGGCAGCTCCTAATAGTCTAGGTCCGGCTCCCTGCTGTAAATAATATGGTAATTGTAGTGTTATATCAGTCTGTATTAATTGGAAGAGAGCTTTTGGTTTCCTTCAAGGTACAGTTGGGAGTTGGCTGTGCCGTCTTTCTCATCGCATCCGTTTGGAAAAATTCCATTCTTTAAACAGCTCAGTGACCATCTGATACTTCCACTGATATATTTTCCAGGTATTTACATGAGGAACTGATAACTAACTGACCCACTGGCAACAGAGAGCGAGTGCGAGGCTCAAGTGCTTCTGTTTCCATTCGTTCAAAAGCCCCTTTGTATTCAGAGGTTGATTACATGCTGCAGGTTGCAGCTTTTGAGCTCCTCTTTCAGTAGTTTTGGCAGTTTAGCTCGAGAGTCTCTGTTTTAAATGTCTGACAGGCTGTGTTGGCTGTCTTGAGGTTGTTTACTAAAGGTGAAGTGCGCAGTCAAGTACCTCTTGTTGTACCGCCACCAGCCAAACAATGTTAAAGCTGCACTGTTGTCTCTGTTGAATGAATGTTTGGGGATTCAGGATAAAAGCAAAGCTCAACACTAAAGACATTTTGTGAGTAAGCAAAGAGAAGTTCCATCGAGGGGTTAATTTCACCATCTGTATTTTTAATCTGTTGTCAGAGGGATTTGGGGTTTACGAACGTATGTCTGAGGCACTTTTTGTTGAGGAAATCAAACAATGGCTCATGTTTCTGGGTTCTTCCCCGGATCCCAACGTCCAGAGCCTTTTCATGCAGGAGATGCCCTCTGTGTCCGTCTCTGTAATGAGCCTGATACCGACACAAAGCAGGCCACTGGCTGGCGTTAGCTCTGTGATCTCTGCTAATGTGAACTGACAGCTAGCCCGGCATGGCGTGGCTCTGACCGGGCCCCCGCGGCCCTGCAGGCCATTTCAGCCCCTCACTGGAGGAGAAGGGAGCACCACCTGCTACATGACGATCACTTTAACGTGCGACGCAGCCACTGTCTGCCCCTGCAAAGACCTCAGCATCCCATCCCCGGTTGCCGTGGAGACGGTGACTGCGACTCAAACTGGCGGATTGGCTTTGCCACACCCATGGTGTCTGGAATGAAGGAGGAGGAAGATTTAGAGGGGAAAGTGGGAGATTAGTGCAGAGGAGGAGCAGCTCGCTGCCAAATCCGGGCTTTAACACGTGCAACACATTATTTTCTTTAACTGTTATTAAGTAGTCAGTGTGTCATTGTCTTGAAAGGCTCGTCGGGCCATTACGGGCCGTGGCAGTTGTGCAAAGTGGCTATTGATTACAATGAGTTGACAACGTCTCGGCTGAAACGAATGCATCCTGCATGTTACCGAGAGATGAAGCAGGGCCGAAGCGGTTTCCCTCCTCCTTAGTTTTATAAAGATGATTTGATAAAGACTTTTATGGAGGAAAGTCCAAACATTACTTGGAGATGAAGAAGAAGAAGAAGAAGCAGAAGAGGAGGAGGAGGGTCAGGATGTTGCTCAACATGTGGGTGTTTTCTGCCATGAAACGGCAAAGCAAGCATGAGCTAAAAACAAACTGACAGGCTTGTATAAGGAACTGCAGATTGGAGAGCCGGAGAGCCGGTGATGCATTCAACTCCATCAGCTGTAAGGAAATTGAAAACGTTTGGTTTCATACACATTCAGCAGGCAAGTTGATATTTAATTTTTTTTTTTTTTTTTTTTTAAATCATCTTTTGTAACATGGTATCCAAGTAAAGTACGTACAATTTCTGGAGATCATCATACATGTGTACGGTTTGATTTGATCTCAGCAATTATTGTTTGTAAATTGACACTGCAGGCGTTATGTTATGTCCTATTATGCAATACACATTAACAGATTCCCTGCTGCGCCTGAATACACACGGATGATCCTGAGGTTGCGAATTATTACAGCTGGGATTTGACTGCAGCAGCATGGTTCATTATTCACAAAGCCAGGAGGCCGTGCCCTGCCTGGGAATAGCATCGGCGTAAACTGGCGTATATGCTAATGCTAGGGCTTGCTGTGGACCTACTTTGTAATTATTATATAGTGACTGTGAGGACAACAAATGGAGGATTAAATATAAATATTCTGCCGTTCCGGCGTGGAGAGTGCAGTGGTGCTTTAACCACATAATTGCTGAGGAACAGGATGGATGGAATATATAAAGTATATATATATATATATATATATATATATATATATATATATATATAGAGAGAGAGAGAGAGAGAGAGAGAGAGAGAGAGAGAGAGAAACCACTGACATGACCCACACCCTGACAGGCCAATGATTCAAAGCGTACATATTTGTTTCTCTTCCTTGAATAATTCAACACAAACTATAAGATCAGTGTGCTATTTTAAAGAACGGCTGTGAATGATTTATGCAGTCGGCCCAGGTATGTCGGCGTTAACATTAGATCATGCAATGTATGTTTTAAAGAAAACCTTTAGATGGTCTGTCAATTGCTTGACAGCTGCACTGGAAATGTACACCTCAGCTCTTTTCTCTGGATAAATGTCGGTTCCCGCGTTGCGCGTTGCATATGATGAAGTACACGAGGCAGCAAAATGACAGCGTCTCATCTCTACTAATGAGAAAAGTATTTTGTGTTTGGATTTTAATTATCCCAGGAGAAAGACTCAGAATGCTGACATTGTTTCAAGTTTTGAGATTGATTTTTCCTTCAAGCTTTTCCCTCTTGGTATTTTGGGAAAACACCACGAAAGATTTGGCAGCGCTGAAGTGAATTTTTACACCATTTACTGTTCGTCTCAGTCGATGTCTGCTTTGAAAAAAAGAAAAAAAAAACACAGCAGAGGTGTTATTGCCGAGCAGCTTTAACGAGAGCAGTTGTGAACGAGTGGCTGGCAGCCAGTTTAGGCATTAAATGATGCTTGTACATAACTGCAAAGAAAACCTTTTGTGATTTCTGCGATAGCGTCAGACTGTGGAGGACATTAGTTGTTAACGTAGACTTCTGAGTTTACTTGTTTACTTGCCAGCTTGTGTGAAATTAGTTTTAAACCGGGAACTTTATCGCATCGATTACTTCCCGGGACCTACAGTACATTTAGTTTTTGCCAGAACGCAATGTAGCATAAAAATCAACAAATATTCTGAGCAAATAAAATAAACACGAGGAAAGATAATTTAGGTTGTAAAGAGTTTAATTTGTGAAGCAGATTTTGAAGTTAGAGTGCCCAAAGAAATTCAAAATCGAGATAAACATCTTAAAAGAAAAGACATTGCTGTATCTGACAAACCGCTGCACCATATATTAGGACACTATAAAAACATAAGGACTCGGGCTTTTCATTGATCTGTTGCTCTGCACTTGCATGAACCTCAAGATGTTCGCATGCATAAGAGATAGTTTGCTAAAATCACATGACGTGTGTTTTTCCCCGTTAGGGCTCTTGCTAACGAGGAACCCGATCCGGATCCCCTGACGCGTTGTTGTCTATCAGAGTCTAATGGATTATTCATGGTCATGTTTACATGAGTGCCCCCCACTTAAAAGCACTGAAACAACGTCTGTTACATCAACCTCCGTATACCTCTCAGCACATAAATGTGGAAACGTAGGTTGTGCGCAGTGTGCAGGCTTTAATGGCCGGGCTTTTAGTGTGTCATGGGAACAGTGAGCTGCGTGCTCCGTTTCTGACCTCTGATAGTCGTGCGTCCAAATGAGTGCCCTAATGTGTTTGTGTTTGAGGGGTATCGATTGAGCGTACCCTGCAAAAACAAATTAAACAGTATTTTTCTTCAAATAAAATGAATGATCCGGAGGTCCTGGCGAGATAACAGCACTTATGCAAATCTGTTTTATCAAGTCAAGTAATATTAGAGTGATTAGGATGAAAGTGGTGCAGTGGTTTACTTTATTTCACTGCAATGACATTGATTTCTTCAAAAAAAGAACGAAAATGGAGTTACCTTTGGCAGGTTATCGTACATGTTTGATACAAAGCTTCTATTGGAAGAAGAAGAAAAAAAAAAAGAGATATAAAATGGATTTTTCTGCACCGTGTGCCTGTCTGACAACTTAAGCTACTTTCACATGATCGGCATCAAAGTGCTTAACGCTTCGTAAAACCGTTAATTTTCAATGGCGAGAACGCTGAAGCCTGATTTGGGAGCGACGCTCCGCCTGCCGCAGGGACCCACCGGAGCACAAACGCACAACCCCGACGATTAGTCGTAAACTTTGACCGAGTTCGAGAAGGACTTTTTGCGGTGCAACGGTTTCAGATCGTCGTCACGTGAAGGCTTCTTTTCACCCAAATTAAGAGCTCAGTGTTACATTTGTTCGCAGGCACCGTGCTGTCCACCAGAGGCCTGCTGGTATCCTGCTAAGTAGCTGAAAGGTCTTCTCTGTATATAATAGCCTCGAATCTGTGCATCCAGGGGCGCTTCACCCTGCTGTCACCCCATACAGCTGCAGGAAAGTGTTGTTGTTTTTTTTGTGTGTGTGTGTGTGGATGTTTTAGTTTTCAGAGATCCCTTTGTGCCGTGTGTTTTTTGTGTGTGTGTTTTTTTCTGGGGCTGGGTGGTGAGTGAAGAGAGGAAGTTCATGGGCGTGTCGCAGCTGACAAGTCTGATGTCAGAGGTGATTGACGGCTTCTCTGAGTCAGATGGGAATTGCTCCAAATACAGACGGTCTCCAAAAGCTCCATCCTCAACCAGCCATCACCTCTTTCTCTCTGTCTCTTCCCAACACTTCAATCATTCTTGTCATGCTTTGCTCTTTGCCATTTTTACAAGTAATAACAGTTTATTCTTGCAGTCTCTTGGTTCTCAAATGAAGGATCTCTGAACATCACACTGCAAAGTGAACACACACTTTTTGATGTTTGTTTTTCTGATGGCTCAACAAATAGTGAGTCATGTAATCTTTAAAGCAGCATCTTCATTTGCCAATGGGGCTGTTTTGCTTTTTCCAGCCTTTATTTTAAGGCTTAGTTGAGGATTACATGTTCAGACTTGGCCGTACACGAGAGTTCCTGACCTTTGAAAGGTTGGTGATGGTATAGAAAGTCCGAATTTATTTACTTGATTTTGTGAAAGGTGTCTCTGTCGCAAAACTAGCTGGTTTGTGAATTAGTTTGTATGAAAGACTCAGTGCCGAAGTCACTGACAGATTCTTCCATCATAACATGTCAGACTCCTGGGTACTTATTCTGAATGTGTTGGGTACAAGTGGCTGACACTCTTCTTTTAAAAAACACCCGTCTCCACCCAAACACGGTCCGTCGAAGGCGTCTCAATGATACTTCAATTTGCCGTCATTGAACCCTTTGCCTCGTTCACCTGCGTGTGTGTGTGTGTGTGTGTGTGTGTGTGTGTGTGTGTGTGTGTGTGTGTGTGTGTGTGTGTGTGTGTGTGTGTGTGTGTGTGTGTGTGTGTGTGTTTTGCTCTGTGTATTCCCTCCCTGATGAGATTTCACACTTTTGTGGCAACAGTGATTACTTTATCCTTCCGTAATGCTGATTTCATGCTTGGCATACACCTCGTCACAGATGCCGCACCCAGTTTTTTCGCCACCGTTCTTGGTGGCGCCCTTCGGTGTGATGCAGTTATCTTTTGGCTCTCTGTTAAGCTTCATTTAAAACGCTCACTGGGAGCAAATGGCTCGTTAGAAAAGAGATTTGGGTGCAAGAAGGAATACATTTGCACGCGAGGAAGGCGAAAGAATATTGCTTTCACACACTGCTGAATCAAACTTTTATTGTTTTTCTCAAACATTGTTTTGCTTTTTAAACCGCTGTGTGCGTTCGCTCTGTGGTTTTTTTGACAATACCTGGGATCTTGACATTTCAGCACAAAGAATTTTTAATTTCCCATTACCTACAAACTTGATTCTTAGTTCAGGGAAGGAGAACAAGTTCAATGGTCCCAGCACTGAAAAGAACCTACCTGTGGTGTTGCATTTAGGTATAATTAAGCCATTTTTTTTATGCCATTTTGGCACATTAGTAAATTTGAAGGGGCTCTGACCTGCAAAACCTCAGTATCTTTTCTGCACTTGCCAAGAGTTTTGTGCAAGATGTTTACACTTTTTACACCTCAGTGCATTTCTGCTGATATGGATCAATTGTAACTGTTGACTATGCATGCATTTTGTGTAAATGATAAACCAGAACCAGCTCTCACAAGTTGACCTAATTTCAGGTCCAAACTCAACCTTGTATCATTTCTGCCTCTATAACTTTCAGTCTGGACCTGCTGTGACCACCAGAAAATGTCGCAGCCAGGACACGTCATGTGTCTGTGTACAGACAGGGGTCACACCCTTAACCAACTGGTCGCTTGCTTTATAGATTTCCATCTGCTGCTCTACTGTGTGGAAAAGTTTCAACACAGAAAAAATAGAAAAGGTGCATAAAACTGCAGAAAAGTTTACTAGAAAAATGTGGGTACTGTTAGAGTAGTAAATTACTGAGCTTTGTTTTTCGACAAGCAGTTAAGTTTTTCTTCCACCAGTTACAGACAACATTACATTACATCACATTACATTACATTTAGCTGACGCTTTTATCCAAAGCGACTTACAATAAGTGCATTTCAACCATGAGGGTACAAAACCCAGAACAACAGGAATCAAGAAAATACAATTTCTTCAAGAAAGCCAAACTACAAAGTTCTATCAGTAAGTGCCATTTTAAGCGCTACTAAAGTTCTACTATTCAAGGTAAAATTGGAAGAGGTGTGTTTTTAGTTTGCGGCGGAAGATGTACAGAGTTTCCGCTGTCCTGATGTCGGTGGGGAACTCATTCCACCATTTAGGAGCCGGGACAGCAAACAGTCGTATAATAATGTTTACTGTGCTTCCACAAGCAAAATTGTACTATTCCTGGAACACTATAATTAGAAGCCGGAGTGTTTAATTATTTTAAAAGAGCACAATCCTTTATCTCTCCTCTATTCCTTTTAAAAAGACACAGATGAGGCGATTCCTGCACAGATTGGTTAACTGTATTAGGTGAAAAGTGCACAAAAGCTCCATTCACCCTGCGCAGTCCCGTCACTGTTGGAACACACAGACGAGCCTGTGTTTGTTTTGGTCTTATGAGAGGTGCAGCAGTTCCTTTTGATAACCTGATCGAGTGGAGAGCACAGCTGGGTGAGCGACTTTCTACCAGCTGCTGTCCCTGGACACGACGAGGTTAATTTCATTTTTTAAAGACAGATTGAATAAGTATTTATGGGAAAACTCAATGATTCTCAGTAGCCGGTGGGATCCGCGACGGGAAAATCATATCACTGAGTAGTCAAATAATATCACCGTCTGTGCGACCTGCAGTCCAACAAAACAGTTCACCCATTAACCCCCCCGGATATATAGGAATACTATATATCTATCTCTATCACTGACAATGGATTAGTAGAGCTCAAAAAGACAGAAAATGTGAAAAAAAATGTGAAAAATCAAGTCTATTTTTTGATTTTCTGCCTACTCTCTTTAAAAATCTGCTTTTCTTATTGTTACTTGTACATTTGAGCCTCACTGTGCAGAATTAGTCCAGAGTTTGACATCTAAAAGCTGTTTTCACATTAATCTGCTGAAAGATGAAAGTTTTTTGGTTCTTAGCAGCTTTAATCTGAGTTTGTCACGTGTACATAGTCGTAAATCATGTGAATTTGATTTAATGACAACTGGTTACAACTGGTTTGGAGGCCAGTCGTGGTCTAATATGCAACAACACAAGTGTGACATGAAAAACTGGAACCTCGTGCTGACTCACATTGAACAGGGATTTTTCAGTAAAGCAGAGAAGCTCTTGTGCACAGTAGTTAATCACATTTATGTAACCTAAAGTCGGCAAACTCGGGTTTTAATTTGCAGGTTGTTGAGTTTTAGTAACTTAAAAAATGGGCAGTTAAAAAGTGGAAGTTTGGTCGAAGCTGTGCAAAACCTGAGAAGACAAGTTTTAGTAAAGTAATATCCTCTCCTGTTAAAAAAAAAAAAAAGTTAATTTGATGAGATTCAGACTTTAATTTTATTTGACTTTATTAGTTTAGTTTATAAGAGGATTATGGTTGCTGTGGTGACTGGTTAAACTGGAAGATACTCCTCCAGATTGGCTTTTGCAGAAAAAACGCATAGATGTGAAAATAATTACAATTTCTTTTTAAATGATTACATCTCATATTACTTTTGCAGCACATATCGAGACCGGAAAAATGGATAGATTCACAAACAAAGACAAAAACACGTATATAGTAAACCATACATTTACTGGAAATTACAGGGATTGTTGAATTTACAGTTCCCGTGAGGGTTTGAGTTATCAGCCAATCAGAAAAGCTGATTTAATATACTGCTGGGCATAAAATCGACATATTTTCTCATATCTTTCTTCTTACAACCATCTCTTTATGCCTTGAACAAAATTCTCTCTGTTCCATGTTTCTCCAACACACAGACTCACCAGCAGCGTAATCAATCAGGAGGCGGTGGGGTGGCGGTCGAGGGGGGTGGGGATGGGGGGGGGGTTCGGCAGGCTGTTGACTGGCCAGAACCAGAAAGTCAATTTGATTAATCTGGGATGGAAATTGTTGAGGCCTGCCTATAGTGCCATACGGTCTCCTCTAATTACGCTCGACTAGTTCCTCCCGGGGAGCCGCTGCTCACGTGGGCACCATCATCCCCCTTTTATATCGCATGCTGCTCTGCACACGCGGAGCAGCGCTGCCGTGCATGCATCCCATTTGGAAGAGATGCATGATGGGTGTAGATATGACGTGAGTAGTAGATGAAAGAGCTGGATGCATGGCAGGTTATTGCGTGGCAGCTGAGTGCCTTTTCTCTTTACTCATTTCCTCACAGATTCCCCAAACGGATCCACTTCCTGTCTGTCCTCTATGATGCTATCCGGCCGGCAGGAAATAACACATCACTATTTTCCCCATAAGTGGTTCTCTTCTCCGCGGTCTGTCTCTCCTCTCTGCTTCTGTTTCGATATTTGCCATTTGATTTATTTCCCTGTATGTCCCTCAACCGCTCATTACAATGTCTTGTCCATCAGGGGCTTTTTATTGTTGCTTCCTGTCTGGGTCGCTTTGCTCCCAGCAGTTCACTTCCTTCCGACTTCATTTCATCCCGTCGCCGCTCATTTGAACTCGATGAACGTGTGACGCTTCAAAGCCAGGAGGAGTGGTGGGTTGTCGCTGGATCCCGCTGCTGTGATGTGTGGAGAAAAATCGTTTGGTGTTTGAAGTCACATCATTGTGACACCGGTGAAGCCGATCTCCAGGGTAAATCAGCCGTTCTGTAAACGTCCTCCGATTTAAGCCGTCAATCAATCTGTCAATATTTCCTCTCATGTGTTCCCCCGAGAGTGAATGGCTTTCTTTCACGTGCGTCTAATTATCGGTGTTAAGTAGAGATATGACGTGAAAGCCGAAGTTCAGTTGCCGGCATCTACGGGGAGCATCGGTGCGCAGTGTTAGCAGTCGGTCACGCAGCGCTCGAGTTTCACTCTCCCACTTTGATGTCGGGGTTCACTTGTGATAAGCAACACAGTCTCAGAGGCATCGAGATAGAGCAAATCACCCGGGGAGACACTGTGTGTGTGTGTGTGTGTGTGTGTGTGTGTGTGTGTGTGTGTGTGTGTGTGTGTGTGTGTGTGTGTGTGTGTGTGTGTGTGTGTGTGTGTGTGTGTGTGTGTGTGTGTGTGTGTGTGTTAGTCTGAACAGCTCACAATAAACACTGGCTGGGTTTGCCATAAACAGAGCTGCGTTTGCTTGAAGTGGGTCTGTTATCTGCAGTAGATGGAGGTCAGCAGTTCGGAGAAGCTGAGCGACGTACCGCTGCGGACGAGGTCAGCAACAAAACGTATTTTCGCGATATGGATAGAAAACATCTAGCGGTTTAAGTGTACGCTATATTTAGATTATTTCCACCACTTTACCTTGCCATCACGCTGCCTTTTGCAACCGGGAATTGACTGAATTTTTTTGTTCTGTTTTTGTCCACAAAACAAACTTCCAGTCTGTTGCCACTAAATTATTAAACACACTATTGTCTGAAATATCCCGATATGCTGCAAGCCAAGAGTATAACAAACAGCCTACACCGAAGGGACAGTACACAAAAGTTCACATGGATGTCCGTACACGTTTCGCGCTTAAATTCAACGTTTGACAAAGTTTAGAAGCAGCATAACATCAAACAATTTAATTGACAATAGAACAAATGTCACTGCAGCAGCACCTACCAGCTTTTTTTTAAGATTGTGATTTCAACAGTTTCAATCAGTAAAGAGGGAGGAAGCAAAATTGTTTTAATGTTTTTCCTTTTCTCTCTCTTGGCAATCATCTAATGGGGTTTCAGAGGGTTCATCTTATGACCACTTATGGGGTCTTGAACCCCAGGTTGGGGATCACTCAACAAGGTTTTTTTTGTCACTTAAACCAGTCAAAAACTAATTCTGTGAACTCAGGTTCACTAAAATACTATTGCATCTTAATGTTGTCACCCTAAAGAGTCCTGTGATTGTGTGAACGAGGCGGTATCAGTACAGTCATACGTGTCGATCATGCACTGAGCCGTTATAGTAGTTACTGATTTAAAGGCAGAAAAATTATGCAATTTTGTGTAAAATCTATATTTCAGCTCCTGTTGATTAATAGGAGGAGTTGGGTGGAGGAGGGTGGAGGTCCATATTCCAGTCGATACATGATAGGATTGGGTTTTGCCACGTACATTAATTAACTCATGATCCAAAGTTTAAACGAGGCCACCGGGGTTTTCTTTCCACATTTAGCTCGCGGTGACTTGAATCACACGCTGGAGCTGGTTGGCCCTATTGTAGTAATTGTTGTTGTGTGTCTGAACGGAGAAATATAATGTGGTTTCACACCATAAAAGGAGACATAAGTGGTAGAATTAGACGCGTCAATCTGAGTCCGGCTTGTTTAAAAACCGACAATAACTTCAGATATTACACAATTAAATTTAAATGTCATTATGTGTGTTCTTGATTTATCTGGTTGTTCATGTTATATTCATGCTGAAGGGCATTTGATCCTAGAAATGCAACAAAGATCCTCAACACTATTTCACAGACAAAAACTAAATTACTTCAAACAAAATGGACATGGGTTGTGTTGTTTTGCATCCATTTGTGTTTAGTTTGTATTTTCTTGTCCATCTTCCTGGTAGGTTTGTGTCTCTTTGAATTTTTTTTTTTTTTTTTTTTTTTGGTTCTTGTTGCTCTTTTATGTCTTTGAAGTTGTTTTGTTTCTCTTTGTTGCTATTTTGTGTCTCTTTGTTTCTGTTTTGTGTCTCTGTTTCTGTTTTGTGTCTCTTTGTTGCTTCTTTATGTCTTTTTGATTCTGTTTTGTGTCTCTTTGTTGCTGTTTTGTGTCTTTTTGATTCTGTTTTGTGTCTCTTTGTTGCTGTTTTGTGTGATGCTCTAACACAACTACATGAGGCTAAATTTGGGAATCTCCTCAGTGAACATTGGTCCCATGAGAGCAGGTTGTTGATCCACATAATGAGATCTTGTATAATCAACATCATACAGATGCTCTGAAAGCCCCTCTGACTCATCACACACTTGTTAGGATCAAATGCGGTGTCACGGGGGGGAAAAAAAACCCAAAAAGGCTAAAAAGAATTGAAATGAATCTGAATTTCAATTAGTGAATGTGATTTCCATAATGCAGTATCTGTGAGTTATCACTGCTTGTTGTGTTCGCTGTAAAGAGCTGCTGCATTTCATGAACAAAGATGAAAAAGAGTTGTTTGCTCTCCGAGGCTCCTCCAGGAGATTATTTCCAACGGTGTGTCTTTGTGAATAAAGTTGCTAACTAACTTTGTAACCTCGTTGTTGTTTCTCAGAAGTTTGATTGTGTGTTTGCTTTGCAGAATTTATCTGTCTCTTAACTTTGACTGCAGCAGCGAGGTCCGGTGAAGCCTGAACGGATTTGTCTTTTGGAAAGGGAACTATTGGAATATTGGATTTGCAAGCTCAGCTTGGTTCTGCATGAGTGAACTACTTCTGTATCCTGGAGGAAGTGTTGCTGGTGATTTTCCAGGACTAAACTACTTTTAAATATTTATATTTTTCTTTTACATTGCTGTCTAATTAATTGCAGATTTGGGTCTTTTTAATGTGAAATTAATTAGAGGAAACAGCTGCCAGAAATGTGGCATTACTCTTTCCATCCAATGTGTCTTCCCTCAAGATAATTTCTCTGTGCACGCGTAGTGTGTGAATTCATGAAACGTTCAGATCCTTTACTTACATAATACCGACACGGTGTAAATACCATTTTAAATACGGTTGGGTAGTTCGATCTATGATGATGCAGCATATTTTACAAGATCATCATAAATTTTACGTCTAAACTTTTATTTTGTGAAGTAACTTGTAACTTAAAGCTGTTATTGCGTCATGGAGGACAGTTTTCTCCGTGCAGGACAGTGAGGTAGATGTGGGACGTGATTAATGTACTCGTGTACTTCAAGTATGTTCTTAAATACAGGACTTGAGGATGTAAAATGCTCAGAGGGTTGAATTCCGAATCAAGTGTGGAGGCTGAAATGGTGCCAGAAGTAGTGTGTTCGCAGAGAGCTCGACTCAGTGACTGCACAGCAGCAGCAGCAGCAGCAGCCGATAGGAACTTCTCAGCCCCTGTGGAGCTAAACATCAAGTTGATGCATGACTTCTTCACTGTGTCTCTGCAGTATTGAACTTCCTCCCCCCCCCCCCTGCTTTAGTACAAGCCCTGCAGCTGATCATGACCTTTAGCTAGCGAAGAAGCCCAGACGGAGAGTGTTGTACCTCGCAGGATTTCCCTGCTGCACGGTCTGGTGTCTGCAAAGCAGGCAGGCATGGGTAGACAACAGCTATCCATTACATGCCCAGTGCCTCCCAGTTTATGGATTCCGGTGTGTTTAGCATAACATCGATTCAGTGTCTCTATTAGCTCAAGGCGTTCGTGGGCGATGCTGGGCGAGCAGCAGTGGCACCGTCATTAACGCTCCGACTTCGCAGCAGGATCATCATTAGGTGCCGCTTCGCTCTCAAGGAGGAACTGTCCTTTAAACAGCTGAAGGGGTCTGATCCTCCATGAAAATAAGGCCACGTTAGTGTGTTCCCCCATGCCCACCGTTTCTCTCATCTCACCTTTACCGCGGTCATACGTGTGTAAGTCATCCCACTTCACTTCAGAGTACTTGAAGTTTGACGGCTGCTGCAAAAGCTCAGAACGTACCTGCAAAATGAGTTAGTGAGTCAGGAAATCAAAGCATTAATCATCATCAAAATGTTCAAAAAAAATGCATTTAGATGAGAGGGCACAGACACAGTTTTGAGTTCATCGCGACAAATTTTACTCGGTACGTTTTAAGAAGTAGGACGTCACTTCTGCCATAAAAACCTTTTTTCCTTCAAACGAACGAAACGAATCTGCCCGCTGAGTCGAACATACCAACAAGATTTGAACCACAATCAACTTCATTTGTTCACTGGTATTTGTATCTTGCACAAAAATGAGTAAGACGGCATCAAAAATTTGACAAATAATGCATATTTTCATAAAGACTTGCACAATCTTTTTCTTTTCTTTTTTTATTTAGGAAATGTAGAGTTTAAAGAATTACTTGTGTTGTCACACTCATTCATAATGTTCTGCCCGTGGAGCACACATCTCTAAATATAGCGAATTATCTCACCAACAGCCAACTTCTGAAAGAACCAGGAGGAAGAAAGGTTGCCGGTTTTAGAACCAGATAATTCAGAGATAATACTGACATGAAATATTTAAGTAGATGAGGATCTATGTTCGCCCTCCTTCACTCAGGAGCCAGGCGTCTTCTTACGAGCCCGATTTTTTTTCCTCCTGTAATAAACTGGTGTATTATTATAGTTTTGTGATAACCTTGTAGTCAAAACTGAAGGTCCTTTCTTAACACATCTTTTCAGTGTCACCTTGAAATTAAGAGCTTCATCTTGTGACTTTTTTCATATGACATGTTCTGTGTTTTTTCAGCTGATAATTGTTATTTTGAGCTCCTGTATATTTAACTTACTGTTGTAGTTCAAGGACAGAATCAAGGATTTTGCAGATGTACTTGATGACTGTTTTTTTTGCTAATAGTGGATGTGACTCCACATGTGGGTGGCAAAAACAACAACAATGAAATTTCTGTTTCCAAGGGAACAAGCAAATGTAATGCACTGTTTCATATTGAATGTGCATCAGTAGAGAAACAATTGTTTTCCGTGACACTCATTGCGGTGTCTGAAGCATTTAGAGCTGTAATGATTAGTTGATCACTTGATTGACAGAAAGTTAATCATCACCTATTCCTGTCATCGTTTTGTCCTTTTTCAACAGAGAAATGCTCAAATTCTCAGATTCTCCGAGCCAAACAGCTCATCCGTGAATTGAGAAAATAATCAACAGATTCATCAATAATGAAAATAATAATTGTTTGCAGCCCTGGATGCATTATTCTTGACTAATTGACGATATTGGTAGGCTTTATGTCATCCACTTGGGTTAAAATGATTTGTTTTAAATGGAATAAGTTACGCTTTTTGAGCACGGAGAACAAAATTGGATTGAGAGCACTGTTTGCCTTTTTTTTTTGTGACGTGTTTGTTCAGAAATGTGCTCTTTTGATTCGAACGATCCAATAGTTATGTGTACACATTTTGGAAAACGGATTTGAAGCTCCAGGGAAGATAGATCAACTAAAAAAAAGGCCAAATGTAAAAAATAATTTTCATTTACTGCAAACCAAAAATAGTGAGGAACCATTGCTCGAGTTTAATTACTATGATGTAGCACATGTCTCGTACAGGTGTGAGTCCTGCAGGCTTTCCTATCTCTGTGTGTCGTTTTAAAGGATTTGTTTTTGCAGGATTACCCACGAGAAGGTTTATTTTCAAAGACGCTCCCACAGAGTGTGGCACCTTTTTTGCATTTCCTAAATTAAAGAATGCTGCACCGACGATAACTGACTTTCAGTGGAGGGAATAATCAGGTATATCTTCTGCACCGTGCCGAAGACACAAACAGTTGCAGCGCGCAAGAGGAGAGAGTTCACATGCTTTACTATGGTAACAATGCTCGGAGAAAAAGAGCTTGTTTCCAAGGTGATGTTTGTTGCCGTCGCAGATGTAGGTAGAGAAGATGAGGAGATGCTCCAGCTCAAAGCTGGCTTGATTTCAAAATGCTCCATCAAGTCGTGTCATTAGGAAACGCCGCTCGTCTCATCTGATTATTCCTTTTTTGTTCCTCGAAATTCTCCTCATGAAAATCTGTTATTCGAGTGTTTCCGATTGAGACATGCATCTTTAATCTGCAGAGTGATCATGTGATGGAGGCTCTCTCAGCAGGAACAGAAGATAATTTTATTCTCCGCACCAGTTGCTTCAATACTCTGAAATATTAAAGGAACATTCATCCAAATATAGCAAAAGATCATCCCTGGAGTACAGATATTCAGGAAGTATTTTTATTTTCCTTCAATCCCTTTCTAGTTTTAATCCCAATCGTACAGTATTATAATCCTGAGATGCTGAAGATTACGTGTGTGCAAACGGGAACGCACAATTCAAAAAGGAGCCGACCTCAAAGCCTACTGGTCTACATTATGCTGCCACTCCTCTGCTCATGAATCATTGATGGTGGCCCTCCTCACATGCTATAGATTCAAAGTAATTTATGATAGCCTCCTTCTCTTTAACCTTCTCAATACTGAGGTCTCACAGATTACACAATGTGAGAGCCTGTAATACGTTTGGACTGCTCCGCATCCCAGATATCTAGTTTTAATTAAGGGCTTTTGTCTGGGGGAAGCCAACAGCAGCATTAATGAAAGGGACGGGCAGTAGGAGAACTTGGGAGGGATATAAATAGCAGCTTTTGTAGGCTAGGATTCCCTGTCGGGTTGGAGCCAAACTCGGAGCAGATCACGCCAGCTGATTAGCATAGACACGCTCCCGTGGCTGTTGACGCAGATGTGCCTCAGTGATGTCGTAGACAGGATATATATATATATATATATCTCCAGAGGAATATCCCTTTTTCACCCTAAAACAAACACAGTTACAAGGCTCTTATCTGCAATATGTGTGTGTTTAAGTACGTGTGCACAAGCACAAACATGCAAAATAAAAACAAATCAGTCCATGGTAGGTTGCCAGATTTAAATCCACCCTAAAATACAAGGCGGTTGGTCGAATATGGGCCAAACACAGAATACGAGACTTCATGTTGAGCTATTTTCTGCCCAGTTTATGTGAAGAGCAGTGAAGGAACGATGTCAGGTAGCACAAGGCGGAACTGTCGGTTCTTCAGCAGTCAGACACCTTATTAAACTCAACATTTTACACAATTTCAGCATTATATTGTACAAGCAGCAGCAGCCTCAACAGGAATCCATTTTCACCAAGACAAATTTTTCCAGTGGAGCAGATGATTAATTTAAAGTTCATCTAGAAGTTCTATTTCCTGCTGCAGGAGGACACTGCTTGTCGTTGACGAGTACCTTCAGACGTTGGTGATTCTGCACCATGGGCCCTCTGAATCAAACAAAACAATGAATGGTTAAAGGTCCCCCTGTGTAGTTTAATTGTAAACAAACAGTAATCTTGAAATCAAGTGCTTTTCTTAAAATCTTCTGTTTGCATCTTGAGGCCAAACAAACGTGTTGGATGTATTTCATTCCTCATTTGTTTACGTTTACATTTACGCCTCGTATCGCAGGTTTCTTGCTCTTTCGTGCTGGTGTTACTATCACTGTCAGCCAGTGCAGAAACAGTTGGCAGGAACATGCATTGTGTCACCTCCCTCCATGTTACCGTACACGTGCATGTTTGAAGAGCAAGATACCAACGAATCGGGGAGCCCTGCCATCAGAGAAACACGGACATCATTGTCATTAGCAGAACTTATTTCCAGACCAGTTATTTAGAACGAAAGCTGCAAAAAGATTAGTCCAATCAGTCAAGCAAAAAAATATATATATATATTGTTGTAGGCATTTTTCAAGGAAAAAAAAAACATTTTATAGACACAATGATGAATACAATAAATGAAAGATAAATCCGTAATAGAAAATGAATCTCTAATTGCTGCGGTAGAACACTTCGTTATCACACGTTAAGCTTTGACAGGATGCAACACCACCAGACATTCACTCTGTGCCTACACCTGTAGCAGCTGAGGTGCTACAGGTGTGGAAGATGAGGCGTAAATGCTTTGAACCTCACAGATTTGTGTTATATAACAGTGTAATAGTATTCAGCGGGGGATTAGGAACGCAGCAGTTGAGCTGTTGATGGCTGCATACTGTTTGTCGTGGCTGCTTCCTCCCGACAGCGCACCTTCCCACCGCCGAGCTTTCTGAGACCAGAAGCTAGAAGTATTAGCGGGTTTCTTTTCTGAGGACGAGATGAAGTCTTTCAGATTGACAGGATGTGTAATTTGTAGGTCAGCGTGTTATTTTTTATTTTTATTTTTTGCCCTGAACAAAGAGGTGTGTACATCCTCCCGGTTCTCCAGATTGTGCTCTTTGAGTTAAAGAAAAATCAAGGTCAGTCCATCCTGCAGCAATGTCAATCATCACAATAATGGATTTTTTTTTTTCTTTCTTTTTATCCTCCCTCGGCTCAACAGCTTTTTGTAGTCGCTTGTGTTTCTAATATTTGTGTGTTTCCGTGTGTTTTTGTGCGTCTACGCAGTGAATGGAGGTGTTGTGTGTTTAAAAATAACAATGGGGACGAGAAAGGAATAAAGCTGCCCCATTGGGACGTGTGAGAACATGCAATCTTGTCTCCCCTCTGACTGCGTTTTTGTCTGAAACCATCTGTTTGAATTTCTGAGATTGCTTTACCTTCTATTTCTGCAAAGTTACACGTGGAACAACCAAGCATGCACCAAATAAGAGGACGGAAATGATAAAAGGGGGACACGTAGCGCTTTGATTCTCTGAATCCTTAATAGATTGGCAAACAATATGAAGTGCAATTTGCATTTCAAAACATCCTCCTCAGCCAGCTTTTGTAAAAAAAAATACTTCTGCACAGTGTGACATTTTACTGCCTGTATTTGTAGCTGTCATCAGCACCATATTATGTACATCAAGTCAGCCTGTGTGTTGGCCCTCAATAAAAGTTTAGCTTGGCTGGTCATGATAAAGATGATGGAAATAATAGCATAAAAGCAATGAGCGTATGTCCTACCCCGTTGCTGTCTGGACATCGGTTCTTCGCTAGGGTCGGGCGTTTCAAGCAAAAGTACTACTCAAAATTTGCTCAAATCCTTTCGATTACAAGTCGATTTTTCTCCGCTCGTTGTTTAACGGAGGCTAGCAGATAAGCTTTTAGGTGCATTGCTGACACCTTCTCATGGGAATAATGGTAAAAATGGCTATTAGAATATTCCAAATTAATTCCCCATCCTTGCTCTTGAATGGGACATGTTATTCTTCTGAAGGTTTTAGTAACAATACCTTAACTTCGATAGATTTTATTTCCAAGACTAATTATATAAAAATCCATCACATGATGGCTATAAGTAGATGCTAGCTAGCCGGCTGCACACCAAGAAGCCTCCAATTACCGCAGCGGGCTGCCAAAGATTAGTCTGAGAAGAAGACAGTAAGGCGCTCTGCATGGGCGGGCCGTCGCTGTAAAACGCCGAATGAGCTCAGTGACACTGATGAGATTTACTCCGTCGTAAATGGAGCCAAAGTTATGGCTTTTAAAATGATAACATGCTACAGTGGATGTAGCCTCGGTATCAAAATTTGGTGCCAAGTGGCAAGAAATCTTTTGATACTCGATGGTATCGAATCAATTTGTTTAATACCATGATCGTATCAAAGTTTGGCTGCTGGCTCTTTGCAGAAAAATATCCTTTTTCTGCATGTAAGCAGGTTCTATAAAATCCGTCTCTATCTTGCAGGCAGGATTCATGGGAGTAAATTTTCAGAACAAGCAGACACATAAATGATTTATTTTTGTTAATTAAAAGACTTCGACGCAACGATCCTGAATTTAATGCTCTTTATAATCACTGCAGTAATGTAATCAAAGAGAAGTTACGTCCCACATTGTTTAATAATGCTTCACTGCTTTTCAACGAGCTGGTGGCTTCGACAAAACAAATGTCTCTAGGCTCTGCCTGATTAAACAAATATTCATCAGGCCAAAAACATTCAGCATCAATCCTGAAAACATTTATGTCTGAAGTCATAGGAAAAGTCAAAGCTTTAAATCTGGCATCTGGCAACCCGACAGCACTCGAGAGCCTGTTGATGCGTACGTGTCAACCGAAGTACCGCCTGCACTATGAAGCGCAGCGTTCAAAACCCAGTAACTGTGGAGGTTTGAGGCGGACTTGGCAGCCCGCTGACCCCGGAGATTTCTGACACACATCCGACAACACCAGTCACCCTTGAGAGTTCGGACGCATCTCTGGCAACGCTCGGTCCCACCGCGGCTTGCTCCACATGGTGCATCTTGATCTGCCAACGCAAGAGCCTCGAAGAACTGCAGGAAGCAGACTGGTGCAGAGGATGAAGCTGGCTGGCCACCAGGACTGGCCAGTCCCTGCCATCTTGTGTGTGTGTGTGTGTGTGTGTGTGTGTGTGTGTGTGTGTGTGTGTGTGTGTGTGTGTGTGTGTGTGTGTGTGTGTGTGTGTGTGTGTGTGTGTGTGTGTGTGTGTGTGTGTGTGTGTGTGTGTGTGGCCTTTTTTGGAATTTACAAAATACGACTCACAACAAAAGCTTGGAGTAATTTACAATTTATACTGCAGTTACGCAAAGGATTTACCCAACATTTCCTTTCTTTGAAATATCAGCAATAGTCCATCCATCCATCATCTTCCGCTTATCCGGGGTGGGGCCGCGGTGAACAGCAATACTGTGAGGAAGATTGTTATCAAAGCAACATGTTAAAGGCACCCTGTGGACTTTTTGGACCGCCGGTCCAGTTCCAGTTTTGTTCGTGTGCATGTGCGTCCCGGTGCACGTGTACAAGATAGTCAGCAGTTGGTAAGAGTGACACGCCAAGAAATGTAGCGACGCGCCAACAAAGGCAAAGAAAAAGACGACTGCTCGCAAACAAAGATGAGTACACAACGAGCGGCGCTGAACCTAAACATAACTTTTGTTTGCTTACAAACACTCCGCTGGTTACATCTTAAAATGTGAACGAAATTGTTCCCAAATAATCAAGTACGTAATTACAGTATCCGGCGTAGCGAGCAAGATTTTGAATTTTTGCCGTAATTGCACAGACGTATCCTTGAAAACCGCCTTTGTTTTAACAGACGGAGTTCTTCAAGACTCCTGTTTGTCAGATGGGTTTGTTTAAAGAGAACAGAGCCGGTGCTGGATCGAAATGGCACTTCTTACAACAATGAGGCAGCGGGACAATAGGGGAAGAGTTGTAGTATTATGCTGGTTGCATATACACTCAACCTGCTGGCTTGTGGTTTCCTTTGTGCCTTTGTTTTTGCACTGTAATGCAGGAGTACGCATGAAGTATTTTTTTAAGCAGAAATTCCTCAAAGGAGTGTCAACTGACGCGTCCCCTTATCATCGTATCTTCTACACCTTCTCATAATTTCATGGAGAGCTTTCTGTGTCAGAAAAAAACAAAACCATGTTGCCCTCTTTATATAAACTGCATTATTAAAGTGGCTCCGAGTGTTTTCTGTCGTCATTTTCCACGACGGTGCATCCTGCAGCTGATCGGTCTCCCTTTACCCTTGATGTGACCCCCTCACCACATTAAGATGCCACAGGGGAGTTTGTGTCCTGGGAAAACGCTGTAGTGCTTCTTGCGCTCTGCATTCTGGTCTTGTGTTACACCGCATATCGGAAGTACGGTGGGATATGTGCTTCGTGCATCACAGCTATAGATTATACCCCGCCGCACCGGCATAGAAGTGTATTTATATTGCGCAATATCACATATTTACCTGCCTGGAGTCTCTCAAACATACGGTTACATATATGTGTACAGTTTTAGAACAAAACTCGAACTTTCAGTAGTTCTGCTCTGTCGTGCGTGTTGTGAAGTTTATACAGACTAACAAAACCCTTTGTCACACAAACAAAGCATATTTGCCGCCTCCGAATTTCCCCCTGAGCGAATCTGTTGCCTTTGTTTGGCGTCGCCGTCTGAACGTGTGACGCAGGATGGCAGCCACGCGATGCTCTGTGAGGTGAACCGAAACTGAGAATGACTGTTCTCTGTAGGCATGTTGCGGAGAGAGAGAGAGGTAATCCTTCTCTCTGCACCAACACAGCCCCGTCCAAACCCCGGCCAGCGCTGCAGCAAACAAACAAAGACTCCTGGGGGGGCTCTTTGTCGCTGCAATGACCGCAGCATGTTTGGACGAGTTTTCGATTTCAATTCCGCTTGTAGTGAGTTTGTAGCCACAGTTTACACTTGTGGAGGTCCCATCCTCTCTCTCAAGGTCTCTTTAAGCCAGATTTTAACCTGATGAAGTTGGTGTTAATGTTTTCTTCATTGTCATGTAACTTGGTTTTTCAGTGGCTGTGCTGTGACGAGATGTACAAATTGTTGTCGTGTTTCTTTATACTTCAATGCGTTTCTCAGGTTTCCGATGCACCTTCACTGCTTTCAAGAGTTCACTTGAGGATGTTTTGCTTTGTACAACTGCTTTGGAAAACAGAAACATACCACATGAACCTGTCCTGCACAAGTGAGGGGAGTTGTTGTGTCCTGCAGGCTGTGAGCTTGGTGCTGCAGAGTGATGGATGCCGCTTGTAACGGGACACTTGGGCCGAAAACCGGCGAGCAGGCGAAGCAAAACATCTGTCCACCGAGCCCCCAAGGAGCTCAGGGACATTAGCCTACCAAGGACAGTCATATCGGTGTGTGCACCCAAACACATCATATATTCAGTGTGTGTGTGTGTGTGTGTGTGTGTGTGTGTGTGTGTGTGTGTGTGTGTGTGTGTGTGTGTGTGTGTGTGTGTGTGTGTGTGTGTGTGTGTGTGTGTGTGTGTGTTCATCAACTCACCAGCACTCACAATGAGTCCAGTCCAGGCAAAGGAAAGCTGCCTCATCATCAACACCTCATTTCAAATTCACAGTATAAAAACTATTATTGTCTATTATCATCACCCCCACCCCCCACCCCACTGGAGCCCACCACAGCTGTTTCTAGCAAGAGAAGCAATCACGCAGTTGCGTCACTGCTCAGTCGGTCTGGGCTGGACTGCATGTTCGTCTCCTGCGAGCTGTTTGTGTTGTATTTTCGAGGCTCTCAGGTCCATGTTTCCTTATCTCAGCACCTGTGCCTGTCTGCCAGCAGAAAGCTTTATCATCCCACTCTGCTCTGGTCTGAGTTAATGTCGCTCTCTCTCCTGCTGCTGCTGCTGCTGCTGCACTGCAAGAAATAAGCTTGGTCTGTTTTGTAAAACATGCAGAATCTCCCAGTTATGTGAACTTTAAATGGACAAAGTCATCCACGGAGGAAAAAAAAAAAAAAAAAAAAAGAAGTGTTTTGATCGGCGTGCACGCTCTGAATGCCGTTTCCTGAACGCAGGCTGACTCTCAGGTGGTATCCTTCGTGCTGCAGACCTTTTAGAAAATGCCAGAGATTCACAGCACCAGGCCTTTAACATTAATTCATTTTGAACAGTGCCAGAGGCCATTTGACTTTCAGTGTTTACCTGCAGAGAGACAAAGACTAGGGGGAGAGGAAATACTCATGTTGGAGCGTGTGTGTGTGTGTGTGTGTGTGTGTGTGTGTGTGTGTGTGTGTGTGTGTGTGTGTGTGTGTGTGTGTGTGTGTGTGTGTGTGTGTGTGTGTGTGTGTGAAACGTGTCTTCTCATCTTTCTACCAATCAAATATGTACATACTTGTTGGTGCGAGTAAAACTCGGATTAAATATACATTTACTTGTCTTTGCTTGCAAATTCTATTCGTGGTGTTTAACACGGAGTAGCTGCACGACAAAACCTTGTTATCCAGAGTGGTTTGACCTTTAAAAGCCAGCATTGCTGCTTCAAGACAGCATCCTCGATACAGGAGTGTTCCACGATACGAATAACTGTTACTGAAATCCGTTTTTTTTTTTTTTTTTTTTTAACCTACCTTTGTCAGACCGCGCCTCATTGAGAGGCCCGCGGGGCGCTTTGGATACCATCTCGCCTCCCGTCCACGACTGTGATTCCATTGGAGTCCATATAATTCATGTAGGATCCCTGTGATCTGTAGTGAAGTGTCCGAAACGCTGCGCAGGAGAAGGGCTGGAGCAGAGCGATAACACCACCTGCACAAAGACGCCTCAGATGACTGCAGCAGGGGAAAGGAGATGAAGTTTTGTATCGGATAGTTTAAATGATGACCTTTAAGGCACTAGACCTCAAAGACATCTGACCGTAACTTCTCCAAATCCTCACTCATACTGAACCCTATGAGTTCTTTCTGTGAGGTCTGTATGAGTGGAGCTCAATAAGTAGTTTAGCAGATCCTGGAAAGGTTTACACGCAACCTTAGTTTGATATGTAGAGAAATAGTTTTGGCCACTTCTACTGCTCAGTGTCCTTTTAGATGTGATTAAAGTGTTGGTTCTTTTCAGTTAAGGTTTGCTTTTATTCATCCAGATGTTTTGATATCTGTAAGTGAATAGAAAAATGAGGTGAACGGAGTTGAATTTGTGGTGCTTACCACTTTAAAAAACATGTTTTATTAAAGTCAACAGCAGTGTCCCTGCCACTCTTGACAGATGTCACTGTAACCAGTTTTCATTGGAACTAATAATGGAGAAAATGGTCGCAATGAAACTATTCAAAGTGTGTTCTGTGGCTGCGACACAAAAGTTCTCATGGAAAACTCAAGGTCTACTTTCTCACATGTTGTAATCAATGACTATTTATAAAAATGGATGTAGTCTCTGCCTCTGAAAAGTGAAGCCTATGTCGAAGTGTCTTAAAGTGCAACACCACTGAGGGTCACTAGGGGCTGGCTAAAAAACAACAAAAAGCGTCAACTTCTCTCACTAAATGCAAAGTCAGTACACTTTTTCCAGAAGTCATCATGGTGTCATTAGTTAAACTCACTTCTTCCGATCAGTGTTTCAGTGCTCCTTCTGATGATAATTTCATAATTATTTAGATATCAGGCTTAAAAAGGGAGGGATATTTGAGGGCATGCCTGGTTTAATGACATGCCTGAGGTGCAGTCAGGTTGCCGGTACAGGTGGGCGGGCATAATGTGCTCAGGTTCTGTCACATCCACCCCTCGCTCTTCCCCAGCTCGTCCAAATATGGTCACTTTGGGCCCCAAAAGATGCCGACGGCCAAAATGCCAGACTTAAGGCTTCAAAACGGCAGCTGCCAGATTGAAGTTGCTCATTTTCCATGGTATTGTAGCTGCTCACTGTTAATTATTCTAAGCTACTTTAATAGAATCCCCATCTATGTTGACATTAAAATTGAAAAGTAATTATTAAAACTTCTACTGATACACCTTAAAACTATCAGCACGGACGTCACTAGATGTAAGTGAGAAGCTTTTTGAGTATTTGGGTGAACTGACCCTTTAAAACAATTACAATGCATCTAGCAGTAGAGTGAAATGCTGCTGCTGCATGTACTGTAACCCCTCACTGTTCAATCTGCCGCTCTGAAACACCATCCTCGGTGCCGACACAGTAACTGTTCATTCATGTTGTTCATTTTAATGATGTGTCCATCACTAAATATGTACAAATACTCCATCAAAATCAATGTTTTAAAGTCGACCACAGAAGAGCATCAGAGATTACCTCTTCAAATACTACTAAATGTGAATGGACGAGTCGTAACTCGTATACATAAAGAAACAAATCCCCTCTGAGAGCTACATGAAGTCCAGAGCAGTTCAAACATTTTAGCATCTTCCCAGTGATTCAGTCATTTTTCAGACAAATTGTCAACCGTCTTCCTGCTGGGCAGTAAACTGTGCAGTATTGCTGCTCTGCTCTACCTTATTTTCAAGGATTTTTTTTTTCACTTTAATCCCGGGGATTCAGAGTGCTTTTCTCTCAAGGATCTGTTATAAATGAAGCCAAAGTTCAGGTCAGTGGGCTCAGAAGTCCTTGGGGATTAGAGATATAAAGTTTCAGCCTCCATTTTACACAAAAACAACCAGGACAACAAAGCATGGAAATGTAGAGGGGTCAAGAGAAATCACGTATTTAGTGTGCGCTGCATTTGCTGGCTGAACTAGTGGAGTCAAAGGGATTCACTTTTCTTTTACCTGTGCTCAAGATGCAATTAATGTCAATGCGTTTGCCGTGCAATGTTTAAAACAATGTGTTTTTTTCCCGATCTTATCGGTCTAATTTATATCAGTGCGAACTAGACCTCAGAACGATGCGCTGCTTTGATGCACAGAGGCTGCTTTGTTTGTTTGTCGCGGCTGTCACGGATGTTATCTGCGTGGACAGGTATTGAATCATCAATGCTCCAAAGCCCACCCCTCTCCGCCTGCTGTAATCTTTGCAAATCCCACCACTTGTCTGATGAATTTTCCAAACGCGGCATCTCGCCCGCATCAAACTGCTCCGTTGCTCAGTTGGTTATCGGACTAAACTAAAATTGCCGCGCTTATCTGGCAACCGGACTGTGATTTATAAGACACCATTTGAATCTCGTGTTCTGCGGCTTTCGCCTCGGTAGAGTCCATTCACCAGTCGTATCACTGCAGCAGCGATGGGATCTCGGTCGGGTGGATCCGTCTCATTACAGTGTGGTCGTGTCTCAGTGGACAACAACACTGATCAACAGCCGATCTTTTAGTTCACTAATGGAGCAAAACTCTCAAACATTAGCTCGTTTCAGCTTCTCAAATGTTGAGACATAATACCGTTGTTTGTTTCCCATATAAAACCACAACCGTCCATTTTTGAATGGTTGCTAAGCGTCACACATTTAATGAAGGGGCTGTCCAGTAGTACGAAGACAAAATTCAAAACTGGCAAAACTTCAACAAAATATAAACAATATAAGCCGGTTAAAATTTGGTAGTGCCCAGGTTTTGTCTTCGTCTAAGTTAGTGAGTCCAGTTTAAGATTATAGTTCCTGTTCATGGTAAGAATATAGTTTAGTTCTAAAGTCTGAAATCATCCCATTTATTACAAATAAAATGAAAGAAAACAAATGTGGACTGTGACAAACTCCATGAAACTTTTTTTTTTTTTTTTTTTTTAATTGATTAATCCTGTTTAAGAGCTGTTTGACTGTTATGAGGCACATAATGTCCCAATAACATGGATCTCGTACTGTATATGAAGCTTTTCTTTCATAACTTTGGCTAAATACCACTTCCACGCCAAATGGACATTTTCAAGCTGCCAAACTTCCTCAAAAACCGAGTCGTGACTGTGCTTCAAGACTGTAAATACAGGAAGCGTAAACTGAAAATCCAAAGGGTTAGTTGCTAATGAAAATAATCATTAGTTGCGGCTCCACATAAAACAGTAATCCTGTTTCACAGCTCAGCTGGAGTAAGAGGACGCCGGGGTCATCAGCCATGTGAATCATCTCCCCCTGCTGAACAAGCACAGCACATCAACCAGGAGCCCGCTGCTGCTTTCGTCCCTGGAAAAAAATAAAACCACGGACGAGTTGAGCGTTCCTCTGTCCATGTGTGATAAATGATGGATGGCGTGACATTTCGGGCCGATGCTCGTTCGGGTGTTTCGCAGCGATATGCGGCTCTGCTGCTGCCCGGACGCTGCTGCGCCCGGACGAGAGGAGTGTGACGGAACGTTACATGTGGAAAACAGAGAGGAGGCATTCTCGTCGGGGTAATAAAACACTCTCCCCCTCCCTGAACTTTTTTTTTAATATGGGCACAGCATCACCGTGCATTGCAGCGGCATCAATTTATCACTGTAGCATACAGTGGAGCTGGACGTGTTGGGAGGAGAGAGTGCATGCCTTGGAGACGAGATGTCTCCGCGATACTTTCTTTCACAGCCTCGCTCTCATTTCCCCGATGAAAGCCAAATAATCCTCCTCGAGATTGAGGCTCGTTGTCTCTTAACTTTGACCTTGCACCTTCTGCAGCCGGAAATCCTCATACACGCACACACACGCACACACACACACACACACACACACACACACACACACACACACACACACACACACACACACACACACACACACACACACACACGAGTCCAGGCAGATCTCTTATGCATACGAGGAGCTTACATTTCTGCGCTGCAGTTATTTGCTTTTTACTGATGGAGCTTGAATATCCAAACTTGTCAGCGTAAGTGCTATGTACATAGGTAGCATTTGAGTTATTACTCATGTCAGACTGTAAGGGTATGCTCACTGTTCCAGGTTTTTCCTTCACATCTGGGACACACTTCATTTACTTTGAGATAAAAACTCAAAGACCGAGAAGAGATTTTCTTGCCAGACTGAAGTTTTTGTTCTAAAACTTTGCCAAAAAAATGAACTGTTCAACCAGTTTTATGGCCAAAACTATCCAGAAAAGGTGAGAACAGTGGTCAATATGAAGTAAAAAAAAAAAAGATGGAGCAAAACAAAATCTGTGTAGATAACTAGTAAAGTTACGATTTACATGGGACGATAAATGCTTCGAGAGTCAGCAGATTTTTGGTTTGGGTACCTTGATAATGTTGAATGCTTGACTTTTACTCTTACTTTACTCTGTAGGAGTCCTGTAGTGAACTTCTCTCTTTTACTTGTCGTCAAAGGACGACATAGTTTCTGACTCAGCTGCACATCTTTTATGCTGATGAAATGAACCACAAAATTCACTATTGCTATCGCAGAACTACGTCTAGTCCTCTTTGCGTCAGACTGGAAATCTGCATTTTCAGTGTGCCTGCAACACCTTTGTAGTCAGCATAAGGACAGCTCTTCCGTTACCTGGTGTTTGCATTGAGACACGTTTTCATTTATTTAATTCCAACACAGGTTACATTCTCTTCGTATTTCTGAGGTTAGAGGTCGATGCCGCGATTGGGAGGCGGCGGAGTTGTGGCAGCTCCTCCTGCAGGAGTTCAAAAGGGATCAAAATTAGTTATTAGGCACTTGAAGGGCAGTAAATTACCAGAATGTAATTTGCACTTTCAGATTTATGCCGTGGCCTCAAGGGGCCTTTACAGCACAGACACGACCCCTCTTACCTTGTCGGCTAAAGGTTATTGTAAATCAAACCTTTCCTAGCCTCAGCAGCATCACACTCTCTCTCTCTCTCTCTCTCTCTCACACACACACACACACACACACACACACACACACACACACACACACACACACACACACACACACACACACACACACACACACACAAACACAACTATTTACACCCTCCCTGACCTTTCATTCCCCCCTTTTCCTTTTGGTTTTTTGGTCTGCTGTTCATGTGCACCTGAAATAATTCTCCACAAGAATCTCTTTTTCATTCGGCTGTTTGTTTTTCTCTGGTCCCATTAAAAGAATCAGTGCAGTGACCAGTCCGCCGCTGTCCTCAAATAACATCTCAACAGTGCCACACAAACCATATTCAGGCTCCCGTTTGCTCTTTTGTCTCTTTGAGCCCGTTTGTTAAACTCTTTGAGTGTCCAATTCCCAGAAACAAAAGAAAAATAGAAAAAAAAAATCACAGGCAATCAAGCTGAATAAAATTAATGCATTATTTAACTGAGAGAATTCAGTGGTTTTCTCTTCATTCACGGCCATCTGGTTTTAAGTTAATTGTGAATGATTCATTTCTGCTCAGCTCATCACTCATAGATGATGTTCCTGTGGGAAGCGCCGTTAGATTTTAAGTGGATGTTTAGAGGACATGCGTAAAATCAGAGACAGTCATATTGATTTATCAGATTGGATATGTTTTTTGTGTTGGGTAAACAATGAAAATACAATAAAGCTTGATGATTTCACAGAATTGCTTCAGCTGCTTTGCATCTATATGGACTCATTGTACTGTATGCGCTTTGGTATTGAGCGGCTCTTTGAAGCTGTGATGGCTTTACAACCCGTCGGTCCCTCTTATAGAGAGAATAAAAGAAGGAGTGAGCCCACAAAGCTGGAATATTAATGCCGTTGAGGTTCTCGCGCAGCTTCTGGTACGTTGGGACTGTTTGACAGCAGCGGCTCCGAATCCGTGGTGATAGGGTGACAGAGGCACAGATGAAACGGCAGCTACACGGTTCCCAACGAGGAATCATTGATAAAAGCATGCTGGATGCTGTTGCAACGCCTGTCGCCTACCTCCGGCTCACCTGCGTGTCGCCATGAGGAGGGAGCGGTGCTCGCTCAGCACGTATAACCTTCTTGAATATTTAAAGAGGAGGAAATGAGGCTGCTGGTGCAGCGGCTGTTCCTCAAGGTCTCCGTGGCTCCTCGGTGTCCCATCCAGAGTCTCTGTGACCGAGCCCTCTTTATCAGCAAGATGTAGGCCAAGATTTCAGCTTGGACTGCTGCTGCTGCAGCGACTGAATAAGCTTCTTGCCTGGACCCCAGCAGTGGGACCAGTGAGTGGTTGTCCGAATGCTACGTGACTGAGTTTTCAAATCAAAAGCCCTCTAATGTTCCATATACAGTCAGGCCATATACTAGGTTTTGTCCTCGTTTCTTTTTCTGGAGGAACTGCAATCCTAAAGCCGGAGATATAGTTACTCTTAACTACCCGTTCACGTATGTATGATGGCTCCCTCGTGTATCCCGCGACTGTTTGGAGTGAAGTTTCTTCATGTCCTCGGAAATTAACGTGACGCGTGCACAAGATGCAATAAGCAGAAGCTGTACAGGGAAGTGGAAGTTAGAAAATAAACCGGAAACAAGTCCAACATCGTTACATCCGCCTTCAGCAAGACGTGTTGGAAAAGTGACGACGGTGGCCGTTTCAGCCGCCTTGTCGTCAGACACGAGCTGAGACCAACTGTCGATGGGGAGGTTTAAACAACTCAGTCAATAAACATAATACATGTCTAAAAGATGACATTAGAAGCAGCTCTTGATCTTTCCTGATTTTTATAACCTGCAGGATTATTAACAGCTGCGGGTCTTCATTTATGTGATTGTTTAAATGTGATCCTAATGATGTTTAGTCCAGCGTCCCTCTGCAGCATGTGTAGACATCTGTTAGCTGTGGCAAATGTAATGATCGTATTGATCTCAGCCGCCTCATCTCATCGTTTATTTATAACCTCGCTCTGTCCTGTCCCCCTCCCTTTGGTCTCACGCTGTAAATATACCACTTTGTTAAATCTTAACAAGCTTATTGCTCATTACCTGGTGCTTTCCCAGACTATTTTTGGTGCAGCAAATTAGAGTCACGATGCATTCAGAGAGAGCTGACTTTTGCCATTTGAAAGCTTCTTTCCATCAAAGTTGTCAGATTTCATCTTGATGTATTTCTTGGAACAGAGTCTAAAGGTGATACTCTAAATTCCTTTCATCTCCTCTTCAGTCTCATTTCCCTCATTTTTTGTGGCTTTGTTGTTGGCTTCAGATAACATTTCTGAGGCAGGAGACGGCAGCGTGATCACGCGGACGAGCTGCTCGCTGCGTTTCACTTGGTGAATCAGCATGCCGTCAATCACACCGCCGCTTCTCCTTCCCCTGCTGAGAGTGATGCACAACTGCCAGGGTTTGTTGTTTTTGTTTTTTTCATCCTGGAAGCATGACTCTCCTGCAGAAACACACCTCCATTTAAAAAAAAAAAAAAAATGGAGGTCTTGCTGTAATCTGGGCCGACAGTCGCCCACACAAGGAGGAAGCCTTGTCCACCATTTCATTTATAGTTCACCTTCTAGGCATGCTCGTACACTGTTATACACACACACACACACACACACACACACACACACACACACACACACACACACACACACACACACACACACACACACACACACACACACACACATGCAGCCTGACATATTGCAGTGCTAGGCAGTTTGCCCAGGTAATGAGAAGTGTGTGTGTGTGTGTGTGTGTGTGGGGGGGGGGGGGTGGTCCAGCAGGTCATGGGTAAAATAGTGCTTGAGAATGGCTCGGAGCAACAAAAAAAGCTCAGCTCATCCAAGTGGAATTTTCTACTTCCCAGCTGTTTGAATGGACTATAAAATAAAGTGTTAACACTTCATCATCACTGACCGCCGCTGAGACGACCTCGGATGACATTATTGAACGACAAAATCTATCAAACGTAGCGTATTTTACTCTCTCCGGATGCTCATTGAACAGTTGACTCAACAATCAAAGCCTCGTGATCATCGTAAACCGGTTGTTCTGCTTTTGTTAGGACGCTCTGCTGCTGGCCAGCAGTTGACAGCATCCAGGAGTGTCAGCATCGCTCTCATCACGTCCCCTGAAGGAGTTCTCCGCTGTCCTCAGGGCCCCAAAACTCTGTGTGTGTGTGTGTGTGTGTGTGTGTGTGTGTGTGTGTGTGTGTGTGTGTGTGTGTGTGTGTGTGTGTGCGTGCGTGCGTGCGTGCGTGCGCACTGTCCATCACCCTCTCCTCCCGCCTGACTACTGAAACCACAGCCGAGGTGAAAGTCCACTTAACGGATGCGTCGAAGGTGCTCTGTCACGCAAGCCCCGCCATGTGCATCTTCACCTTTTTCTATTTATGCGGCCATACGACTGCTCCCCCTCCGTCTCTCTGCTCGCTCAGTCCTGTTTCCGCCGCGGTGCACTCGCCCGTTCGTTTCTCGCGATTTTTCTGTCCTGCCCCTCTCCATTTTCGTGTTATTTATGGGAGCGGAGCCGGGAGGCAGTGTTTCCTGGGAATAAAACTTCACCAGGTTGCGTTTTTCTTGAGAGAGCGAGAGCAAAATAAATATTACTGAATCGAAACAAACTTCCATTTGCAGCATTTTTGTTGCTGTCAATAATTCAGCGTGGTCGAGATACAGTATATACACACTAAGAAACTCTGGTGAAGCATATGGTTGATGTTTACACCTCGTATGGGTTTCCTTATTTTATTATTGATGTTTGTACATGGGTTACGGATGTTGTAGTTGCAATATGTCAGTGTGATAGAAATGTACAGGCTGACTTTAAAATGAAAAATGGCAATTGTCATTTTTACATGACTGTAAAAGTAATTACAGTTTGTATAAGATACACAGTGCATCTGTATACACTGCTGTGTATGCTGCACATGTTGCATTGCCACCTGCTGTGATTTGTTATTTGCTAAAACACTTTTATTTCCCTTCGGGATTAATAAAGCGTTATCTTATCTCATACTTGCTAAATTCCTCCTCTCCCTCCTGGCTTGTGTGTTCATGTCTGTGCATTTATTCGGAGCACATTTGGTTTCCGACGTCGGCTCGATGGCAGCACATGAAGACGGGGTGTCAGCATGCGTTTAGTGAGAGATAGCGGTTACAAAATGAGCCACACGCACCACCAAGTTTATAAAACGCACTCGTGCAAATGTCTGGTCTGATGTTTGCATCTTTTTCGAGCGTCTTTCTTTGTGCTGAAAAGATAATTGTGCTGCTTAAGAAAGATTTTGTGCTCTCCAGAAGCCACAACACTGTGAAATGTTGTTTGAGTCGAGGCCGTAATCTGTCAGGATCCTGACAGAATGGCCTTTGGGGAAGAGGCAGACTTAGAAACATTTTCTCACCCCATGGGGTCGCAGCATTTTCTTTAACTCGGCTCTAGGAAAGAAGGATCGCCGGCTGAAAGATGAGCTGCAGAGAGGGTTCGCTGCACTCTGCTGAGGAAGTTTACCAGCGCTGCTGGAGCACAGTGGGGATCGTTGAGTCTCACGAGCATTAAAGCAAATTGTGCAATTGGCAGAAGGGCTTTTTCCTCAAAGGAGGTGAGCGTGATTAGATCCATTCCCTTGGGAGGGAGATTTATGAACTCTAAGCTTCTTTATTTGTGCATGACCCAAAGCACACATTTACAAGTTTATGAGTGTTTTCAGCGCTCCTTTGTCGTCATGTCGCTACGAAACAGTCGCAGTTTGGTGATTTAGGCCCCAGAACAACTTGGATAGGTTAAGGAAAAGTACATCCTGTGTTTGACTCATCCATCCACCCTAAACTCCTCCCTTTGTAGACCTGGTCCCTCTTTATACTACGTCACCTGACTTCCTCCTTTGCTTCTGTCATAAATTCGAATGCATTCGAGGTCACAATAAATATAAATATGGGTTAAGTTGCGCTAAAATGCTGCTCATATAGTCTTAAAAATGTTCTTTCTTCTGTTGTAGGCCAACTCCCTAAAGAGATAACTTGGTTACCAGGCCAAAAATGTTTTCCTCCCCTATCTCCTGTTGCCATGGTAACAGCTGGGTCCTAACGGTTGACCTTCGCTTCCTCCATAGTAAACACTAAACGTGAACTCCACAGGCCCTTACATATAATAGACACATTTGTCTGGGAAGTTTAACCTTTGACCTCTTGACTTTTGTATTTTTATTTTTGGGCTTTGACTTTCGCCTGGATTTGTCTATGGTCATTAATGCCGTGTTCCTATTCAAGATCTTAAGGACAAATTGAACTTTAAGAGTAATTTGTCATTTTCCCACTAATGTTTGTCCATCATCGTGACACAGACAGCATTTTATCTTTGATGAAAACTTGGTGTAACTTTTTAAATTTTAGACAAATCGTCAAAAGAAATTATAATAATCACTCACCACAACACATCCTTGATTTCTCCCAGACTCCAAATTAATTATCCCTCTGTTGCCTTAAAGAACCAAAACAAATCATAAGAAGAGTTAATTAACACCTAATGTTGTATTTTGACTGACACTGCTGGAAAGGACATTCAAAGGACTTTTTCTATTAAGCAAGAAAGTTAATATAAATAAAAAAATTAAAAAAAACATTAAATCATCTCAGAAAGTGATTAAAGTTCTGTTTAACATTCCGTATACGTCGTGTCTTTGAATAAAGGGGAACAAAACATTAGAAGCATTATTGTTCTGTCAACCTTCAGAAAAATGTGATATTTTCTTGTCTGTAATTGAAATAGATTAAAGATACAATAGTGCACCAGTCCTACAAAATGATAATGTGAATGCTTTGGTTCACTTTCAACACAACAGGCCAGAAACATGAAGCACTTTTGCTCCGTGCTTGAATATCTTTGAGATTCCTTCCCGCTGATTCGAGGATTTCACGTCGTCCATCCCGCGAACCGATGGACTTGAGATCTTCCTCCGCTCACCGACCCAGCTTGTTGTACGCGGAGACCCTAAAATCTCGACTTGGATCGCAGATTGACTCGACTCTTTGGAAGTCTCCCCTCACAACAGAAAGCCGGAGTTAGTTAGCTCTTTGGGAATTCTCGTGGTGTATGAGGTCCGTGAGGATTTGTCGCGCTGCTGTAGCTTTGAGACAATATTGCTCCGCTCCCCGGAGTCTTTGTGTAACACTGAGTTATTGTTCATGACTCCTGAAGGACAGATGGTGCACAGATTCTGAATTATAATGTGTACTCAGACAGACATCACTTGTTGTATTTAACTGACAGCTTTTGGGATTTTTTTTTTTTCATTACTTTATGATGAAAAGTACATATCAAGTGTAGTTTGTGCAACTAATTTACTTAATTATTACTGTTTACATGATTACTCTGTCATTTATTTGGAAGTTAGATGATTTAAATGTTATAAGATGGTCAGTTATTTATATATATATTATATAATTGCGTGTTTGGTTTGAAGAAAATCTGAAACTCATTCTGAAGTTTAACAAGTCAAAACCAGCTGATCTCTGCTATATTTTCTGAAATGACTTGATCCGATGAGTTCAATTTTTGATGAATTTTCTGTGCAATCAATTCATCAATTAGTCGACTCGCTGTTTAAGTGCTAAACCATAATAGTTAACTGAATCAGTGGACTTTTATTCTTAAATTTTGCTTTAAAATGAGATCATTTCTTTCGTTGCAGCCCCCTGGAGCATTTTTCTTGATTTTAACTGGTAAAAATCAATATAAAGTAGCGACCTATTCCTGTCGAGAATCAGACGTATCGTATGCATCGGATCCCGCATTATTCCACGCGACGCACGCTTGAATATGTCGACATGTTTTCTCTTGTTTGATTGTAAAAGCAAACACTGAGCATGTTGCTTCTCATGTCACATCAAGCCGTTTCTAAATTGAAATGTAACGCGGGAGTCGCATTGAGACGGTCGTGCCTCTGTTTGATTCCTTTGTTCCTGCCTGACGCGACCTGCCACTGAAGACGTCTTTGTTCTGGCACTGCTTAATTTAGACTGAGATGACATGGGGCTTGGCAGCCCGTCTCTCCTCCTCTGATGGCTGTTTACGAGGAGCCTTTTGTTCGTGGAAGCTCCGAATTCCTCGGTGAGATTGTGAAATCCAACGTGTGGTTTAGTAAACAAAAGTTCTGGAAGAAGAAGTTGCTGTGGTTGTTGTGGGTGCTGCGAGAGGACCCGCAGGTTGTTTGGGCTGTAATTGGTGCATAAACGTAGTTCAGGCGTCGCAGAATCTTTTGTCGATATCTATCTGCAGAAAAAAAAAAAAAAAGGATGGAGAGCGATGGAGAGCGATGGAGAGCAACGCTGCTGGTCTGGCAGAGGAACAAGACATGCGGTGGTGTTAACCAACAGTTTGATATTTTTCGGTATTTTACTGTCTGAGGTTTATTTTTTTGTAACAGGAAAAAAAATGCATCTTTTTTTCTTCTGTGTTTGCTCTTCGTGACCTCTGACAACATAGTTGGTGCTGATTTGAAATTTTAGTGCAGAAATGTCTTCAACAGAGTTGAGCTTTTGTCCTCTTGTATTTCTCCCTCTTGTTCTTCTCGATTTTCTCCGAAATCTTCTTCCTGTTTCTTTTTTCCTCCTCATCCTCCTCTTCCTTTTTCTTTGCTCTCCTTTTCTTCTCCTTCCCGTGCCTTCGTCTTTGACTTCTCTTCGTTCTTCTATTTCCCTCCTTCTTATTGTCATCCTTTCTCGTCCTCCACCTTCCTCTTCCCCTTTCTCTTTTCTCTCTTCCTTCTTCCAATGCTCCATCGTCTTTTCCTACTTTGTCCTTCTCCATTTTCTTTTTTTTTCCCCTCCTCATCCTCCTCTTCCCTCTTCTCTTCCTTTTCTCCTACTCTCCTGTGTCTTCTTATTTAACTCCTCCTCGTTCTTCTCACTTTCTTCTTATGCTTCTTTTCCTCCACTTTCTTCTTCCTTTTCTCTGTCCTCCCTCTTATTGTCATCCTTCTCCTCCTCTTCTTTTCCTCCTTCTCATCCTCCGCCTTCCTCTTAATCCTCTTCTCTCTCCTCCTACTCCTCATCGTTCTTCTTCCCCACCTTCTTCTCCTCTTTTCTTTTCTGCCTCTCCCACTCTTATTTCAACAGAAGTAGGAGGAGGAGGAGGAGCAGGAAGTTCTAATTCTGCTACATTTCACAATTGGCCTACCAATCAGTCGCCTCCTCTCTTCAGTTTCTCAGTAGATCTCTGTTTTGATTTAACCGCTGACGTTCAACACCGTGTCTGAGACCACTTCTGCTTCTGTAATATATTTGTGTGACTAAAACTGCCAGCTGCCATGGTGATGCAGCCCCTACGCCTGTCACTCTATCGCACCATCACACAGTCTGCCTCCTCAGCTGTTGTGGTGCTATCCTGCAGTCACTGAGCGCAAAAGACCGGTCCTCTCGGTCCTCCCTCGTACTCTCACTGAGCACTGCAGGAGTAAATCCTCTTTCCTCCACAGACCAGACCGTCCAATCCTCTCTCTTCCTTGTACGATGTACATAATAAATTGTCAGGGTTCTTTTTCTCGTTGTTGGCTTTTAAAAGTCTTTGCTCCAGTCGGGCTAAGTTAGTCCTCGCTTAGAAGTATTCTCTTAGCGACGTGATTTTATTCGTGTCTCTTTTTCATCATCCGAGCAGCAGCTTTATGTTGCATTGCATCAGCGTACCGTTGCGGCGTGTTGTGTGATGCTGACCCATCTCTTCCCTTTCCTCTTTGTTGCTGCTCAGGAGTTCGCTGCACTGACCAAGGAGCTGAACGCCTGCAGGGAGCAGCTGCTGGAGAAGGAGGAGGAGATATCGGAGCTGAAAGCAGAGAGGAACAACACGAGGGTGAGCTGCCGACACGCATCTTAAAACACTCACTGTTTACTATTCTTTTGACATTTCGAACCAGAAGTGAAGGTGCTGGATTTTTTTTTGGATTTTTTTTTTTGCCATCAAGTCGCCTTTATTTGCATTCCCACAACTCTCTCCAAAGTTTCACAACATTCCCCCAAATTTGTATGCCAGAACCAGCAAAAAAATAAAATAAATAGCGAAAGCCTGCTGCACACTGCGATAGAGAGTCCTGAGGTAGCTTTAGCTATCTGGTTGGTACGGTTTTAAGGCTGTAGAGGCACCGAAGCAGCCATGCGCACTGTCTTATTTCAAATGCCCAGACATACCTCATTAGCTCCCCATATTCTGCCTGAACATTTTTCCACTTACTTTACATGGATGGCTGCTCAACAGTAAAACTAAGTCCAAATGGCACTGATGCCCTGCAGTGTCCACTTCAAAGAGTTTGGAGAAGGAAAAACAAACAAACAAGTAAAGACATTAGCTGATCAGCTTGATTTTGTGCAGCTGAAGTCCTGTATCTTTAATAAATAAACATTTCCCTTTCAGAGCACAGCCCCTGCTGTTGACAGATAAGACTCTGTTTTCCTTCACAGTGCTGATTAAGTGTGGATTTTTCAGTCTTGCACTATCTTCCTCTGGTGGAGGCAGAAAAGTTGAGCAGAACACTGACTGGAGAAAAAAGAAAAGAAAAAAAAATCACAGACAAACAAGGCGGTGAGCTGCAAAGAAACGGGGACAGACAAAAAGTCATTTTCAGTCTCTCACTTTATTATCACCTCAAATCCTCTAACGGGCAATTACTAAGCAAACCCTAGTGAAGCTTGTTTTTTGTGGCCGGTAGGGTTTTTTACAGTTCATAATTAAATCTGAGAAGGCATGTAGAGGCAGTCAGTGGACTGAGGAGCAGCCAGCAGTTGTGACGACTGCAGAAGGACGAGTAAACTTTTTCTGTTTGTTCGGGATGAGCGTCGCAGCTAAAGTGACATGAATGTACAGTCGCAGACTCAAGTGGTGCGGAGACATGAAGACAGAAAGGGTAACGATATTTACTGAGCAGGATTAGACTGTGGCTGCTCTTCTTCTGAAGGCGGCGTAAACATTGACTTCCTGATCGGTCCTACAGTGGACACGAAGTTGTCTGTGTGGGACGATGGACTGTATGTAGACACGATGAGTCAGTTTTGCCAGACAGGCTAAAGAAGAGGGACCAGTTTTCATTGTTGAACTGTTTTCTATTGAAAAACAAGACAAATTTCACAAGCTAGATTATACTTGAGGCAAAAAGAGGATACAAATATTATGGATTGTGTCCTTGTTTTGTTTTGTTTGCCATGGCAACGGATGAAATCCAGATGCTCGAGGCTCAGACTTCACGCTATTGGTGAAGATTTTTGGAGCTGGCTGGTCAATTTTACGTTAATGGAGGGAGGTGGTTCCATTTTGGAAAATAGGCTTAATTGCTGTCTTGCCAAAAGTTAGATAAGAGCAGCACTGCCGTCATGTCGGCACAGGAACTGTAATGCGGCAGCCACCATTCGGTTCAGTTCACTTAGAAGCCGCAGTTACTGAGGCTGCCTTTTTAGTGTATTTGTAGTGGGAGAAGTGCACAAATTTTTTTTTTTTTTTTTAAAAAGAGGAAGACATTCTTTTCCAGAATATGTTTCCCTCTGCAGAATAGCAACTTCATTCTGCTGCCAGAGGACGTAGTCACACTTCAACTGCAAATACAACAAAAAGGAAAGATCATTGGATTTTCTCACGTCTTTCCTAACTCTTCCACTTCATGACCGGACTGCCTTAAAGGATTACAGCCTGCAACTGTCATAGAATAAAAGGAATTTCCTAATACGCAGCATAAAATGTGCGTTTCTGTTACATGGAAACAATGGAATTACAAAGACTGCCGTGCAGCTAGTTCGCTCCACAGTTTTCTCATATTAATCACCTATACATACATACACAGACATAAAACATGGCATCCCAATTGAGAGCAAACTTAACACTAACTGTATGCGATGCTTGTGCACTTTTTCTCACCTGCAAATACAAGAGAAGTGAAGACTGGACACGGGGAAACAGCTCGTCTGGATCTCACCAAAGGAAACTAAATTGACCTACCTGCGGTTTTAAAGTTAAGAAATCAGCCGCCACATGATCTGGTGTAACATGATAATCACTAGAGAAGGTGTCTGCAATCATTCATTCGATGGTTAAACTGAGAAAGGCAAGTTTAGCATCAGCAATTAGCAATATTAAGGTGACCCGGAAATGATGTCATTGCTGTCTTCTTCTGCCGCTAATTGAAACCAAGATGAATATCTGAGAGACTATATTGGATGAAAAGCTGTTAGTTGACACTGAATGTTAAACGAGGCTTTTGCTGCCTTTTGCTCTCACCTTCATCTTTCCTCCCTGCTAATTACATATCGTTTTATTTGAGTCTCAGCGAGGATCTTTTCAGAGCCGTATTAAAAGATGTAGTTCTTCTCCAGCAGAGATAGCAGAGGGAGCTTGATTTCCGAACCCACGGTTCACCACAGAATCCATTTAACCCAGCTGCAGCGTGTCAGACAGCCTCGGCAGCAGATGTCCGGGTGAGGAGAGTGAAAGTACGACGGGGATGAAAGCCGCTGAGATTCGTCCAGGGAAGAACGCGGAGGATCCTTTCGAGCTCGTAACTCCGCCCTCTAACCCAGATCGTTATCGCGGAGGGGTTATGATATTATTCCCGCGGACGACTTCTGAGACGCGACGAGGCGTTTTGGAGATCTGCATCGGCGCAAAATCTGCCACGCCGTGTTCGCGACGCGGCGCCAACGAGTTGCAAAGGGAAATGAAAGCAGATGATCCCTCGCACTGATCTCGGCAGTAACAAATCATGTTTTATCTCCGCAGCATGAACTGGTATCGTCTCTCCCAGTCACGTCTCGCTTGTTTACTCTCAGTTGTTGTTGTTGTTGTGTTGTGTTGCGTTGCCTTTCTTCTCAGTCAGCCTCCCAGCGTTGCTTGACTTCTCTGGCCTTGTGGAGCTTTTTGTGCCCGCAGTTGACTTCACATGGTACCTAGCAACATCGATTAACGTAATCCTTTGGCGCGCTGATTCTGAAAGGATTGAAGTTGTATTTTTTTTTTTTTTTTTTTTACATAATTTATAGCGTTACATTGACGAGGTGTTACATATGTATACGACATCATTACCGGAAAGCATTTGTTGAGTCTTCTATTAGTGCACAGCTAACCGCATGGTTTGTGACTGTAATAACATGAATCAATGCAACTGACAGTTATGTGAAGGATGGTGACTGCAGTGATTTATATTGATGATTGTAAAAGGGTTGGCCACGCACCAAAAACACATTTATTGCCAGTAATTTAATAAAAAAAATGTCCAACTACTGGAAGACTAAACCTTTTTTTGTGTGTGTTCTCCATCAGGCTGTGTACATTATTCTTTGACAGCCTCATTAGATGGTTGAAAAGCCTGATGAAGCACACGCATAAAATCTGTCTTCCCGTACTTATAAAAAGAAAATGCAAATTTTGTTAATATCCTGGATCCCTCAGTGTTTTGCTTGTTGTTTATTCTGCTGTGTGGAGCGTTCATACTTTCGTCAAAAGTGATTCCCCCCGTGTCCTCCTCCAGTTGCTGCTGGAACATCTGGAGTGTTTGGTGTCCCGACACGAGCGCTCTCTTCGTATGACGGTGGTCAAGCGGCAGGCTCAGTCTCCGTCGGGAGTCTCCAGCGAGGTCGAAGTCCTCAAAGCGCTCAAGTCCTTGTTTGAACACCATAAAGCCCTCGATGAGAAGGTACGTATACCTACCTGCGTTATGGTGTCAGCCCAGGCAGCAAATGTCTGTCATTGTTTCATAATTTAACTGCATTACATTTGAACATTTTATTATTTTACATTTTCTTGCTCAATAAATACACACAAAAAAAAAAAAAATTATGTCCCTTGCAAAGCACAGATTTCTATGTAGATCATTTTTGCACTTAAGCTAATTTCCTAATCCAAGTATATACAGTCACATGCAGTTATTGAGAAAATAATGCATTTTGTTCCGCCTTACTCGTGTGTGTTAGATATTAGTACGTTACTATATTAGTGGATTGCAAACTTTGCCTCTGCTGTGTCATGTGTGTGTTTTCCTGCTGTCGTCTGCTGCTTTTAGCCTCTCCATGTCCCATTCAGCATTTCTTCCTCCCCCTCACAGCCTGCTGATTTATGACCTTAGCCCCCTGCGTGATATCACCCCCGCCCCTGTAATCCATTCATCTTTTGCTCTAAAAGCCATCATTTATAAAGCACGTCCGACGGCGTGCTGTTCAAGGTAATAAAAAGCCGTCTTGGGTAGCAGCTGCTCGGTTGAGGGGTGGCGGTGTGTGTGTGTGTGTGTGTGGGGGGGGGCAATCCTGATTTGGACCCGGGCTCATTTTTAATCCAGGATCAACCCTCTTCTGAGATCTGGCGTCCTATTGGGTGATGCAAGTGACTGTTCCATCACAGCCAATGACGAACCTCGAAGATTTGGCGATGATTCACAGACGAAGAGAGGAGTGATGGAGGGGAATCTCCTCTCAGCTACCGCTGCTTAAAAAGCAATACAAGCCTCGTAATGACACTTTGAAACCAGAGCGAAGTGTTATTGTGAGGATAACAACGGGAAAGAGTGTAATTCAACTGCATGTCCTGTTATTGATATGGTCCTTCAGAGAGGAGATCGTGATGCGTTTCTTTATACAGTATATATAAAAATATATATATATATTTTTTTATGTTTATGTTTTTTTCAGGTACGAGAGAGACTACGAGTGTCGCTGGAGAGGGTGTCCGCCTTGGAGGAGGAGCTCACAGCAGCCAATCAGGAGGTAACAGCTGCCACAGTTATATATACGATCTTGAACATTGCACTACATGTAAATATTTATGTTGACGTTGTGCGGTGACGTATGCTCAGTGAGTACAGATCTACATATGAATGGATTGAAATCTCAGGTAAAACGAGGGCATTTTAGTTTTATTCGGTTGTGAGAAGCAGCAGCAGCTGTACTGCGTTCGCTTGTACCGGACTGTCGTGATGAAGAGGGCTGAGCCTTAAATTCTCTTTTTACCAGTTGGTCTGCATCCCTACCTGCGAGCTCTGGGCAATGACTGCAAGAATAAGATTGCAGAGCGACTCGGGAGGGCAGGAGGTCGCGGGGAACAGGGGCGTCTGGACTTGTCGGCTTTAGAGCTTTTAATTTGAAACAGAAACAGGAAGTCGCGCTCACTCACTCAATTAGTTTGCCTCACTGCAGCGGTCCAGCCCCCCAAAAAGTGTGAGCTTTTATATGTTGAAAGTAAGTGCTTAAAATACATGTTCTTCATATATACAGAGCATATATGCAAATGTAAGCCCAATTAACAAATAGGATACAAATTACTTTAAAACTACTGCATTCGATAGAATACTACACCGTTCATTGGTACTTGTGTAGAGTGATGTGTTCCAACTCACAGAACAAACATATGTACTTCCTGCTTGGTTGTGTGGTTGTAAATCTCTTTCAATACTGTGCTGTGTCCAGAGTTGCATCCTGTTTGTGTGTCAGCCCACAAACAATCACAGCACCTCCGCAGGCTTCACTCACCCTCATCCTTACAGGGACATAATAACACAGCGCACATCAGCGTCTGAAGCGCGGCACTGACAGTAAGAGTGTCCACTCTGCCCGTCTGCGGTGGCCTAACTCCTCCTCAACCTCCTGGCTTCGCAGAGCTGGAGCAGCTCTCGAGCTGCAGATGGTCCTGTTCCAGCTGAGAAACACCCTCGGGCTGGTACTTCACAGCCTGTCAGACATGCCAGTCTGACACTTGGGCCTAGAATAAAAGTCAGTAAGGAGCGGAGAGGGAAGAAGATGGAAGAAGAGAGGGGAGTGAGAAGCAGAGAGGGGAAACTGTTGGGAGGAGAGTGGAGTGGGTGGAAGGACTCACAGAGACGGTGGGGGAAGAAAGCAAAAAGAGCAAAGAGAGGCAGAAGACAGAAATAGAAACGGCAGGTGGGAAGCAGAAGTAGCCTGTGTGTGTGTGTGTGTGTGTGTGTGTGTGTGTGTGTGTGTGTGTGTGTGTGTGTGTGTGTGTGTGTGTGTGTGTGTGTGTGTGTGTGTGTGTGTGTGTGTGTGTGTGTGTGTGTGTGTGTGTGTGTGTGTGTGTGCGCGCGCGTGTGTGTGTGCGCGCGTGTGTGTGTGCGTGTGTGTGTGTGCAGCGGTGCACTTGGTCAAAGCACATCTGCCAAAGTGTGGAGACAAGAGGGAACTGGAGAGAGTGAGGCTCACCAAGCAAACTGTAATTACATTTTTGGACAGAAGGGAGATGCTCAAAGGTGCTCGAATCCAAGAGTCGAAAGTGCATGACCTGAAGATCCTTTTTTAAAAAAGGAGTGAAGAGCTTAAAGAATACCGTGACAGACCACCGGTATATAACGCTGTCCTTCATTTTTCTTTGACAGCTTTTGTACAAAGTAATTTTTATCTGAATTGTAAAGTCCGTGACAGACATCTCAGCATGGATGTAGCACTTTGATGAATTTTTTTCTCACGTCACACAGCTGAGGTTAGAAAAGAGCGTACAGTACATGTGTGAAGCTGTCCCTCATATATGGTTAACAGCACACTTGTCAGAGCTGTGGACAGATGAGTGATTAGACCTTGAGGCGGTTAAACCGGTTCACCAAATAGAAATGTCCTCACTTCAGATGCTCCAGGGAGGCGGGCAGAGCCGGCAGCCAGCAAACTGGTAATTGATTTGGTGATGGAGGTCTGGTATGAGTCCCTTCCCCCTGCAGGGATTCAGCAGAGCCTGAAGAAATCGGCGACCTTTGACCTCCTCTGGTCACAGGTGTTTAAGTGGCCGCACACTGATGACGGCCAGTGATTGCAATTTGCTGCCGTGGAACAAACGACTCGTGACGGTGATGGAGTCTACGTGAGGGCTGATTGTTTATTTTTTACAGTACAATCAACATCAATCAACACTGGCACATTTTGCAAAGAGCTTGCATACTGTATGTGCCAGGTGGAGCTCAATAGGTCATTTGCACCCATTGCAGAACAGAAATAGTCAAAGCAGATTGATGTAAATAAAGAACAGAAAAAAAAGAATATTTCTGTTAAAAAAAATATATATATACAGTCAAACAAAATAAGAATATGTAAAAAATCTCTTTGAACTTTGAATTTGAATTTCTGTAAGTATGAGTTTACTGCGTCTATTAGCTGCCCTTGTTTTCTAACATCTGATCATTTTCCTTTTTTTTTTTTTTTTTTTTTTAAATGAACTGCCTTCAAAGAGGAAGAACCATTTTACCCATTATAAATAAAGAGTTTAAAATGTCCACACTAATCTTTTTAAGTATTTTTTTTTTTTAGCTATTTTGATCCCTTAAGCTAGATTTCTTATACCGAGCAATACTTTTAACTATTCATGAGAAAATAAGCAACAATGGGACTCAAAGTTCAGAGAAAAATGTCAAAACGCTAAAAACTCTTAACAACAATAAAAAAATAAAAAAAAAAAGTTGTTCATGTAGAAGCTAATACATCCGACTAAAAGTAGGTTTTTATGTTTCTTTTTTTGTCGTAATTTCCGCTTGGAAAACACAGATTTCGGTAAAGGAAAGAGAACTTTTAAGTCATCCAGTACAGAAAAAGACTTGGATCAAATTATTGAGAGTCATTCAACGTGTCACAGGCAAGTTTCAAAGTACAAAATAAACCAAAGGCTAAAAACAACAGTTCATGAATATTTTGTTCATGCAGTTGCGTGTGTGTGTGTGTGTGTGTGTGTGTGTGTGTGTGTGTGTGTGTGTGTGTGTGTGTGTGTGTGTGTGTGTGTGTGTGTGTGTGTGTGTGTGTGTGTGTGCGCGTCCACATACATTTTTTTCCAAAGTGTTTGATTGATTTTAAATTAAGCGCATTGCACCAAACTTGCATGTCCCCGGCTTTCACCTTGATGTCATCAATCTTTTATACTCTTAAGAACACCCCCTGGCGAGCACACACACACACACACAGATCACACACACACACACACACACACACACACACACACACACACACACACACACACACACACACACACACACACACACACACACACACCCTTCAGTCCTCCTAACATTTGTCCAACTCCTTCATCACATTAACTGAGGCGGTCCTCTCAATCCAAGGAGGAAGTCGTGTCGCTCTGCTTCTCGTCCCTCCTCTTCCTCTCCATCACCCGTCTGCCTTTGATGAGCGGTTGATCAGGCGCCATCAAACAGAAAATAATAGGTGGCGTGTTCATTTTGCATCTGGCGAAGTTCTCCTTGCTGTAATTTCCGAGCTGGAGATGCGTCTGTAGCGCTCCGTTCATCATTTGTTGTGGCTTCACGTCAGGGGTGGTGTCGGCGATTGATCTGTGAGCTGGAGAAATTACAGACGGTCTCGGAACAATGGTATGGGAACATACGGAGGCCTAATTATGCCCTCGTTAAAAATAATGAACAGAGGCGCTCTGTAGGCAGCGTGCGGCACCAACGAAGAAGCTGTTGAGTCGTAGCTAAGCCTTGTTTATTGGAGATGGGAGATGCCCTTCTGTTCCCCACTTTTAAAGACATCCTGACATTAACTGTGACTCATGCTTTGGTGTCAATGAGAGCAGGTTAGGATCTCAGTTTAAACCAGATTATGTCCGATTCACTTGAGAGTGTTGTTTCTTTTATCGACAGTCGCGTCATTGATTGTCCTCCAGCTCACCTCGGACTCGACAAATATCTGTCGGTGGGAGAAATACAATTTTCTCCCCTCATACAGAGAAGTGTCCCAATTTATCTGTTCTGAACAAAGATGACCTTTCAGTAACTGTATTATAAGCTATTTTTGAAGCAAACTGTATCAATACTCTGGAGTTGTGATGCATCTAATAACATATCAGGGCTGCCTGGAAAATCCTAATTGAAATCTCTACAAAAAAAAAAGAAGGAACATGCAGATTTGAGAGTCCTGGATGACAAAGAGATTACAGCATTTCCAAAGCTTCTGAGTCCTCATGGAGTGGAAGCAGCAGGATGTAGCTTTAATCACATCATGCAAACAGCACGCCACATTCACTGTAGTATTTCAGTGTTTGTTTGTTTGTTTGTTGTTGTTTTTTTGGTGGGGGTGTGGAGCTGCTTTTTTTTTTTGCCTACGGAGAGAATAAGAGTGACATAATTTTCGCACTTTTATAACTGAGAATACCTACTGCTCTACTTTCAGTAGTGATGAGTTTTTTTTAGTTTTTTTTTAAGGGAAGTTCCACTTTCAAACACAGCGGACTTACCGACATCGTTTCTTATCTGTCAAAATTACAGTCATCATTGCACCACTTACACTTATATTGAACATAAAAACAAGGATTCCCTGTAGAGGTTATTACTAAAACTATTTTTAACATCCACCACAGTTTACAGACTGACTGCCTGCTTCCACTGCTGCACTCACTGAAGTGTTTTTTTACTTTTACAGTGGAACATACTACCTGTGGATATCAGGGAAGCTGACTCAGTAAATACTTTCAAAGGAAAGCTTCAAACATATTTTTACTTTAGCCTTTAACTAGTTACACCTTAAGATCTCTTGCACTACTGAGCCGTTTTGCTTTATTCTATATTTAAACTCTATTTTATTTGATCAATGTTGCATTGTGTTTAATTTGATCTGTTCATGAGCATTTGATCTCTTTTTCTTATTTTAACATGTTTTGATGTTCTTTTATATCTGTATGTAAAATGCATGTCATTTTTGTTGTTGCTGTAAAGCACTTAGAGCTGCATTTCTTGTATGAAAGGTACTGTACAAATCAAGTTTATTATTATTATTATTATTATTATTATTATTGTTCTGATCATGTGATTGCTTGTATTTCTTTCCCTGTGTTGACTTTGTCGTGTTCACAGGTGAATACATTGATAGAAACGGTGCCCAAATCTGATCAAATAAGTTGCAGAACTTTCCTTTGATACTACTGGGCTTTTTTTCTGGTCGTGTTTCTGAGGTGTTTTCACATAAAGGGAAGATCACACATGAATGTTTTAAATGGAGACAAAACTAAAAGCCTGCAGGAGTAGTCTGGCAGTGAGTCCAGGTGAGTTCAATCTCCCTGATAACTCGGCTCCACCCTCCAGGTTCCTGCAGGAGGAGCGTCCAATACTGAGGGTAGGAGTCTCACACTGTGGCTGTATGATGGTCCTAAATTCTGTTGTATTTTTAAAGCTGCACTGGCATATTTACCACGGTGCAGCTTTATGAGGAGGACGTTTCACAAGAAGTTTCCACAAGTTTTAGCTCCTGCAAAGTCTTGTTTTGGAAAGTACAGAGTGTCTGAGGCTTTAAATTGTTTATGAGAAACCCGTAGCAGCCAGATACACTGTCTACCTTCCTCTTCCCTTGCCGTGAGGAGAGCTATAATCATACGGTGTCTGCCAAGAAAGAAACTTAATTATTATTTTTGTGGGTCACTCCTCTGACAGGATTATGACTCCAGGACGGTTGCTGAAGGTGGTGAGACGAGGCATGAGGTCCGCAGAACATGATAATTACAGTGATTGTCTTAGGGCTCACATGCTTCCTGCTTTATGTCGGTTAAACACAAGTTCACACAAATTCCTGAGCACAGAGACATTCTGTAATTTACTGGTGTTACATAAGAAGGAAATAATGGCATTTTCAATTGGCTCATGTTGTAAAACCCTATTGAAGGAAATGCAATGCAATATGAGCTCAAAAGTCTGATCTTGTTTACTCTGTGTTTCCATTTGCATGTAAGCATCTTTCCATTGTGTCTATTTCAGCTCGTGCCGCTTTGTTTTTGTCCTGCAGATCGTGGCCTTACGGGAGCAGAATGCTCACATCCAGAGGAAAGTGGCGTCTGGAGACGGAGGAGAGGACATACTGGAGGGCAGTGAAGCTCAGCAGAAGGTCCATGGCAAGGTGAGCTGCCTTGATAAAACATGGAGAAAAAAAAAAGCATGTTTTGGTTCAACTTTCTCAAGGTTGCATACAGTAAGTAATGCTTCCCCAACAAGTATTTCAATTCATTCGACTGGGCACAAAATTTGCGAAATGTATCACGGTATGGTTCAAAAGTGTCTACATGATGCTCTGAATGCTATTTCAAAGCCTTAAAACATGACACTGCAACAACTCTCCTACTAGAAAGCAACAAAGTAAACTGGTGGAAGTTGCTAATTTCAAACAAAAAAAACTCAAAAGATCAGTAAATAGAGTGAGTCTAAATCATGTATTTCTTGAAACTACCCACTAAGACAATATATATGCTTAAAACTATTTTTTTTATTTTAAATGCCAATTTAATTTTAACATGAACACAAAAGTTCCAGAAACTCAAGTTAAAGGTGCATTAAACTATATTGTAACACTTAATTGAGGAGTTAATACTTACACAAGTATTAAAATGAGGTAATACATCTTAAAAATGACATTTCAGATGCTCCATAATATTTCACAATCTGTATGGATGAGGTTTTTTCGTAAACAGGATGTTATCACAGTTTGCTCAAATGTCACTATGGTTTTATGTATTCCCAAAATGTACACAAGATTAAACATACACATATCTTCAGTTTCAAAATCAAAGCCCTCACAATTATTGTTTTGTCTGTGCCACTGGTTTGTGACTATTACAAAAATGATTCATATTTACTTCCCCCTTCGGTGTTTTTTTTTTTTATTATAACACTTAAATATTTCACATCTTATCGAACAGCTTTGATCATATATTTGGCTCTGCATGTGTTCTGAAGGTGATCCACAGTCAGATGAGAGCTCTCGCTGTGTTCTCAGCCTCTCCCACCATGAAGGAGAACCCGTCGACGTCCGCAGCTTGAATACAAATTTGTACCTTCTGATTATTAATTTAAAAACAGACGTATAACCTGCATCCACATTTGCTAAATTAAACTGATGCTGTTTTATGTCGGGAGCATCAGAGCCTGAAATGACCAACCTCAAAGGCCAAAGCGATATTGGGAAGTTTTGACATGCAGACAGCAGCGGAGGATACCTGGGTAGATCAATGGAGATGCTATTACTTTGGCCGGTCTGCCGGGGGAAGCTGCTCGGGGGAGGGATGTCGGGAGTGAAGAGATTAAGAGCGTGCGTGCTGAGGGATGGGGTAATGAAGAGACAGCTATCACCTGCTCTGTTTTGTGCAGATAAAAGAATACGAATGTGTGTTGTGATTATGTCTGTGTAGGAAAACCACTCACCTTGCAGTGATGGTGAGGGTCATTCAGTGTCGCTGCAGTCAGAGCGACTGACAGACACGGCAGCGGCCGCCATCGAGGGGACAGTGACAGCACCTGATCTCCGGGACACACACTTCTTCTTGAACGCACAAATCTTGTCCACCTGATTTAAGAAATACATGCACGTATGCACTGGTCGTCATGAATGTGACAGGTGGAAAGAGGTCAGTGGGAGGGGAAGGAGTCGGAGTGAGAAAGACAAATGCTTGTGAAGTGCTGAATATTGGCACTTTCAGCTCTGAGACCTTTAGCACAGCCCCGGATCTACCTCGTCTCCAGCTAATGCACACTGACAGAAGAAGCCAGCTGCTTCACCTCCTTAATTTTTTATTTAGAAATCATGCAGCACTGCAGTGGTCCTGCATTATTTCCACTGCCCTTCACTCCCGTAACAGCTTTACCGAAACATTCTGGACATGGGTGAAGGATTGGCAGCTGATTTTCCATAATTCAAGACACGCTACACTTATAGATTATTCAGATCACACCCTGGTTACAATACAGATCTCTGTTATTAATTCCTATAAACATACTAGACTTTTTTGGTGGTACAATAGATTTTTGTTGTGTGGCAAAAAACTAACTATTGCAGTTTTCGGAAGTAAATGATCCATCAAATTTTGAGCTTTTAAGCCTTAAATGGTCGCACCTCTAATTTGGACTTGTAATGTAACAACTGTTTTGTTTTGATTACTACCCCCATATATTGTGCTGCGGTTTCCATTCAAGCATGCACAGAATGTTAGTTTAATTTTCCTAATATTTTTAATGTTTCTTTTTTTTCTCATATTTTTACACTTAGCGTTAAAGAACCCTCACGGCACTTCACTACATAGTTTTAGTTTTTTGTTTTTGTTGTGTGTAAAATGAAGGTCAATGGAATTTTGTTGCCCACAGCATTAAGAAAAAAACATTTTAAGGTTTTTTTTTTAAGGTTAGGTTGTTACTTACCCACAAACTTCACTGTGATTAGTTTTAGAGAAACTATTTGTTTGATGGAAAGAAGTCCTGATTTAATTGTTTCTGTAAAAACACATTTTTAATGTGTAATTTGTCATTTTCTGAGAACCACACACCAAAATCTGTTCAACTCTCTTCTACTGGAGTGGCAGCAGATGTTTCTGAGGCATACACCTCAGAAAAGCAGTTAAAAGTACAACGTAATTCGGTTGACATCTTAAAAATGTCACGTAACTCTTGCGGGTTGTATAAAAGATCGTACACTTAAACTTTACCCCCGTCCTAAAAAAAACAGGTGTCTGAATGCTACAGGACGGTGAAACGAGCACAGTTGCGTCATGTATCGTCTGCGAGACCGCGGAGGCATTTCGCAATAAAGTAGAGCTAAATCCTTAAAGTCTGTCCTTTTTATGAGAGCGGCTCATATTAAAATCAGTGTGGGTCCTGTTCCCTGCTCAGGTGAATCATTGATCACAGGCATCTGGCACAGAGGCCCAATTAGGTTTGTCGTCGCAGATGGATGGGCAGCTGTGCACGATACTGCAGAGACAGAATGAAGAGTTCACTTACAGCTTACAGCAACTCTATTTGAGCATAAAGATAAAAAAAAATCTGCATGCAGGGCTCGTGTGTTTTATTCAGTGGTGATAATAAAGTTGTTTTCTGATGCGATAATCTCGGCTCTAAACGCCTGTGTAAGCTGAATCTCTCCGGTATCCCCCTCATTAATCTACCTCATGCGGGGACCGAGGGAGCTGTACAGATAGGAAAAAAAAACAAAAAAAAAACAGTGAAACCTAATCAGATTACTAATGCAAGTGTCAGAGCAATATCTCCAAAGGAGACTGGAGTGATTCTCAGCCACCGAATCTTTGTCACCGTTCAAAATCAAAGCGGGAGCAAGAGCCGAAGCCTTGGAGCTCCTGAACTTGAATTTATTGGAGTGCTAATGTGTGTAACTCTCAAAAGGAGACACGGTATCTGAAGTGGAAGCAAGACTGATTTCTCAAGGCCCACTTCAGTTCAACACAGGAAGCCAGGGCATGAAAGGAAATCCCAAAAAACGCTCTCCTCCCAGTTCATCTTCAGTTATTTGGTTGACTTGTTTTAATTTGTTGTCTCATCGAGGTTAAAACAGTTTTAAAACCTGCAGGAAAGTGTTTTGATTGACAAATTTACAGACATTAGATTGTTGATTTATCTCTTGTAGGTGGATATGATGCAGCCTGAATGGACTTGAAACACAATAAACAACAAACAAGATGATTATTTAGCAGTTTAAGATCTAAAAATCCACAAACTTGACCAAACAAAACCAGAATACCGCAGTTGTTCTTGAAACAAGGAAAATGTACGTGGGGGCAGTTAAATATAAAATCTATCCTCAGCAACACCAGGTTTTAGTTACAGTATTAACTCAACACACAAGGACCTTTGTCTTCTCTGTGAAGTATATAAAACATGGCTCCTTCCTCATTTGTTTGAAGTTTAGTTCACTCCACATAACTTCCTCCCTTTGTCCTATTATTTATCACATGATTCGACATTTAGGGAAATATTTGTATTCACTTTCTTGCAACAGTTCAACACCAGTCTCAAGTCTGTTTGCTAAATATGAAGCTGCAGCCAGCAGACAAATAATTTAGCTTTATCAGAAATACAGGAAATGAGGCAAATCAGTGTAAATTCTACAAGCACCTCCAAAGCTCACTAATTAACATGTTATAGTGTGTTTCATTTGTATAATCAGTACTGATTAAAGGTTAGTTGATTCTGTTACGTTCAAGCAGAGCAAGCCCCCCTACCGCCAGTCTTTATGCCAAGCTATAATCATCTGCTGGTGGTAGCTTCGAGACAGGAGAGTGCTGTCAATCTCCTCGTCGAACTTGCAAGAAAAAGAAGCACACTTGAATAACTGCTCTTACGACTTTTAATCTTTTTCACTAGTCTGTCATTTGTTCATAATTATCTGGGTGTTTTATTCGCTAAAAGATGATTGGAAATTGGTACAAAAAGTAAGAAAACAAAACACAAACAAACAAAAGATAGTTTTTGAAATGGATATTTTATGCACTGACAACCGAGTCGTCCAAAAGAGTTTCCATTCAAATTTTTTTAAAAAAAATGCCCTATCCAAAAACAAATCCTTGCTGGAAATACACTGGAAGTAACAAAAACTTAAAAATCATGTCATTGTGTGCCTCATGCTAGTTCTGCACGATGTTGATGAACGTTTCTTTCCCCGCTTTGTTCACCTTGACCTCCGATGTCCTCGATTCTCAACCCAGCGTCTGTCCAACGGCTCTCTGGAGTCGGCCCACGAGGCGAGCCAGGTGGTGGAGCTGCAGGACCTGCTGGAGAAGCAGAACTACGAGTTGGCCCAGATGAAGGAGCGCATGTCCTCCCTCTCCTCCCGGGTGTCCGAGGTGGAGCAGGAGCTGGAGACCGCCCGCAAGGATCTCATCAAGTCAGAGGAGATGAACAACAAGTACCAGAGGGACATCAAAGAGGTTACGGCACACACACGCGCGCGCGCGCACACACGCACGCACGCACACACACGACAGAGAGATGCACATGAACAAGGGAATAACAGTTGCAAGAGAGACATCAAAGAAGGCTAGCAGCGGCCTAAAAAGAAGCTCCTATTTGCATACGCTCTCACACTCCCTCCCTCTTTACGACTGTATGCGTCTCTCACATAAACGATACAAGACGCACTGCTTTTTTTTTTTTAAAGCACAAAAAAAAAACAAAACACCTCTCCTCTCAATATTCTGTAAATCGCCACGTGCAATTCGACCGACCGCGGTAGGTTATATCAACACTTCTCAAGGACACGCACACATTTGTTATAAAGACAAAGCCTCGAGGCAAAACAAGCAGCTGTTTCTGCATCTGCCACTTGTTGCTTCTTGGACGCGCCTTCGAGATGGACTGTCGACATGTGAAGCACGAAAACCCGTCGTTAAAAAGACACTTTTTTTTCTCTCTCTCTCCAGAAACGAGGATGTTTTGTTCTAATTTGGCAATTAACAGTCCAACCACAGTCCCATCCAATACATGTCAGCGTGAGCCAGTGAGGCACTCTGGATATGAATATATGCTGATGCCCCCGTGGCACCTCGCCTGAAATAACTATTGATTGCTAACAATGTAGGCAGAGGCAGTTACTGTAGCCTGGCGAACACTGCCTTATCGGGTGTGTTAGTACTCTGCACTGCCTCCTCTGAGAGTTGCAGTTCATTCAGCTCCCTTTTTTTTTTTTTTTTTTTTTTGCATGGGCTTATGTCTGCAGCAATTCTCCATGCAGGAAATGAACACTGATAAAGTTCCCATCATGAGGGAGAAACTTGGCTGATGGCAGCAGAGTGAGATAGAAGATGGCAGCTCGGTGTTTGTACTTAATAAAGCCTTTATTGTGCAGTTTATACTGTGGTGTCATGTATGGAGCTCGTTTGATGACTTGCAGCTCTGCTTTTTGTTCACATTCAAAGTTAGTTCAATAAAGAGAGATTATTAGGAGTTGAATACAGTCTATTAAAGCAATGAAAGTTTGACTTGACGGTGGAGTATATGAATTTCAAAAATTGTGTTTATGTCGCGCCAAATCACAACATGACACATCTCGGGGCAAGACAGGAGCCCAACAGATCCCGGGTGAGTGACAGCTGGAAGGAAAAACTCCCTGTTAACAAAGAAAAACCTCAGACGGATCCAGGCTCAAAGGTGAGCGGTCATCTGCTTTGACTGGTCAGATCAGAGATGACTGATGGGAACGTCTGTGAAAATTCCCAAGAGTCGGACCAGGTGGTGACGGGGAGGAGGAGGGTTGTGCAGCAGGAGCTCTGAAAGGCAGAATGACAGAAATACGATGATTATGAATTCGTGATTTGACAGGGGAAGTGACTCGGAAGGATTAATTCACAGAAGTGGAAATAAATCGTGACACCACTTACTTAGAAACGTAATATTTTGAAATATGTTGTTGCTTCAATTTTAGCATCCACGATAAAGATCTCAAATCTGCAGCTCCCTTGTGCTCATATTTCTGTGGAAACTGTTATGAGAACACTTTGTGCACTTGGAATTGAAATGTCTTAATATATTACACTTCATGTTCCATAATGAAATTATGTCATAATATAAATGAGGCCTGTGCAGATACTAAATTTCATAACTCACGGCGGACTTCTACACTTCTCGTGGAGTTACAGCTGCAGACAGTTTTACTGTATTTCCCCTTTTTGAAACACTTTTCCATGCAGAGAAGTTTAACTAAAAAGTTGTGGTTTTACTTTGCAGCTCTCAGACTGGTCTGACTTTCTTTTTTTCTTTCGTCTGTCTGCTTACAGGCCATGTGTCAGAAGGAGGACATGGAGGAACGGATCGTCACGCTGGAGAAACGCTACCTGAGCGCCCAACGAGAGTCCACCTCCGTGCACGACATCAACGACAAACTGGAGAATGAGCTGGCCAATAAGGAGGCCTTCCTCAGACAGGTCCGTAAAAGTCCCGACGGGGGCTCGTGGGCTCCACGTGACTCGCAATCAGGCAACTTTTTATCATCTGAGCGACGCAATTTGCGTCATGGGTCCAGGTGGCAGCTGAAATGGACCATTCAGGGCTGTATCATCGTCATATCTTCAAAACAAATCTGACTGGATTCAGAGAAGAATTAAGCAGCTGGTGGACAGTTCCTGTCAGTTGACATGAGCTGTTCCACAGAGGTCTGGCAAAGAGAAAAAAAACAAAAACCTCTTGACATTGTGTGTCAGATAATGTCAGAGGAAATTAGAGCTGGAGGAGGAATTTTGATGGTTTTTACTTAAAATGTTTACGCGGCTCAAAGTCGGCTTCATAATTGACATAATGCCGTACAATAGGATCAAACGATGGTACAGATTCATTCTCCTTTCGATGATTCTTTGTGATTCAGTTCAGCCAATTAGATAAATTGCCCGGCCAGAGAAGACTTGAGTGACGTTTTCATGAGTAGAGGCTTAAAAGCAGCAGCTGAGCTCTGGAAGGATACAGAGAATATCAAAGTAACATGAGCAGAGGTGGTCATAGACACACGCGAGCGCTGTTTTGGGTGCAGCTTCACATTTACTTTCAGTATCACCTTTTCACTTTCGACTTGAAACCCTATTAACTATCGAACTGCTCTGTTCCAACGCATCGGGAAACCTCCTAAATAACCGCGAAAGCTTTTAGGTTTGAGCTCCTGCCGCCTCACACGAACACACCTCTTCGCTGGGAGTTTATTTGCTGTTGTGCCAGCAGCTGAACTCCGGGATCTGGCCGCGGACGTTTGAAGATGAGTCGTTCGGGTGGGGGCGGTGTGTGTGTGTGTGTGAGGGGGGGGCGGGGTTGGCCATTGGTACAGACAGATGAAGGGATGAGATGGATAGGAGGGCATCTAGGGAGGATATCACAAACATAAACAAACTCGCACGCTTCCCCCGGTGTCTTGTCAAACACTTAAGGGACGTCGAAGCAGGTTCAGACGGAAAATATCCCCGACACACGCAACACAATGCCGCACCGGGCCCGCTCCAGTCTAATTATTGCATATTGAGCTGCCAGGGCCGATGCTTTGGGGAGCAGAGCATCTGTCGCTAATGGCAACGGCTGCCAAGACGGCTCCAAAATAAGAGTCTTAAAACTGATCAGAGCCCCGAACAAGTCAGGACGAAGAGTCTTGACACGCAACGGGGACGTATAAGTCACTCGTAGGTTTGATTTCCGTCTTTTTAAAGACACGTACTGTATGTGAACGGCGAATCTGGTCAGTCACCGGTATCTGCTGAGTAAAAGTTGCCACTGTCATTCTTGGCATGTGCAGAGCTGCTGCTATTCTAACACCGCTATGTTGCTATTTTGAAGAAGAGTAGAGGTCCGCTGCCAGGCCTCCTACGACAGACCGAATGTCTGTGGTTCTATTTTCTAACAGGCCGTGATGCTCCACTGACATTAAAATGTGAAGGAGGACATTCAGAGAAGACGTTTTTCTGTTAAGCTCCTTAATGTGTCAGACTGAGGGGGGACAAAACACAAATTCTGTAAATTCCTTAATTTACTGCACTGAAAACCTTTAAATATAAAGAGAAAGTTTTTTTTTTCAGTACTTTTTAATTTAATCATTATTATGATGCCTCTTCCCTGTTTTCTAATCTGCTCCCACCTTAATTTGTAGCTGTAAACACAACACTCCCTCCATGTTTACCTGTTGTTTTGATAATGTGCATTCCCACAGCACTAAGCATCGTCACTACAATTTGTCTTCTTTTGTTTTTCAAATAAAATAAAATAAAAATTTACCAATCTACCTTTCAACATAAAGCTTCCTGCAAATATTTCACATTTAAAGTCTTCCACTGGCTCAAAGTTTAGAAGCTGAATCCCATTTCTTTGCCACTAATCCTTTGCAAAGAGTATGTGTTTAACATGCACAGAAAGTCACAGTTAGCAACTGACACCTGTTGGCCAATGTTTTTTTTTTTAATACAAAAATATACATTATGAGATGTGTGCAAGGTGGTTATAGTCCTTCTGCTTTCCTTTTTGGCTTTTAATTTGATATATCTACATGCAGGAAGTGTTGAGTTTAAATTCCAGCTGAGTAACACAGAAGAATGGAGTCTTATGAACTGATGCTGTTGCTGTCTGTGTTTGGTGTTGGTGTGCAGATGGAGGAGAAGAACAGGCAGCTACAGGAGAGGTTAGAGCTCGCCGAGCAGAAGCTGCAGCAGACCATGAGGAAAGCAGAGACGCTGCCGGAGGTCGAGGCCGAACTGGCCCAGAGGATAGCAGCCCTCACCAAGGTAACAACAGACACACACACACACACATGTTCATGTATTAACACAGGTGCTGTTGACACATTCCCACGGATGCCCTCGTCTCTAGATTTTTCTGTACCTTTTGTGTGCATCTGGTGTCATGTCATGACGTTTCAACATGTCCCTCTCCTCTTCCTCGGCCACGTAGTCTGACTCCAGCTCCTCTTCCTCCCCCGATGATTATCACTTTGTTATGGAAGCTAAACTCCAAGACATGAACTCCATTCTTAGGAAGGTAGTCCCACAGGGCGTCACAGCTACCGCCAACTCCTGTAGAGAGCAGATTTCATTCATTTCCCTTATGAGTGTTTTGTGTGGCGAGCGTGTTTCACTGGGACTCTGCTCTGGCTGTTCTACCGCCATGGGACAGCTGCATGGCACTTCTGGCTGGAGATCATACTTGGCACTGTTGGAGCAGCTCTCTTCCTCTGTCATTCTGTCCTTTTGGTGGCCTTGTTCTCCCATCTTCCTCCTCCTCCTCTTCCTCCTCTTCCTTGTCACTCTTTGTTTCAACCAGCTCTTTCCAGTTCTGCTTTAAAACAATAGATATCCATCTTTGAGTTTTGGGGTGGAGGCTTTTGGCTTGTGTTGTTGCCACTGCTTTTCTTTGTTGGCCCTTTGGTTGGGAAACACACAGATCATCCAACGGGGCCTTTTTTCTTTTTTTCTCTCTTTTTTTTTTTTTTTCCCTCCCGTCTATGTTGCGATCCAACTGTAGGCGGAGGAGCGTCACGGGAGCATCGAAGAGCGAATGAGGCACTTGGAATGCCAGCTGGAGGAGAAGAACCAGGAGCTGCTCAGGGTGAGTCACTGCGTAGGCGTCATGCCAGGCAACGTTAACCTGGCAGCCACCTCCTGCATAAGCATGACAGCTTGAGGCGGCCGTGACCGACGGCACGATGTCTGGTTCCTCACCAGTGGCGCTTGACCGAATGAGTGTTTCGCACACCTCGCAGACAGAAGGGTTTTGTGAAATGCTCACAAACAATGCAGCCGTGTACTACTGACTTTAGACTACGTGAGCATCTTCAAGACAACACCTTACGGTTTGAGAGACAATAGCGTACAGTATGGAAACATAATACTGACTTCATAAAGGGTTCACAAAGATTTGTTTTCCCTGATTGGAATCACGCAATACTTAAAAAAGATTACAAAAATATTTATTTTATGGACCATTATTCATGTTATATTGCTTCAGCACCACTCTGTTTGAAGTCTGCGTCTGAAAACTGTTGATTTGGAGGGCCAGTTGGGGGCGATCCCTAAAAGAAACGGGACACACGACCCTACTTGGGCACACAAAACGCAGCGGTCGGAACAAAGGGGTGGAATTGTGTGACCTTTATTGACCTTTTTAAGGGCATAAACCTTGAATAAAATCTCCTGGTAAGGGTTAATTTCAACAATAATATAATAAGTCATACACCACACCAATAAGCCGGCAGTAACTGTTCTCAAAAGTATAAGGACACAAACCTGACTCTCACCCAGAATTCGAAAAGTTATAAATAGGGCATGTCCTTATTTATTCTAGTTCATGCTAAGAGCTACTTCAGACCAGCTCGTGTTAATTCATTTCACTTTCATCACATCAAAAGCTTACTTAAACAATTATGAGCACGATTCTACTACTGTATAAAAAATGTGAAGTAATCAATAGCCTCGTAGCAAACATTAAAAAGGACTCAGTGGATCAATAATGTTTTATTCCTCCAGGCTCGACAAAGGGAAAAGATGAACGAAGAGCACAACAAGCGCCTCTCAGACACCGTCGACAGACTCCTCACCGAGTCCAACGAGCGTCTGCAGCTCCACCTGAAGGAGAGAATGTCAGCCCTGGAAGAGAAGGTTGAAGATGGCTGCCGTCTCAATGCAAACACATCAATATCGATTGTGTCCAGTCAAGGTCAGGAGGTTAGATGGATTTCTTCATCTTTCTGCTTCTCTTTGCAGAATTTGTTAATCCAAGACTCGGAAGGTTACAGAAAACAGTACGAGGAGTCCATCCAAGAAAAAGTAAGTTACCCTCTTTTTATTTTGAAGCTTCCTCCATTTTACATGAGGTCACTATTAACACTTGTTAATTGGGAATTAATGAATTTCGTTGTTGGCATTAGTTTTTTTTTTTTTTTTATAAACCCCTGCGGTTGAATATTCATGAGCTCCTGCATGGGGGAAGATAATTAGATGACTTTCATAAGCAGTCTGGAAATAAATACAAATGATCACTTAGTCAGCCACCGGCTCTCAGACATGTCACCAGTACGACTAGTGGTAGGATATACTGGGATCATTGGTATGTCACCAGTACGACTAGTGGTAGGATATACTGGGATCATTGATATGTCACCAGTACAACTAGTGGTAGGATATACTGGGATCACTGATATGTCACCAGTACGACTAGTGGTAGGATATACTGGGATCATTGGTATGTCACCAGTACGACTAGTGGTAGGATATACTGGGATCACTGATATGTCACCAGTACGACTAGTGGTAGGATATACTGGGATCATTGATATGTCACCAGTATGACTAGTGGTAGGATATACTGGGATCACTGATATGTCACCAGTACGACTAGTGGTAGGATATACTGGGATCATTGATATGTCACCAGTATGACGAGTCGTAAGATATACTGGGATCGTCAACATTTACCAGTACGACTGGTGGTAGGATATACTGAGATCATCTTTCAACTGAGCCCCGTTAACGATGTTGTCATTGTTTTGCGCAGTCGCAGCTGGCAGATGAGATCGATAAACTGAGATCGGAGCTCGACCAGTTCAGATTGAGGGCAGGCTCCCTCACAGAACCCACCCTGTCACGGTAGGCTGGTTGTGTGTCTTTGTGTGCGAGTCAGTAATACTTTTTTTTTTTTTTTTTTTTTTTACAATGAATCCCTATGACTTTAGACCTCCAGTTAAAGTTATGAGAAGGTGTGCTCCTTCAGAAAAAATGCTACATTAGCAGGTTATAAGTTGCTGATGCAGTTTAATAAATTCTTTACCATTTTGTTTTTGCACTTTTGGAAAGACAAAAAAAAAAAAAAAATCACCACTCTTCAAGCTCGTTACATGACGAAGCATCTCTCTTGCTATATTCCCACACACTGCCTCAAAATGTGGAGTAATCCAAATCGTGACAGGCCTGCCGTGCCTAGTAACGGTTGCTATGGTATGATTGGACTCCCTTTTGTTCAGGGGAAGGGGTTTAGTAAACTGTTTAAACCGGATTAGCACCTGTACCTATTTACTGCCACAGGACAATCTGGAATACATAAAAAGCCATGTTTCGACCGTTGAATTTATAAACGGCTGGTGCAATGAAAATAACGCTTTATTACAGTTTTTACAGATACTTTATCGGGAGAATAATGACAAGGAGTCTGTCTCTACTGGTGAGGAAGCTTGCCACTCTGGTGCTTCTCAGAAATGCACTGACAAAAGAAGATTGAGTTCAGTTCACTGGAGTTTGGGAGCACACACAGACAATAAAGCCACTGCGTGAAATCAATATGGTCCGGTGTCCAAACATTACTCAGTATTTGGAGTTGAAATATAATTGGATTCAGAAAAAAAAAAAACATGGATGCTCGACAGTGGAGTAAATGTTTGTGTGCTTGAGATTTTTCAGAGACTTTATGTGGCTCGATTATTTGGTTACCGGAGGACATCAGCTCCACTAGACGTGTAATAAAAGACCGTAACCGACCTTGTTTATGAAACGGGAAGCAAAGCAGAGAATCCAGAAACACGCTCTCCAGGAGCAGTCCATGTTATTTTATCCTTCACTGATCAAACTATTTGCTTTGGTGCACTATTGTTAGAAACACTGTTATCACTCATCTCTCTGGTATCTATTCTTGGATATTTTCTGGCTCCCGTTTCATGCCGCATGAAGGTCTAATATTACATTGCTGACGTGTTGACAGTAGCAGTCTTAATCTCCTCCGTAGACAAACAATTTGCAGGCACAGAGGCATGCATAACAAGCTGTGATCCTCCGAGAAGTACACTTTAAACCAGCATCACTGTGACTATTAGGTACGCCTGAGGTACCCAAATACCAGATTTGATTGGCTTACTGTAGGCAGAACTGAACATTTCTGTAAGACGTCTGTTGTGTCTCATCGTTTGTAATCTGCCTCACCGCTCGGGTAAAATCCCTGTTTAGGCTTTGTGCTGAAGACGAGTGTATAACAGGCTCAGATATCATCCATCTTCGGTTTAAAAGACCCACGGCTTGTTTTTGTGTCGGTGACTTTACGTGCGATATTACTCATAAAAGCTGTTTCTCAGGTCTCATCTGGACACGTCAGCCGAGCTACGATTCTCTCTGGGATCTCTGGCTGAAACCCAGTCGGACCACTACCGCTCGGCCAAGGTCATCCGCCGGCCGAGGAGAGGTCGGATGGGCCTGCGAGAAACCAAGGTGAGGCGCACAGTTTAATTCGTCTGCTCTTCGATCTGCCCATGTTTTTGGTGTTTTAATCATTACAACTTCAAGAACTCAAGTTGTCAATAGCTTTGTGTTTTTCAGTTTCAACATACTGGGATCGATTTTAATTTTGGAGCAGCTCTTTAAGCCTCAATTTGGGAAAGTCAACAGAAATCTTCAGGCTTCAGTGTGGCCTTCTAATTAACATTTATTAAGACTGCTAAAACCAGGATAACATCTTGTATCTTGTTTCCCTTGAGATTTCCTCTATGCAATATGTTCTTAGGGCACTTTTCATTTAATTAATTTAGTATTGAGGGGCTTTGTGGGGAGAGACAAAGTCAAGTTTAATACGTGATCGCAGTTGTAGCCTCTATTTTTGTAAAAAAAAAAAAAATAGGAGCAAGGAAACACCCAGTTCAGCTATTTTGAGGGACCGGAGACGGGTGCAATCCCAGCTACAATGCAAACAGTCCGGCTTAGGTTGAAAACATATTAAAGGAAAACACTGGCCCGCTTCAGTAATGAGATAAGCTCCTCTCATCTCTTTTAAAAGAAGCCGACGTTTTATTTATTTATTTATTTTTGTCTCTTCGTGCAGGCGAAATCTCTGGGGGAGCAGGAATGGCGCTCCCAGCAGTTGGGGGTCCTGGGGGGCCACCACTTCGAGAGCGACACGGAGATGTCGGACATCGATGACGATGACAGGGAAACGTTGTTCAGCTCCATGGACATGCTCTCCCCCGGCGGCCACTCCGACGCACAAACTCTGGCCATGATGCTGCAGGAGCAGCTGGACGCCATCAACAAGGAGATTCGGTACCTGGCAGACACACACACACACACACACACACACACACACACACACACACACACACACACACACACACACACACACACACAGAGCGATAGAAATTTGATACATAAAGCCAGATACTCAGACATATTGATTTGCTTCGTCTTCTGCATTCTTAATCCGTTTTCCTTGAGACCTACTTACCACTTGATGTTGTTTTAAGATCACGTACTGGAAAGTTTGCCGTTTGGGATTCCTTTTTGCAGATGATTCAAAATATATGTCTTTTTTTATTTTATTTTATTATTCCTTTTGGGTGATATTCTGTTCCAAATGGATATTGGTGTAACCATTGTTTGTAGAAAAGTTTGAATTTTTCATGAACGCTTCATTATTTTATTTGCCCCATTTTCCCCAAAATCAATTTTTTTTAATTAATAATTAATACACACCCTACTGGATTTGGTTCACTTCTATTCATGTCAGTAACTACAGAAGCAGAAATAAGTGTCCCAGATATTTTACCCAGTATATGCTAAAATAAATTTCAAAAAACACAATAAAAGAATCTGTTGAGCTCATTTGAAAGTATTGATTGCTCTCTCTGTCTGTGACCCGAACACTATTCCTGTATGCACTCCATGTTTCAGGACATGTGAGCCGCCTCTTGCTTGTTAATGACGTAATTACAGCATCTCTTGCTGATAAGTATTCATAACCTCCGGCTCAACTTCACTTAGTTCTTTATTTCAAGGGTTGTTAATGTGCCTTGTGGTCTCTGCTAATTTACATCCCCATCAACAGACCCGGCGCCACTTTTCTTTCAGTTAATTCAGATCTGATGGCATATAGTGATCATGAATCCAAGGAGCGGAGCTCTCAGCTAATTATAAAGTTTAATGCTGTGGCTGGTTAAAACTGATGACCTGACTTTTAGCCTTTTTATCTCCTCACTTTAGCATCTAATTAGTTAGCCTCATTCTGTAGGTTTTTAAAGGGGGTTATTATGCAAATCTCCAGAAAACTACCTCCAGAGATAAAAGCTAAATTCTCTTGCAATGATACTGCTATCATGCTCGTGTTTTGAATCATCTAAAAAATGAATGAATGAATAAAAACATAATTATGATTATTATTTTACATTTCTGTTAATAGAGCTCCATAAATCCTTCACACTGGTCCTTTAAGTCAAATTACAAATTGTGATTATTTCCAGTTTGACACTGCAAAGCATTCACAACCAAGTGAATGAGATGAAGAAACAAGTCTTCCACTAACTTTTCCTTCTTCCTCCTTCCTCCTCCTCCTCCTCCTCCTCCTCCTCTTCTTCTTCTCAGGCTGATCCAGGAGGAGAAGGAGTCCACGGAGCTGCGAGCGGAGGAGATCGAGAACCGCGTGGCCAGCGTCAGCCTCGAGGGCCTGAACCTGGCTCGAATGCACCACCACGGAGCCTCCATCACTGCCTCGGCCACCGCCTCCTCCCTGGCCTCCTCCTCCCCACCCAGCGGACACTCCACCCCTAAACTCGACCCTCGAAGCCCCGCCCGCGACATGGAGCGCATGGGGGTCATGACACTGGTGAGTTCGCTTCCTGTCGGTGAACGTCTTTCACATTTCATCTGTGGGGTTAAAATCTTTGAACGTACAAAAGAGCAAACTTGTGTACGCAGGAGCAAAAGTCTGTGAAGGTTTAACAAATGTCTCTTGTAGCCATTTCAAAAAATGATCAGTTTTGATCCGGACTTCATCAGGATTCAAATGAAAGAACTGATGCATCCATTCATGGGTGTAGAAGTGTAAAATATGAAATGCCAGCAAACACAAAAATGTCTCCTCCAAGATATAATTGAGCTAATTTTGTGCCATCAACTGATTTTTTTCATGATAAATTGTGACCATTTTGTAAAAGTGGACTACAACTGTTGTTTGTTTCAATCTGTGATTAGTATATATATATCTATATATTTTTTTTAACTTAAGTTATTTATTTTGCTGCCATTTATCAGCTGTTTCTCTTTCAAGTATTCTACCTGCACAGACAAAGAGTACCTGCATTTTTGAAGACTTTCTTTCATGTTACATTAACATGCAGTGAAACCCAGACGTCAAAGGGATGCCTTACAGTTTCTGTTCGTATCGACAGTAATACGTTCTTCATCTCTCTCCACCTTGACCTGAGGCTTAAAGATGTGGCTGTGAAGAGGAACACCGCACTTCTAAAAAATATTCATCTAATTCCCCCCAACCCCCACTCGTCTACAACAGGAGAAGGGATGTTGTGTGTAAATGTCCTCTTTCCCCTGCGGCTTTGAAAGGAATAAGGCTTTGATTGTATTGATCAGTCAAATGACTTGTTTCCCCGATTCTTCCTCCGGCCCTCGGTGTTGCTCTCTGACTAGATGCTGCGGCATCGGGCAGAAGCTCATGAGCATGTAATGGTGCACGATATTTATATGAATGAGCCAATTCTTTTATTACCAACATGCGAGTGGTAATGTTCTCGTCCGTGCTTTCACACGTGGATATTGACAGTTGTCTTTTTTTTTTCCTCTCCACCGTGCAGCCCAGCGATTTGAGGAAACACAGGAGAAAGGTACACCTTTTCAATATGATGTTCCTTTACCAGAGGTGCTCATAAATTCCTGCTTTAATGGTTGCTGTTATGGCACCATGAATAAACTGTTGAGTTAGTAGTATCTAAGGTCACATGTAATGTCTGCCCTCGTCCCTCAGATAGCGGCGGTGGAAGAGGATGGCCGCGAGGACAAGGCCACCATTAAGTGCGAGACGTCCCCCCCTCCGACGCCGCGCACCGTCCGAATGACACACACACTGCCAGCCTCCTCGCACAACGATGCACGAGGGTGAGTAGTGTCCGCTTGACAAACATTTCTTTAAGGAAGAAGTAATCTCATCAGTTAGATTTTTTTGGAGTTTACATTAAAGTGTTGGTTCAGTCGGCTTTAAAAAGGCTGCAGATGCTGTTTTGTCTCGTAAACTGTTTGCATGATGGACTGTGTTTTAAATCTTAACGCTGCCCGTTCCCGCTTTGGATTAAAAAATGTGATGGTTTTACTGCCGACCGAGAGGTTTCCAATTTAGCTGCAACTATACTTCTTTATTTTCTTTAAGTTTAAATGGAAATCCAAAATGTTTGACTTTTGAAAAATTATCTGAAAATTGGTAGTACCTTTTAATTTATTGTCATCATGTGGCCGGTGTATGTTTTTGGTCCTCAGGATCGTGGCCTCTCTGGAGGCTGAGGCCAGCGCCCTCAGTAGTGTAGCCAGCAGCCAGGACTCCCTCCACAAACAGCCGAAGAAGAAGGGCATCAAATCCTCCATCGGACGACTGTTTGGCAAGAAGGAGAAAGGCCGAATGGCACATCTAGCACACCGACACGTCATGGTGGATCCACAAGGTGAGTGCTGCTCTGAGACGTTTGGGAACATTCATTTAAGCTCATACTGATTGTAAAAGGCTGATCTAGTCTCATCATTTAACTGGTTTCACTTTAAAAAAAAAAAAAAAAAAAAAAACTTTTCTGTGTTTTCAGCCCTAAATTTTATTTCATCACCATTGAAAAAAGTAATGCATCATATTCATCATATAAATTGACTGCATTATAATTGGATATACTTCAGTGAATATATCTAATTGTTATATAAAACGTTAAAAACAACCCAGAAGTTTAATGAATGTACCAAAATGTTTCCATGAAAGGAGGTTATCGGAGATAAAATTCATCATCTTTTTGCAAGCATGTATCATTAAACACTTCTTAAAAATACAAAATACAATATTTATTTAAATATGCACATTTTCAGTTTGCGCTCACTGATATCGGTTTCTCCTCCTTCGACAGCGACGATGATGGACGCAGACATGGCGGGCCAGGACATGGGGATGGGCAAGCTGGGAACTCAGGCTGAGAAGGACCGCAGATTGAAAAAGAAGTAAGCTTTAATCCACCTCAGTGGTCGCTATGACAGCAGGTTGAGCTGGACGTACTGTAGTCCTTCAATATAGTGGTAGTCTTCTCATGCACAGCCAATATATCTGCTAACACGCAAGGCTGTAAGCACATAGTCGCATCTCGAAGATAAATGATAATACTCACTGCTACGTTACAGTATACGGTCAAATCTGACCTTTGACCCACACACGCACACTCTCCTGTGTTTACCTTTGAGTCTCTTCCTGTACTGCATGTAATACCATAACCCACGCAGAGAGCAGGATCGATAGACAGCAGCAGCTGGATCAGTTTCCAGGAGCACAGATCGGCCTCACTGTATTCAGACACGGGGCCAAAGTCAGACTATTGAGCCGGGCTGAGCAGCCAATTAATATCACAAAGGTAAACTTGTCAAATTGGAAGCTGTGGACGGCTCTCCTAACACATAGCTTTCACCCTCACACACACACTCACGCACACTCAGACTGGGTGCGTGCTGCCCCTCCAGGGAAATACAAAGGGAAACCCCTTTTGCAAATCAAACCTTCCAGCAGGAGTGTTGCAGAATATGTGTGTGTGTGTGTGTGTGTGTGTGTGTGTGTGCGCGTGTGCGTGTGTGTGCACGTGTTTTTGTTTAGAGCCGTTTAATTGCCTATTAACTCATTAACATGTGTGTACTTTTGTCTCCCCGTGGCTCTCTCTCTCTCTCTCTCTTTCTTCTTTGCTCTCTGACTCTCTCCTCTCTGACCCTTCCTCTCCCTCTCATCATCCTCTGACTCTAACAAAAGCGGGTAAGTTGTGAGGATGTGTGTAACTGACCTCTCCTGGATTATGACCATTGTCTCAGCCATACCCGCCCCTGTCTGCCATCTCTCCTGTCTGTCTGCCAAACAAAAAAAAAACATCCGTCCTTCTCCTGAAAACGACCAGTGCCAAAGCTGACGTCTCTTATCTATCTATATCTATCCTTCATGGCTGTTAATGACGCCATTGCTTTCTTTCTGTTTTTTTTTGTTCTGTTCGTTCATTTACCACGTGAAGACGTTTCTTCCCCCCTTCTTACAGTTCAATGGCCGCTGCATCCATGGCTGGACAGAGAATGTGCCGCCGCTAAAGCTGGGGCCCAATTTGTACTACCCAGAATGTCTTCCTCTCCTTTTATGTGTCTCTATCTATTTGTGTGAAATAACCAGCTGCTATATCTGGTTATGGGAATGTCAAGGGTTCTTTTTGTTTGTATGATTTTGTCATAACTGTTTCCTTGCTTCCCTTTTCCCCCAGCTATGTTCAGTGGATGTATTTCTCCATGCATTAGACCTGACCTGAACATAAAAAATAAAAAAAAATACATTAAAAAAAACAACAACACATGAGCTATTTCTCCCCCATGTGCTGGATAGATAAGACAGTGAATGTACCTGGTTGTGTTTTTTGGGATGAACACATTTCCTCCGTCACATGTAGGCATCTGTATGCCATGTATGCTGTGTTTAAGTGCCCTTTCACTGTACTGAGGCCTTCAACGCCGAGAGTGCTACATGTATCATGTTTATTACCAGGTCCACTCCTTCCATTTGTCAAGCTCTTGGACAACACACTCAGGGACTGGGTTGTTGATTCAGACTTTTGTTTCGTTATGAAATGTGTTCACAAAATAAGACCTGTGTGTGTGTGTGTATGTGGGGGTGTGAGTGTGTTTTTTGGGCTGTTTATCAGTTCTCCGTCTCCTCGCTTGAGTGTGGGAGGATTCGGCACAATACAAATAGCTGCGTGCACGACGGACCAAGAGCGTCTGTCCGCCGCTACTCGTCGATGAGGTGCAATTTACATCGCTCAGAGTAGGTCGGCACCGGCGCTCCTCTCAAAAGCGAAGCGAAACAAAACACCGCTCCTCGGTTTGCATGTCGGCGCCTGCTAAACAAAACCGTGGAGCGCAGCCCAGAAAATGGGAAGAAAAAGTTACGCTTAAAAATACCTGACTGCATGATTCAAACACCACTTCACAAAAAAAGAAAATCTCTCTCAGCAGAATAAAGTCAGAGACGCTGAACTGGGATGAATTAGGTAATTGTGCTTATACTAGCAGTTTGGTGTCTAGCTTCCCTGAGGAGGTGCTGCAGCACGCTGCCTTCCAGGTGTGTGTGTGTGTGTGTGTGTGTGTGTGTGTGTGTGTGTGTGTGTGTGTGTGTGTGTGTGTGTGTGTGTGTGTGTACTGCTGTATTTAAGTACCTCTGGTAAGGATGCACAGGCCTCTTAAGTTTATCCTTCATGTTCAGACGGCCAGCCAAAATCCAATTTTTGTCATATCCAGATTGTATCTCGGTTGATTTCTTTCTTTTTTTAAAGACTGAACAGGAAAAAAAAAAACATGTGATTTTCGTAATCTGGATCCAAACCACATTTGGAGGTAGTTTTAAAATGTGATTCCAATCAGATAAAAAAAAAAAAGAATCCGATTTGCCTTCAGTCTGAACATAAATGTACTGTGATGGATGTTTTGACCTTGTTCAAAGATTAATTGTGCCACATTTCATGAAGAACAACCAGGCTTACAGCAACAGGTTATGCTGTTCATGTAAATATGACGGGAAACAACCGGCTACGACAGGGAAAAGGTTAATGCCAAGATCTGAGAGTGTAAATTTAGTCAGCGAGTTCGCTTATAGGGTGAGTGATGCAAAGCCTGTGTGTGTGTGTGTGTGTGTGTGTGTGTGTGTGTGTGTGTGTGTGTGTGTGTGTGTGTGTGTGTGTGTGTGTGTGTGTGTGTGTGTGTGTGTGTGTGTGTGTGTGTGTGTCGTTGTGTGAATCATAAAAGAGATGAATGATAAAACGGTGCCCTTTTCAGCACTCTTGGTGTGCAGGCTGGACTGAGAGATAAAAAAGTGTATGAGTACTCTCTTGTCATGCACTACACACACACACACACACACACACACACACACACACACACACACACACACACACACACAAACCCGCAACAGCACTATAATGTGCCTACAGGGATTTGTGAAAAGCGTGCGAGCAGGTGTGAGAGGGTTGAAGAGGGAGTGGTGTCGTATCAAACTGAACAGATGTGTGTTTGAGATGTTCAAGTTCACGTGTTCACTGGAGGTCTCCTCTGTCCCCGCCCTCAGACACGAGCTGCTGGAGGAGGCCAGGAGAAAGGGTTTACCTTTCGCCCAATGGGACGGTCCCACAGTTGTGGCCTGGCTGGAGGTAAATAGTACTCAACACAGAGGCTGTTAAGGCGCATGTTCCTGTTGACTTTGTGTACTTTAACTAAAACGTGACCTAATTTCTGATGATCTGCATTCATATTTAGAAACAAAAATGTTGATTCATGATTTAAAAATCATGGTTTCACCATGTGTGATGCATCACTGCAGTAAATCGGTGAGAAACTGAACGCACTGGAATTGACACAGCTGAAGGAGACAAAATATAGAAACACTTCTGCCCCCTAATGGTTTGTGGAGGAAGCGCAGCCACCAGCCGGTTCATGACCTCGGCAATCCTCCACCACAATGTTCCAGTTAAAGATAGAGTCAAATGGGATTACTGAGGCTTGACAGTTATATTTTTGAGATGCTGACAAGAAGTATTTTGAGCGAACATTACTTTTTTTTTTTGGAACCGACCATTTTTAATGCCAAATAGCAAGTATTCAATCTTTTCTGTCAGCAGTATTCTCGGCATCATGGAAAATCCTGTGAAACGGTGTGTGTTCTCAATTCTCCAAATTCAGGATGATGATTTAAAAAAAAAAAAAAAAAAAAAAAAAAAACTGGCTTTAATTTCAGTCTTGCCACACTCTCATATTTCTATTCTTTCTTTGTCTCCTCTCGTCTCCCTCCGTGTGATGAAGCTGTGGTTGGGGATGCCGGCGTGGTACGTGGCGGCGTGCCGTGCCAACGTGAAGAGCGGCGCCATCATGTCGGCGCTGTCCGACACCGAGATCCAGAGAGAGATTGGAATCAGCAACCCGCTGCACCGACTCAAGCTTCGCTTGGCCATCCAGGAAATGGTTTCCCTCACCAGCCCCTCGGCCCCGCCCACCTCCAGAACCGTGAGTTACACAGGAAACATTGTGGGCGCGTGGACACGGACTGGAAATTTACTCCTTCAAGCATTTGTTGTAGGAAACGTTGATCTGGAAGAAAAACTCAAAAATGACGAACTAAAATAGTAATTTGAATATTTTGTCAAATTCACTTTTCTACCAAAAATTTTAAGATAAGCTCATTAACACTGTTATATCTCTGCATTCAGTATGAAGCTGGAATAACCAGCAGCCCGTTAGCTTAGCATAAGGACTTGGGAAACATCTGGCCTCGCGATGTCGGAAAGTAACAATGTCCGTCTGCCAGCACCTCAAAAAGTCACTAATTCAGACTGAAAAACATGGGAGGTTTGTGGTTTTACTTTTAATATGTTAATTCTTGAATTTGACAGGTGCTGTTTTGGCATATTTTGTTTCCTTTAGGCAGAGTCAGGCCAGCTATCTCCCCTCTGGTTTCAGTCTTAATGCTAAGCTAACAGGCAGCTGCTTTCATCATCATTTTCAACAGGAAGATATGGAAGTATTATCAACCATTTTTCACCCAAAGAAATTCTCTGTGTCTTTTTATATTGTCATTTTTGTATTGCCTGGCGTTTCTTATTTAATTCTTCATTTGCAAAAGCACTTTGATTAATTTTGTTGTTGAAAAGTGCGACACAAAAAAAAAAAAAAAACGATTCGCCCTGCCTTGAAACTAAAGTGAAACACTGACAAGCCTTTCATGCCAACAGGAGATAACTTGTATGGTTGGATAAAAAAAAAAAAAAAATGTATGTACCAAGAGCACTGACGCACATTTTACTCCTGACCTGTTTTACTCAACATCATTCTAACATTTTATCCAGAAAATAATGGTCGTTTCACAAAAAGACAAATTAGCAATTTCTGCCTCCACAGCAGCTCTGACAGTGTCTGCGTGACTTCTTCTTAGATGCAACCACGCCTTCGCACGTCGGTGACACGAGTGGGCGGGTGACAAAGAAGCGCAGCGGATCAAACCCGCCACGTTTGTCAGCAATATTGTTTCATACGCGAGAAGTTTTTTGTTTTTTGTTCGTTTTTTTAAAGCTTCAGTCTTTTGTGACGAGTGAGTGAACATTACAGTTGGGAGTCTGGAGGAGTCCCGCCCCGTGAAACATTGTTCACAGCGTGTACTGTAAGCTCTCCAGTTATTCCACACCGCAGCTTGCTTTTCGTAGCTCCCTGTTGTCATGGTAATTGCATCCGGCCTCTGAGGACTCTTGCTGTTTCTTAATGATAGCGACTTGTTCACGCTGCAGAGCAAAGACTAATACGCCGTGTACAAAAGGTACACGTACGGCAACAATGCGGCCCCGTACATCACACGGACGTGAGAAGCAGCGCGGCGTTGCACAAACGCAGCCGGGGACATTCATTTAAAGTTTGTGTTTTTAGACAACAACGCTCGTGCTTGCTCTCTTAACTCAGCAGCGCTTCTTCTATCCTGTCCTGTTGTTAGAAACTGGGCCAGTAGTCTCTGCAGTGACCCCCTCCCATTTACTTCCCCCTCCCTCCCAGTTTTTAGCTCCACTTCCATACCTCATGAAATTTTCATTACAAAGCATGAGACTCCCCCAACTGTGTTGGGCTTAATGTCGCACTTAAACTCCCCCCCCCCCACCCCCCAACCCTGCCGCACTCAACAGAGGGGCTTAATAGACCCTGTAAAAGCAGTTATGTCAAGCAGAAACTTTAGACATTTCAGTACAGCTGTTACGACCGGATCCCCACAAACATGCAGGGAAGGAAGTGTCCTGAGTCGTTCAGGCACGTCAGGTCCACCGCTGCTGCCGTGTTTGTGCCTCCAACTAAGACCATCTGGGGTTTTGACCCGATGCTGCGGCTGCAGAACAACCGCTGCTGCTGGTGTGACACTGTACACGCGTCCAAATGCACAACAGTTACAGAGGATTAAGCATTTAAAGGGTTATTTTTGCCTAAATGACCAAAAAAAACAAAAACATATTTTCATGTGTTGTCGTCATGCAGCTAGTTCTGGACAGACGTGGGGCTCATATCAAACTTGAACATTGTTTATGAAGGACACACTTTTTAATATATTGTTTTATGTATTCGTATGGAGGCAGAAATTGCAGATGGAGATGGACGCAGACCTAAAATGATTAATTGACAATTAATTAGTGAGTTCCTTGAATATAAAGTAATTTTTCTTGGTCCATTTCATGTTAAATTAGATAACAACAATTTTAACACGTCACCCCAGGCTCTAATTTGTTAAAGAAAATCAACAACATATTAATGAGAAATAATTTTAAACTGCGGCTGCTGATGGATATGGTATGACATAACATAACACCGGTGTTTTGTTTTTCTGTAATTTGAGTGAGCTGATCCTTAACTGGTAGAAGCTGGGTGGAGGGAGATGAGTAATGTGGGCTTCATGTGTCGGTTGGTGTTTACGGTACTAATTTATTCGGCCTTCTTTGTTGTGCATGCGACTGTCTTTGTTCTTCGTGTTACTCGTACATGTTCTGTGCTGTACTGTGTTTTTTTTGTCCTTTGCCCTTTGACCCCTGGCGGGCTCGGGGCCAGTTCATCATCTGACTGTGATGCTATAACACTATTGGCTTACAGTGGTGCTGCTCTTCTTCTTTAACACTGCTTGCCCCTCCTACCGGACCTCTACTACCAACCCCGCTGCCGCTCTGTCTCTTGGGCTACGCCCCCTTGTAGCCGTCAGGCAATGTATGGGTGACCCATGAGGAGATGGAGACCATGGCAGCCCCTTCCAAAACGGTCAGTCCCTTTGTGTCTTTCACTGTCACCCTTTTCTTTCTGTCAGTCATTTTGTCTGAGTGGATGAATGAGGAGAGACGTGGATGCTGACTGATGGAGGAGGCATGCAGCAGTTCAACCTTTCCCTGGTCTGTGAACCTCCTGTCGATACTAATGGTCAGCTGGAAGCCTTTTTTCTCGCCGATGACGGCTCAGCAAAGTCGGTTTTCGCCGTAGTTTGGTTCAGTCCATCTCCATAATGAAGCTCATAAATCATCACGGCCGGGCTGTTTGTTTCTCACCACACAACACATCTCCAAGTAATTTAAAACACAGTTAGCGTCCAGGTTCTTCAGGGGGTCGAACTGATGGGTTATGCAGCTGAAATGCTGCAGTTTTTTTTTATCCCCCCCAAAAAAAAAAAAAAAAAAAAACTCTGCACAAGCAGAAAAAAAGACAAAGATGTAGAGATCTAGTGTGCAGTGAGATTTGAATTGTTCATCAGCTTCAGGCTGGGGTGAGTATCTGCAGTTTTGTAGCAGGCATCTTTTTCTTTATGTAATTAGGAGGATAATTATTATGTATAATTATCATGCTGGGTCTTAATTAGTAGAATACATAACTGGATTCCTGACATTACCTTTAGTACAAAAGCAGTTCAGCTCTACTGGGGAGGTGTTGGAAATACTCAATGCAAAAATTCTAAAGCTTTATTTTAATGACATTACTTTCATCGCATCTTATAAAAAGAAATCAACATATATATATATATTAGGTATAAAGAGGATATACTTAATGTTCTATCTGGCCTCCAGAACTACAAAGCTAAAAGACTATTTGACAACATTTTTCAGCACTGAATCCATCAGTAATTTACTTCCAACCCAAATGCGAACTGTCAGGCCACGAGGTTAAAAAAAAAAAAAGTCCACCTTGAAAACAATTCAATTTTAAAGTTGCGCTTTCTTTACTTTTAACGTACGTGAAAGATGTTAACAATCAGTTCGAGGTTTATTAAAAATGTAGCAGAAGTCAGACAGAAACTTTCTTCCTTCATCTCCCTTCGATAAAGGTGAACCACAGATAAGTCTGGGTAATACATCAATGTTATATCAGTATTGTGATATGAGACAAGACATTGTCTTATATTTGGAAATAAATCTCACTTTGTAAATATTTTGTGAAAGGACCAATAAAATAATAATTTCTACAGTATTGTTGCAACATGAATGTCGGGTGCAAAATATTGTGATTTTTATTTTTTTATTGTCTATTTTTTTCACTCTTGATCGAAAATGTAAAAAAAACACACAAAAAAACAAGCTGCAGCTTGAATTAATATTTAATTTGTTCAGTCAGGATGTGTTCATGCACTGTGCGTGTGTTTGGTTTGGTATTACTCACCGGTTGCATTTTAAGGATTTGTTATCGTTCGAACTATAACGGTGATAATGGGTCCTCATTTTCCTTTTCCTTGTGTTTGAATCAGAAATCAGACTCTGAAGAGGGCAGCTGGGCACAGGTAGGAGGAAAACCTGCTCTCTCATACAGCCAGTGAGAATATATATCCAAGCATCAGTTAAGAGGATTTTCTGAATGAATGAACAGAGTGTGCTGACTCCTGTGTTTTCTGTCAGACTCTTGCTTATGGCGACATGAACCATGAGTGGATAGGGAACGAGTGGCTGCCCAGTCTCGGACTACCTCAGTACCGCAGCTACTTCATGGAGTGCCTCGTGGATGCCCGCATGCTGGATCACCTCACCAAGAAGGACCTGAGGGTGCACCTCAAAATGGTGGACAGCTTCCACAGGTACTGGACTCACTCACCTCACCTCACCTGCCTCATGCTGACTGCCAGCAGAAGAAAAAAAAAAAACCTGACATGGATTTCGTTGACACCAGTAGAAATCCTGTAAAATAACTTTTGAAATACAACTTACAGTATTTCGGAATTAGCCGGTAGTTCTTCCTGTCGTGGGTGTTTATTTTGGAGGTACTGCACATGTTCGGCGAAACGGATAAAGTTTTTCTCTTTCACTGTGTGCTTGTCTGACATCAGAACAAGTTTACAGTACGGCATCATGTGTCTGAAGAAGCTCAACTACGACCGGAAGGAACTGGAGAGACGCAGGGAGCACAGCCTGCATGAAATGAGAGGCAAGTACGCCCCGAAGAGAAACGGATGCACCTCCTTTAAAACGATATGTAAAAAGATGCGTGGTAAGTTTCTACTTGCCTCCGCAGACGTACTGGTGTGGAGCAACGAGCGGGTCATCCGCTGGGTGCAGAGCATAGGCCTGAGGGACTACGCCAACATCCTGCTGGAGAGCGGCGTGCACGGAGCTCTGGTCGCCCTGGACGACAACTTTGACTACAGCAGCCTGGCGCTGCTCCTCCAGATCCCCAACCAAAACACTCAGGTTAGTATTTGTGCAGCGAGCGATACATATGAGGTGAATCTACACTTTTAATAGAAAGAGTTTGAACTAAGGTTTAGACCATTATAAAGGTTTCACTGTCTAAAAACTGCGGCATTATCCTGCTCTGTTACATAGTCTGGGTCCACCTCACCGGGTTTTGACAGCCTGAATATAGGAAAACCTTATTGTGAAGGGGACGTCTACTGAAGTTTTATAACAAAAATTTTTTTTTTAAAGTGGCATTGGCACTGCCAAATTTAAAGGTGCAGGATATGTGCAGAAATATCATCTGTCACCAGCTTCAGGCCAAAAATAGAGGAATGCTGGTATCAGCCTTCAAAAGCTGGAGGAATCTAAATCAGAACATGCAGATTTGCCAACTGTCACCCTGGCAGGATGCCCCACGTGAATTTTCACTGCTTATCTCATCTATATTCGGGTAAAATGGATATACAGCACGACTAAGGTAATGTTGCCAGCTGCCTCTGTTACCAGGCAGCTAAAAATAGCCGGGCATGTAAAAAATGTGAATGTGTTGTCATTTTTTTTGTTGTGTTTTTCCACCCCGTAGGCACGTCAGATTCTGGAGCGAGAGTACAATAATCTACTGGCGCTGGGCACTGACAGGAGACTGGATGAGGTGAGCTGCAACTATCACACAGAGGACATCAACCCGCCGTGAGAGGAAATGTCAGGACGAAGGTTTTTAGTTATTTTAAAGGATTTATATCAGTTACACATTTTACCAATGTTATGGGGTGGTTAAACATAATTTCTTAGCTCCTACTGTCATCTTAAAGATGTCATTAATGCATTTAAATCATACTCAATGTATTTTAATGTAACATATTTTTTTTTACCTATTGTACGAAATTGAATCGCCAATTGTCATCTTACCCTTAAAGTAATGACACAACAATCAACACATTTTGTTTTCTAAAGTATGTAATCATTACCTGATGAGTAAGTTGATTTTATTCTCTATTAACATTGATCAAACATATTTTAGTTTGACTTTTTTCCCCGTCTAAAAAAAAAAACAAGCATCCTATTGTTCTGTCCATCAGTGTGATGACAAAGACTTCCGGGGTCCGTCGTGGCGGAGGCAGTTCCCTCCCCGGGACGTCCACGGTATCAGTATGATGCCCGGATCAGCAGAAACGCTCCCCGCTGGATTCCGTCTCACTGCGACGTCTGGTCACTCCCGAAGACTTCCTCCTGAGGGTGAGCGCCCGCCTCTGCACTTTTATTTACTCGCAAAAAAAAAAAAAAAAAAAATGTGTAAATGAAATATGATGAAGCTGGATGCCGGCTCTCAAACGCAACAACACAAAGGTTTTGTCCACCTGTTGCACAGGCAGATCAAAGAGCAGGACTTTGTGCTCCTGCTGTTTGTGAGGAGAGTTTTGACTGTGTCTCTTGTTCTCTCCGACTCTGTGACGGCTGTTCTGCAGTCCTCTATGAGGCGCTGGACGACAGTCCTGACGACATGTATTTGGATTGGTTTCAAGGTCAGCTATGTCCCTCTGCAGGTTCTGGGCTTGTTGGCCCTGCGTGTATTCTTCTTCTTCTTCTTCTTCTTCTTCTTCTTCTACATACACTCCAACCACTGTCCTACTGTAGCTCTCCTTTTCTTTGTGGTCTCTCACCCTTCACCTTTCTTCTCTCTTTCTCTACTACTCTTCAGTCTCCCTAATATCCAACTCCAAGGGTGTTGTTTTGCAGAGTTGCAAAATAGTTGTCTTGTCACCCTGGTGGTAAAAACTGTGGGGGCGGGGGGTCAAGTTATGGATTAGGACCCATGCTTGCTGATGTAACCCTTGAAGTTACAGTCATGAAGCAGCAAAACCAAAAAAAAGGTGGCTGAGCGGTGCTATGTAAGTTGGCCTGAATCAGGAGGTTTACATAGGTGAACAGTACGTCTTGGATGTTTCAGGAACTAAAAACTGACAGTTTGTGTCATTCCTCATCCCCCTGCTGTTAAAAGAGGATACTGGCTGAAACAGGCTTATATTAAAGGACAATGCTGTTGTTGTTGTTTTTTTACTACTTGGGCCATTATTTTTTTTTAGGTTATGAAAACATTAACCAGAGAAATTGCTGGGATTTGGGAACGTGTGGTTACATTGTAACCTCGGTTCTCCGAGTGAAAAGATTATCTCTCCAAACCTGTGCATGTGAAATATGTAACGGAGTGAAGAGTCGCACTGAGCTGTACAGTCACGCCATGCTAAAGTAGTTAACGTAATGGAAGTCTGCTAATTTGATGAAACACATTGCATTTCCCTGGGCGATGTCTGCAAGGCCAAACAGAGGCACAGGAGTGAAACTAAACTTCAGACCACAGAGAAAGTGAAAAGCCCTGAGCTGAACACAGAGACGCCCTCCTGAGTCTCCAGCACAGCGAGGACAGGAAGAGAGATCGGCTGGCTCCCGGCTGGCCGTGGTCGGTCCTGCTGGACCCAGCCAGGAAACACACGTCATCATGTGTCCATTGGGGTAAAATAGATCAAGAAAAACCGACTGAAAAGTTTGACAAGAAGAAAAGCAAATAACAGTTCAGACAGATAATCGAACCCACTTCTGTCGTGCTAAAAACTCAGAGACAGCAAACTCAAATTGCCGGTAATTCTTGACTGAATATGAAAAATGCTAAATCGTGATCAGAATCGTAAGTCAAAAATTAAAAAGGGAGTCATCTATTAACTGATTGTTGTTTACCCCCCATTAATTTTTATGGTTATAACCTGCATGACCGTTGAGAGTTCATTCCCAGATCTCAGCAATTACCTTGTTTCAAGCTCAAATATACTAAAATCAACAAAAGCAACGGCCCAAACTACTTAAAAAAAAAAAAAAGACAACTCAAGTTTCTCTTATTCACTTGTTCTGGAGTTTTTCACCACAGCACACAGTCTTCACTGACAAATTGAGTTTCTCAATTGTCCCGCAGCAGTCGATGTTCAAACTTTTGTGATTGTGAGCACCTCTGGACGCTGTTTCCACTGTGAAGCTCACTTTTTTTTTTTTCTTCTTTTTTTTTTTTTTTATACTAACAAGAATGGACAAGAAGTCCTCGAGGAGCTCAGAATCCAGGAAAGTCCGAACATTTACAGTCCAACTCAATCTGCTGCTGAATACTGTAATAAACCTCCAGGGTAGAGGGTTGAGTAATAAATCCAGAATTCTCCTTTAAAAGGATGCAGAGTGTAGTAACAACTGTGTCTTTAGAAACTGTGCCCCGCAGGTTGTTATACACGACTGGAAATCATCCACGTGATTTTGTTTTGGCCAGTGTTCTCCTCTAACACGGTGCTCCCCCGACGACACTGAAACAGCCTTCCTGTGTTCCTCTGTCTCTGCTCTCTGTGCTCCCCGGTCTGTGACGTCCTCACTACACTGAAGTCTTATCCGTTGGTGGTGTGCACTCAAAAAAAAAAAAAAAAAAACCTAAAACATCCTTTGAGTGATCCATGGCTTTCTCCTCCGAGGGGCGACACCACAAGCACTCGCTGTTGTGTGGGGGAAAAGTGTTGCTTGTCACTGTTGAGGATGTCTAATCTTGTGGCACTTGTCTGGAGGTGGTAACCAAGTGGAAGAATGTTTCTTTCTCCCTCTGGGTCCATCTGACACGGTCGGAGCCTTAACGCTCGGACCTGATCGTCCTGTCGCTGTCTCCCCCTACAGTTGGACCGTCTGCGGTGCAGCGGCTGGACAGCTCCACGGTGAGAACCTACTCCTGCTGAGAGGAGGAAGAGAGGGACCTTAAACTGTACGCTGTATGTAACACAACACAGTCTCTCGTTCTGTCAAATACAGTTTTACCTCAGAGGCACTTAAAGTAGCTATTAAAGAGAAGAGGGCCGATTGTTCGTGCCCGAGGCTTGGCGAGCCTCGGCTGTGTTTTTGCCAGGTAGCCGCGATGAGGTGAGCGGACGCGGCAGGACTCTCGTCCCCTTTAATCTCCGTCCAAAAGAAAAAAAAAAAAAGAAGATGAGTCAGTTCTGGTCAAAGCTTCAGAAATCCACTTCAAATGAATGAGTTCAGTTTCTAACACGCAGATTAGTTAACAAGGTTCATTTACATGATTATGACAGTTAAGGGCTCCTAAAATAGGCCTTGTGAGCGTTATCCAGACTGCACAGATTACAAAGGGAGCTCGTCCTAGTTTGCTTTCCAACTGTTTTCTTTGTACTGACAGGTGCAACGAGAGTCACTTCTCTCAAGTATTTTCTTTGATTTGATATGCCATCTGACTACACTGCCTCTCTGCATCTGCACTGTAGAGACGCACGATTTAAAATGCAATCAGATGCCAAAGTTGAAGAGAATCTCTCTCTCTCTCTCTCTCTCTCTCTCTTTAGATTTGAACTTTTGTCCAAAACAATGAAAACACCAAAACGTAACTGTAATTTGGTCCCAAGCTGTCTTTTTGAAGTGCGATCAAAAAGTTCAGAGACTGTATCTATAACAACAAAAGCCTTAGCAGATTTAAACCTGGCCAATACACCTCTTCAGAGACGTCGCATTCGGGGAGCCCGTCAAGCACCATCTGCAATTTGTCACGACGAAGACCCGCAAATCGCCAACAGTGACAAAACTCTTGAGTACTTACTCACAAAGGGTTTAACTTCTCTGTGCTTCATGCACGTCACGGTGCTGCGCACAGTTCACATGCAACAGGGGAAGTCTTGGGATTCTTAAATCTGAATATCTCACAAATCAGGACTGTTAATGCCGTTGACATCAGTACATCCGTGTTCAGGCATCTCGGTGCAGTGAGTACAACTAGTCCTGTTCAAGCATCACCACCGGCCTACGTGAATGTAATAAGAGCTCATGTTGGAGGCACAGAAGACAGATAATGATGCTGCGATGAGGTGATAATACAAAAGAGGAATGTTTCGAAAAGTAAGTAAGAAGCGAAGGGAAGTCGGGAACAGCGCTCCGGATAAAAATGTGCGAGATCCATCTTCATAACCATAATTTAGCTGTTTCCAAAGTGTTGTCTCCTCCCTGCAGGCTGTTTCTAAAGCGTTCACTGGCTTATTGTAGCAGCACTCCTACACAGCAAAAAAAACAAAACAATACAGTGCAAAGTTCAGTCGGTGCAATGGGTTGAATTCTGGTGCGGTATCCTCAGTTGTTGACTCGTATTTATATTTTTTTCACTGGTGCAAGCTGTTGCAATCAAAACAGAAAACATACAGCGCAAGATTTGCATGGAGGCACAAAAAAACACAACAACAGCGTCTTCACCTTCAACCATTTCACAACCATCATATGAAGCTGAAAGTGAAACTTTCAAAACAGTCAAAGTTTTTAACTTGAATATTTCACAGACTTGTGTCTGTAAAATTGTTGTAGATGCATATCACGTACTCTGATTTTTGTTTTTGTTCTGTCACTTCTTATTTCTTCATGTTTTGCTGTTGATCTGTTTCCAATAAGCCACATTAAATCCATTTAATTCTCAATGCAAAAAAAAAAAGTAAAGCATGAAAACCTCAGAGGAGGGAGAGGACTTCTTATCGGCACCGTACGACAACTTGTCAACAACTTTAGCAGTGTTCAAAGCCCAACATGCAATTTACTATAGTTAAGCACGTAAGTTGGAAGACAACAGACTTGAAGTTAAAGGCTTCCAACAGCTACACTGATTAACACTGAAGCGAATGTGTCAGACGCATGTGAAGCAGACGGAGAAATGTGTTTGAAACGCGTCCGGTGTGGACAGCCCACGAAGCTCTCATGTTAAAAATAGGATGTAAGAATACACAGCAAAATATGATATGAACTAAATATGTCTGAACATATTTGATCCATCTAGTTTCAAGCACACAAAGAGGAACAAAAATGTTTACTGCTCTCAAGCACACACAAAAAAAAATAAAAATCTTAAAATGTCTGATCAACACAGCCGGCTGCTAATAATATTATTTACAAAGTCACCTTTTCTCTGTTATAAATCCTAAAAAGCGGCAGCCAGCAAAGCACCAAATAGACTTCAAATTGCATTCTGGGCACATTTATAAGTCAAGCTTTTTCCTCCCCCTTTTTTTATTTTTATTTTTTTTTTTCCCGTAAACTTTGAGGATTTGAAGCCGCTCGTTAAAACCTGCTAGTTCTGTTTCCCCCTCAGGTGCAGTTCTGAACGGAGGCTAATTGGTGGAGCTGCTGGACGGGGCCGACCTGCTGAGGAAAAAAAAAAAAAAAAAAAAAAAGACATTCTGACGACACGCACTGCCAAGAAGCCCGGCTCTCCTCTCTGACCTCCTCCGCCCTCCTCCTATAATGTGGGCACCAGACGCCGGTGCTAAACTGTCCCACAGGTTGTCACCATTTCTACCTTTTACATGTACAGTTACTTGTCAAAGCATAATGTACTGTGTATTTCTTCTACAGGAGATGTGTAGGTTATCTGTAAATTAATATAAATATGCCATTTTTAATATATACATACATCTATGTAAAAAAAAATTTAAAAAAAGATATTCAGAGTTTGTGCAAAAAAAACCTCCCTGCCACCTCATTTAGTGGACCATAGATTAATATATGCTGCTCTTAAACCTCTCTCCACATTACCCCCTCCCCCCCTCCCCTCTAGATCATTTTGTACATATGGTTTTATTTTTTCATTGTGATGATGATGATGATGATGAACCTGCGCTGCACCGCCTAGAGAGGAAGAGACTCTGGATGTTGTGTGACAAAAACCTTCCCTCTAGTGGTGAACGAAAAAAAAATAAACAAAAATAAGAAAAAAAAAACCCACTCCGAGCCCCATTCTGGCGCCAAGAAACTTCCATCCTCCTCTCTTATGGACTCGATGTCACAAACGGAGCGTTTTAAGAAACGGGCGGAACGACGTGACAAGCACTTTCACACAACCGCATCAACTCTCAACGGACTATTTAAAAGGAGCCAAGGAACTAAACAAGAGACGCCGTTGGCTCTCCGAAGTTGCACAAAACGTCCTCTCAGAGAACAACAACAACAACAGCAACAAAAAATAAGGCAGTACGTCGTCCGTAGAACCTGTCACTTGTTGTACTGTATGTTTTGTCAGGCGATGCATTAACACAAAGGACAACTACACATTCAGCCGCGCTGGCCTTCTCACCCTCCCTCCCCCCCTCCCTCCCTTCAGACACCAGAACAGATGAAATAACTGAAAGACAGACCGCTTTAGCTCGTCGTGTGTGTAGAGTGTATATGACCATGTTGAAGTGAGGTGACCTAATGACTTAAAATTTAAAAAAAAAAAAACCTGTTGCTTGCTGTGACTTACATTTGGTGTAACTGTTGACTCTTTGTTTCCGTCGGAGTTGCCAGGGTAACCCATTGTACAGCCCTGTTTTCTGTCTTTTAGTTATTTCTGATGGACGACTCGGAACAAGTCTGATGCTTTTTTTCGTTTTGTTTTTACATCTTCAATTTGCACGAACAATGAATCATTTTATTTTGTGTCCATTTTTTTTTATTTATTACTTCTTGTACTTTGGTCAAAACTAAGTGGTGAGCAAACAAATTTTCATTGTCAATAAAAAAAACTTTAAAAAAACTACTGTCAGTGAAGGAGTTGTCTTCATTATTTTACATTCAAAGTGACTTCATTGTGTAGAGACGGTAGCTGAACCTCGTTGATTATATTATCTGCTAAACCTGCAGTGCGTTATGGTTTCACATTATTCAGATTACACATTATTCAGATTACATGCAAAAAATTTTAACTTTATATGGATGTCCAATCAGAGTTAATCCTAAAGGTAGCCAATTGAAAAAAATATATTTTTTCTGAAGCACCTGCGAAAGCTGTTGCGCGCTGTGCACGTTAAATGACGACACTGGTGGCCGGAAGAACTACAGGTCAACTGAGCCGTCTGCACAGCCAGGGGGCGCTGTAGACGCCACTCAAAAACAAAACCTATCTGCTTGTACCGCGGCTAGCTACGTTTCCAACAGCGAAAAACGGTAGATCTGACTCGATCTGCGGTGAAACCCGACGATACTACGTCCCGCCCACTGATACCAGAAACCTGACTGCACCCACAGGCCTGTCAATCAAACAGACACGCTCCCCCAAAAACAGGTGGAGCAGGAGGCTTTTTGGAGCCACCCTCTCGTGGTACTCGGTGGTATTGCATCTTAAGGCCTAATTTTTCAGACCCCGAGGCTACATCCATTTTTATATAGTCTATTTATAAATACCGACGCCGACCGAGCGAGACGTCTGTGCATAATTATGCATGAGAGTTTTCACTTGGTCAGAAGTGAGATGTTTTTCAGGAAACCGAAGAAGAAACTGGAAAAGACAAGACAGACGACCACTGTGTGAGTATTTTTTTTTTTTGTCATTTAACTCCAACTCTTTTGGCCAACAAAGTGAGCGACGGTGGTGATACATGAAATCAAGCGGGTTCCAACATTACAGTACAGGATCAACACTGGAGGCTTCCTGATTAATAACCACCTTCTTTCCTGTCAACATCCTCCGTCTGCTTTCCGTTTTGTTATTAAGTGGATGCTGCAAAGGAAGGACACGGCGAGGTGCGCAATGCATCTTGGGTACATGAAGACATCGCCGGCAGGGAAACTCGGCTTTCTCGGTCAGTATAGCAGCACACCGAGAACTACGTTTACCTTCAACACCGAGCGAACGTCCACATAAAACGTGACAAATCTTTCCAGAAGTTTCAAACTCCCCAACACCCAACACTACAATCATCTAAAAAAAAAAAAAAAATCAGAATAAACACTAATCTTATTTCTGATTTTTTTTGTTCCCATTTGCAGCACACTGCGGCGTTCAAGCACCACTCTTGTTAACGGAGCGACTTTGTGTTGCCCAAAGGTTGTCCGACATTTCTCCGGCGTCCCGCCGACGACTTCAGGCTGCGCCACGCCTCAGAGCTTTCTCGATCTGCCTCTCGATGTCTTTGAACACCTCCGGATCCTCGATGGTTGGAGTGATCTGCGAGGAAAAACAGAAGGTGGGTTTACAGGATCTGAAACTGTGCCGCAAAAACCTCTTGTATAATGCACCGATATTCACAAAGCTGTATCCATGGAGACCTATATTAAGAGCTATTCTCTCCCTTTGTAATGCTGTTCTCTCAGGAGGACTTTAGCTTCAGCTCAGCAGAATACGGAGTCAACGGCCCGGTTCTGTTTAATGAGTGCAGGCCCTGCTGATGCACCATCATCACTTGAACTCTGAGTCGTAAAATGAGCGTAATGTGTGTCCTGAGCTGCTGTAAATCTTTCATACAGGAGGTTGGGGACACACACACACACACACACACACACACACACACACACACACACACACACACACACACACACACACACATTATTTCACCTCACAGAATCTATCCTGCAACACTTTCAAAGCTCATCAGTGGTGGGAATAACGCAGACAATATGTCGTACCTTGTAGGGCTTCCTGTTGACCAGGTTGGCCAAAGAGGAGCGAGGGATCTTCCCGGAGCGCGTCTTCGGCAGCCCCCGGACAAAAAGCACTTTCTTGAAGGCGGCCACGGGGCCGATGGTGTCTCTCACGAGCTTCACCATCTCGCCGGTGACCTCCTCTTCGGTTTTCTGCACACCTGTGACGCAAAGCAAACAAGGAAGTGAAATTGAATCGCAGCCGTGGAGGTTACCTGACAGCGAAACAACAAAGATGGAGAAAACTGCGCGGTTAATGCGTCACCACGCCGTCCGCCGTTCCTCACCGGTCTTCAGTACACACAGGGCCAAGGGGACGTGACCCTTCAGCGTGTCCTCCAGACCCACCACAGCGCAGTCGCCCACGGCAGCGTGCTGCAGCACCGACTGCAAAACACAAACACGCACATGACGATATCACAAAATTAAAAAAAAAAAAAAAAAAAAAGGGGGGGAGGGGGAAGGCTGGGAAAATCTTTGTATCACATCCTCTGTTCTTCTCCTCGTACCTCCTCCAGCGCTCCAGCTGACAGCCTGTGACCGGCCACGTTGATGACATCATCAGACCGGGACATGATGTACAGGAAGCCCTCCTCGTCCACAAAGCCGGCATCCATGGTGTCATAGTAGCCCTGATTGTAAAAAAAAAAAATTTAAAAAAGGAAGGAAGGAGGGCAGCATTGCATTAAAGCGCGATGTGGCATCTGAGGCAGGTCAGAAAACTCTCCAAGTTTAAATGAATAATTTCTTCAGTATAATATCTAATAGATTATCTGTATTTTTTCTGATTTATTCAGTTTCTTTGTTCAAACGTCTCACAAATTCAGCAAAATGGTTCTGCAATGTAAGATGTTCAACACCAGAGGGCGACCTCTCACCACATATCTGACACTATTACATTATTGACCCAGTGTTATAAGAGAAGACTTACAATTGTTGGTAATATTACAACGTAAAGATCATTTTCTGTTAAATAATGTCCTGTGAGAGATGTTTCATGTCCATTAAATATTATTTTATGAGGAAATTAAGACACAACTCACTGTGAACTTGGTGAAGTAGAGCTTCTTGAACAGATCCCGGTTCTGCCACAGTGACAAGGCAGCACCAGGTGCTAAAGGAAGTCTGGAGGGGAAAGCACACAATTTATTTAGTACATCAAAGGTCATGAGATCAGTTTGGTGACGATTTCTACACATAACATGTCCGCTTGTCTCTCTTCAGGTTTGGGTGTGTTTTCATTTCACTTCACTGCAGTTATTGTGGACACGCAGCGGAGCTCCGCTGGACGTCACCCCGCCCCATCGACCGGCACTGAGGCACCAAAACAAACACGCCGGGCAGGTAGGAGAGCTCAGTCACTCAGTCTTTGTTTAACATGAGACTACACGTAATCCCACTTCTTGGTCAGTGTCTCGACCGAGATTGGTTCCGTTTTGAACCTCAAACATGACTCGGCATATATTAATTTCACGACAGGGAGAATTATTCAAACCGAAAAAAGAAAATCTCCCCCCTGAGGCTGATTTTCTGTTCATAAGAGGATGAATAAATTTTTTTTTAAAAAGCTGATTTTCTGCAAAGATCTACACCGTCCGATGCACAAAAGCTACACGACACAAACAGATGTGTGATAAAGGCAGCGTGTTTTTTTTGTTGATATTTTGGTGACTTTGCATTAAGAAACATGTGGGTTTAACAGCTGTGAAACAATCCAAGTCCACACATTCTCTGCTGACTGCGTGCTCACTCACGCATGTAATATTATAACAACTCTATGAAGCTGTGGATGCAGATATTTTTTTTTTTTTTTAATCACAAGACTTTCTGGCTGCTACAAGGAAAGCCCAGCTGCTCACATAGCGTCTGCTTCCAGCTCTGCCCGTCATTACTCATTGATACGCTGTACATGTGGATCCCTTGGAAATCCTCCCTCGACACTGAGTCATTACCAGCAGTTACAAAAGAGAGAGAAGTAGAGTCGGAGAGTGATAAGATGGAAGATAAGGCGGCACAAAGATGACCGACGGAGCTTTTTAAGTCCACTTAGCTCTGACAACTCTCTCACATTAACAGATACACATAAAGAGTCTAACACATGCTGCCCAGCAGCGAATTATTAGATTTAATGACTATAAATTGGTGTTTCAATTTAATTTGCGTTTTAATGTACCATTTTAAATGTGAGTCCCAGCAGAAATTTAAAGCATTAACTGAGATGCACACACTACTGGACTTACCTCACCACGATATTCCCCAGGGTTCCCGGCTTCACCTCCTGCATGTCATCATCGATCACCGAGACTAGTGCAAAGGGGGAAGAAGAGCCCGCGATTCATATTCAGAGGTGGTGTATCAGCCACCGGCAGAGTGGAAGTGCAAAAAGATTAAACGCTCTGCTGGGAATTACAAGCAGTTTCTAAAATTGTTTTATCCATTCTTGGTTTAGTCATCTCCATCTGTGATTGAGGGGCAACAGTTTGCACAATAAATATAATTGAAAAGTACTAAAAAAAAATTTAAAAAAAGATGTATAAATACTTTCCAGACAGGAGAGCTTTGTTTCTGTTCCCTGTGCTGTGGCTGAAATATCAATCAACAAGTTTGTCTCTTACCGTTGTAACCTGGCACTGGTTTACCAGCCTGGCCTGCAGGTGGCGTCAGTGAGTTTCCCAGACCGATACAAGTGGAGGTGATAGCTGAGCCAGTTTCTGATGAGACACAGAGAGAGAGAGAGAGAGAGAGATGGATTTATTATATTAATATCTCTTTGAAACGAGAGGGGGGAGAGTTAAAGTTTTATTCCAACCACAACAGTTGTGGATCTGCGGTGTGACGCCACACTTCTTTATACTTTCACTCCCCGACAAGCAAATATGAAGCCCTTTAACAATGAGCTGATCAAAGGAGCTTGTGTGGCAAAGCAACATTAACCTACATTAGACAAAACTGTGACAGCTCCTCTGGGCTCTCCCCGACGCAACCGCGCTCCATTTGCAGCAGAGGCTCGCCGGGTGGGCCGGCGAGGAAATAAGAAATAACAGAATCGATCAGAGGGGAAGATTATATCAGAAATCACTCAGCAGCACAGCAGCCCAACGTCACCATCTGTCTTCTGCGCTGAACCTGAATTTGAAGCAGAGTGTCTGTGAAGTCCTCCTCCTGCAGTCAGTGGGCGTTCATCAGTTTCTCGGCTTTGTGTTTTCGTTTTCACGGGCTAGGAATCATCTCGTGTTTCAGCTCACATTTACACAACAGGACGGATACCTTTCGAAGACTTTTTCTACCACAATTTGCCTTCTTTCTTTTTTCTTCTTTTTTTTTTTTACTTTATCTCGTTCATTCATGCTATTTGCACGGGGGGGAGGGGCACGATTGTTCCCACATATTTCTATTTACTGTTTGCCTTAACATTAAATTAGACATGTGACATTGAATTAATAATATCGACACACAGTGTTTACATAGGAGGCAGCTGAAAGGCCTCACATGCTGCCATCATACTTCACTAATATGCAAATGTATGCACACGCTGGTCCACAGAGTCAGTCTGCACTATAGGAAGAGCCTGGTGGTGTAAATACGATGCTTCTGTTGTGCATCCATGGTGCCGTGGCATTTTCTCCCCTCCCATTAACAAGCAAAACGTATGCAGCCGAATCCCAAAACAATTATTGGACAGAGGTGGGAGGGGGAGGAGGAGGAGGAGGAAGACAAAACTTCAATCGGGTATTCCTCTGACAGGAAACATTGAAGCTCGCAGGCCAGCTATGCAAATGACAGCTCAGTTAATGCAGCGGTGATGTGCAAAAAAAAAAAAAAAAAGGACACACACACACATGCTCATTAAAGCTTGAAGGCGAAGCTGCAGCAACAGAGGACGTCGCTGGGGTTACACATCTGTCATCTAACCGGACAGACGGAGCAGCAGTGGAAACCCTCGCCATCAAAATGACTCGAAAGCAGAGAGAGACGGTGATTTATTCAGAGTTAAAGGTGCAATGTGGAGTTTTCTTGCAAACAAGCAAGCTTCTGTTCAGTGTCTTTCACCAAAACGCATCGAAGGCACTTCCTTCCTCATAAAACATGCAAAAACCTGTAGTGTACATATATATATATATATATATGTATTCGTGTTTACTCACTAACAGTCCCCTTCCCAGTCTTTACTGGGGTTTGGCTGCATCTCTAGCATGACCACCACCTGATTATTAACAGGACCATGTGAAGCCAACGGCAGGATTACCAACAATAATCACCCGTGTGCAGCTGAGCACATCCTGTGCAGAAAACAAACAACACGTTGGTACAAGTGGTCAAAATGTCCAAATAGTACCTCAAAGCTGCAACGCAATGAGTCCAGTGTCTCATTTCATCTCATTCACTCTGAAAAAGGGAGGAATATTTCTAGCCTTTAGATGAGAGATTTTGGGGGCTAGAAATGGGCAGAATCAAACATCACCAAATGCAATAATTTTGTCAGGGATGACATAGTGGTCCTTTACATGATGGCATTTTTGATAATAATCATAATTAATGTGGTATATAGACTAAGAGGGTAAAGACAAATAATAGAACAGCTAGAACATTGTCAATTGTGTTAGTGCAGCAGAGGTTAGGCTCCGCCCCCTCATTAAACACAGAGATCACAGGACAAGAAACGCAGCAGAGACTCTCACTGAGCTGAAAAGAAACAGGTGCCCATAAATTAGGTAAATAACAGAAATACAATATATTTGGCTAATTAAATCTTATATTAGAATTACATTTATTTGACACTTTTTAAACAAGTTTAGCCACACACGAGTTGTGAGCACTGCAGTTGGCATTTAGGGAACACCTCATTCAGAACCCCCCCACCCCCAAACTGAACAAATTTGTGTTGAGTATCAATTTGTTATTGTTCACATAAAAGAAGCTTCTTCAGCTGGTTTGGATGGAGCTCAGCTATGTGAATAAATATTACTGAACATGAGTAGCTCTCAGACACTTTCATTTTTGTCCAAGTAGCTCTTAGAGGAAAACCTCCTGGTCTATCTCTGTCAGTGGATATGGATGATAATCTTCCATCTCCTGCTAGTCGAACAAGTGCTCACGGTTACAGATCTGCTTCCAACTTCAGCACAGCAGGTTTCAAAGACACAAGGAGGTAGCTGTTGGTGGATTATGTTATCAACTGAAGAGACAGATTTTGAATTAAATAGATTACCCGACCGCCGCAGCCTCTGAACCGGCTACCTCGTCCGTCAGCTTCTCTCTGCGGGGTTCAAAGCTCATCATTGACAGCAGCGACAGCACCCGCAGCCGACGATATGAAAAAATATATATATATATGGTTTCATGCCTTAAGGGGGAGCATTTAGTCCCGCCCACCTTATCAGAGAGAAGGGTCGTGACAGAGTGTTGACAGACGCTCCCGCGGACCAATCATTCGCTTTGCTTTCACCTTCACTTCTAACACTCTGATCTCCGCCCAGCAACGTCTGCACACGTCATATAGTCTGAATGGAACCACAGCCGAGAGGGGAAATACTGTAACCTCAAAGAAAACAGGAAGAGGATTTTACAGGAAATAAATATAATAATAAAGCCACGTGAGATACAGCTAAATAAACCGGTATTGGCAGAGCAGTGTTTGGCTCCGACCCTGAAGGGTCCTTTAAGAGCTCTCCTGAACTGCGCGTCGATTAGACCTCCAGGCAACCGCCGAACCGTGTCGGCCTGAACGGAGTGTTTAAACCCGGCTGTTTACATCAAGAGACGGCGCTCGCTGGCAGCCGTTCAGGCCCGACCCCGTAAATTCAAAACTCAAATGAGAAAAGACAATATAATTGGACCTCGGACGGTTATACAAGCCAATACAGGAAGAAGAGAACTGGATGCACAGCTCACAAAGCAGGAAATGTAAGGTTTACAAAAAGCAAGGATTTTGCAATGATAATTCGTGAAACCATTTTGTCTCAACATTTACATGAAAAATTTTAACCTTGACAAGAACTGAATGTTTACCAAGAACTCCGAGGTTTCCTTCCCACAATATGATTCCCTAATAGAGCATAACAGATATTATCCATTTACAATCCTGCGCCCTGCGGCTCGCACTAAACAGACACATTAAAACGTTCTGCTTTCCTGGAAAAGTTTTTGCAGCAAATAAACAGATATCATCCATATTGATGTAGAAATATGACTGTTGACGCTGTCAGCCCTCCTTCAACACTCAAATACCTCAACAGTATCTACAGTCAAATTTAAAATTTTTTTTTTTTTAAATCTCCCCAGAGGGGACGAATAAAATCTCATCCAAATAAAATGATCTGTCCAAAAGAAAACGTGCCCATTTATGGGTCAAGACGAAAGCTTCCACTGCTGCTGCTATTCTGGTCACATCGTGTGCAGGAGATGAAATATGCCGGATGAGGAAGGTAGACAGCTCGGGCTGCGACAGGTGAGAGGACGTCACGGGGAAGTGAAAAGGAGGGAAAACGGTCGTTGCTGTGTGACTGTGCTCGTCTGAGTCTTCGGCACGCGCGCACACGCACACACACACACACACACACACACACACACACACACACACACACACACAACACACAAAACACACCTCGGCATCAGTCTTTCTGGGCTCCCACCTCTGTCTCTTCCTTTGTCTTTTTCTCCCTCGCACTCTCTTTCCCTCTGTACACAAACAAATCAATCTTCCTTCGACCTGTTGGAGATGAGCTCGGCCGGCGAGAGGTGTTTTGAGTGTGATGAATGGGCCGGGGGAGGGGGAGAGTTGTCGGAGGATGCGTTGGAAGAGCGGTGTAGGCGATACGGTGGCACCTTTTCAGCTGAGGAGGCGCTATTGAACGGGCGCACTCGTTACCGCGTAGCTTGGAGGGGAACTGCTGTTGAGGAAAAACAAGGATGGCTCTCTGATCCCGCACTCTCTCTTTTCGCTCTGCAACTCCTCGAGACCTGCGACGCTTTCTGGAAGAGAAAAGCCACTCTGCTCTTCAAATAATGTCGCCCTGCTCCCTCTACTCTGTCTGCAGGCCTTCGATGAACGACAGGCGGTATTTACTGATGGGAAATAACGGGGCTGAAGAAGAATTGCTGAAATGTTGATTTAACAAATTCAAGATGAAAAGAAATCTGAAAATCAGAGTTGAATGTAAATCAGAGCAATGGTCAAAAACACGACGTCACATGGTCACAATGTTTGTCCCAAATTTAGGAGATAATATGCTGGTGCTGTTTTTATAGCTTATTTCTTATGTCATAAAGTGGCCAAAACATCCGTTATTAAATTGTAAAAGATGTCATGTTTGAGATCTACTGTTGTGGTAACGTCTAGTTGGACGTCAGACACTTAACTGGTCGTCTGACTTGTGAATGTCGCTGCTACTCGGTGACATTTGAACTGGGTGTCAGGTGTACGTTGTTCATTGCACCCATTTCCTGATGATGTGTTTGTACCAAGTGGCGAGCCAATGGCACGTCACAGATTTTTTTTTTGTGAGCTGCATGTTTTAAAGCCTCCAGTCTGGTATTTCTGCGGTAGCTATCTTGTTTTTTTGGAGCCAGAAGTGACCATATTTGGAGGACCGAGGGGTGGATTTTCCCCGACACGCTCTCCCAACACATTCCCACTCCAATTTGTGTTTGCGTGGGGAAAAAAAAGCTTATTGAATGCGAGTCTATTGAAGCTAGACGTTTTTTGGAGCCTGCTAGTGGCCCTCAGTGGTATCACACTTTAATGCAGTTCTGCATCGGCTCCCCTTTGAGGCTTTTTATATACGTCCTTCTCCTGTTAACTTTCTGCTTTAATAATGTTCACCCTGGATAACATCACAAATGAAAAGCACAAACAAACTTGGAGCAGATATTGAGTTCTTTAGTTTTGTTATTTTGACATTTCTGTTGTCAACAGAGAAGACAACTCTCTTCTACAGTAGCTGCTACATCACAGAAACACCTATTGTGTTGTGTGCTGTAAATAACAACCCTGTCAGAAATTGCTCCAAGCGTGCTCCCTGTATATCATCCACACTATGCACAGCAGGGCCCGAGGTTGCCCAGGTGATGTGTGGTTGCTGCGGTAACTTGGTCAGGATCTAAAAAAGATGGTCGACCCAAGGTCATTTGAAAGGACGGTATGATGTGGGAGGACGAGGACGAGAACAGAGAACAGATTGTAAGTTTCTTGGCCAGACAATGAAAAAAAGTTTCTTTTTTTTCCTCCCCCAACGTCTTTCTTGATAATACGTGTGCCGGTTTTGCTTGCCTCATATAAAGTTTAGGATCCATCTACCTCATACAAACTAGTTCAGAAAGAGAAACATGAACATTTAAAATAGGGAATCATGAATAATACTTTTGCCGCAGATTACACAAACTGCGATCAGAATTTGAACTCAAGAAAGAGTGTGAAACTAATCTGACGACAAGTTAAGTCAGGAGTGTGTTGGACAGCTTATCCTGATCAGACTCGCATTGGCATTCTGCTGAGGAGTCAAACAAAGGTAGAAACCAGAGGGTTGGTTAGCCGAGCCTTTCTGAATGAAACGGACTTTGAACTGATGGAAAATAACAAGTAGAGAAGAAGAGTATGTTGCAGGAGGTTTGGGGATGCTGCCTGTCAAAGACAGGCATGTAACCCGAATAAGAAATCCAACATAAGATGCACACGTCTCGTTTACAACAGCGGCTCTTCAAGGAGCAATTTCATTCCATCAACTTAAAAACACAGCCTCCCTCATTGCTCCCCGGACCACGCGGCTCGTTCGCTCTGAGCCAAGTTTATGTATACAAATTCACCACTTTACTTGCTAATGAAAGACCCCCGTCTTGTGCCTTAAAAACCTCGGTAGACAAATGCAGTGACGGCTCGGCCTGAATGCCAAGCGGATCCCCCAGGTTGGAGAGCCCCCCCCCCCCCAACCCCCAGCAAACAACAAGGTAACACGAACGTGGCGCCTCGGCTCTCGGAGATGTAATTAAAGAAGCCGTGACATCTGCGCTGCTGTCTCTGCTGCGCCGTAATGAGACCGAGCGCACGGCAGCAGTTTTTTTTTTTTTTTGTTATGCCTGTTGTTGAATGGCATTAGGTACAAAGCCAAGGCATTTCCCAAAGGTGGAGCGGAGCATGAAGGAACAATTTACTGAACACAAATGTATTCTGAGCTGAGGGATCGGTCCAAATGCTGCTGGTGTGGGAAGGGATATCAACAATGTAAGAGGGAGCAATGGGTGCGGGCTGCAGCTCTAAGTTACATATTAAAGCCATCAAATATACACTATGGGGGCTAAAGTGGAAATAATTGGGTGCCAAACATTTTCACCAACAGGAAAATAGTTGCTAAAACTCTGCATTACACAGAACTGCATTTTTTTGGTCTAATAATGCAAATGACCCATGAAGCCCATCTCCTTTAACTGCTATATGATTACTACAGTCCTTCATTAATGTCATTTTTTTACACACACAATACACAATTTCCAAAACTAATGTAGCTTAACTATTTAATGGAAATGCAGAGATGCCCCAACTTTGGACCAGGCAACCCAAAAAATGAAAGTTGAACACTGAACACAAAGCTATTATATGTTTCCAGAAATTAATGTGGCTTGCAGTATGTCCTTGGAAATGCAGAAAATTGATGAATTGAGAACTTGAATTGTGCACTAAAAGTATGCGGACACCCAAATATTACACTCATGTTAACGTCAAATGTAACGCAGGTCATTTTACCTTTAACCTAAATCTGAAATAAATTTGAGATTTAATCAAATGACAAACGTAATCTTGAAAAGTTAATAGCACAATATTAATTGATATTGGTGTCGTATTCCCGTCGAGCTCTTTGGTTGCAGGTTAAAATTGCTTGTTAACCTCTGCAGTCTGTCTTTAGAGTTCAGACACACTGAGCCTGTTTTTCTTCAGTGCGGAGGAACGATGTTTTCGACTGTCCGTCACCTGCTGAGAAGAACAGGCAGAGTAGAAACCACTCCTGCACCAGCACTGCATTTGGTAAAGGCCAAGTGGAGAAATTTGTCCATTTTTAACAAGACATATCCTTTGAGAAGATCCGGTTCACTTTTTTTTTTTTTTTTTTGGTGTGTGTGTGTGTGTGTGTGTGTGTGTGTGTGTGTGTGTGTGTGTGTGTGTGTGTGTGTGTGTGTGTGTGTGTGTGTGTGTCCTGTCTGAGAAACACACACACACACACACACACACACGCAGACAGAGAGAGAGAGGGAGCGAGGAACACCTAAAACACTACTGAGGCTCCACTCGTCACCACTCGCCGGCGAGGCAGTCAAATTCTGCCAACTGGAAACACACATTTGTTGCCAGGCAACAGTAGTGACATCAGCAACCTTCATCACCAACCCCCCGCCCCCACCACCAATGGCACTCGGGTCTTAAAATAGCGCAGAGATTATTATCAGCCTTCAAAATGGCAGACATTTCTTTTTTCATATGCACATAAAGGGAAGCGAGGCGGGTTGCCAGCGGTGTCAGGTGGATCAGAGATGCACTGTTCGTGCGTGCGTGTGTGCGTGCGTGTGTGTGTGTGTGTGTGTGTGTGTGTGTGTGTGTGTGTGTGTGTGTGCGTGCGTGTGTGTGTGCGTGTGTCCTGTGGGTAAAGGGTTAGCGAAGGGGTGTTAATTTTAGTCTCGATCTGTGTGCATGTGAAAGCAGCAGCATATCAACACAAACAAAGTGAGAGTAAATATAGAGGCGAAAATGCAGGTTAATGGAAATAGGGTGGTGTCATGCCGGGGTTGATGAAACAGGATGAATCAGCTGACAAGAGGGAGGCTGAGAAATGATTGAGTCCACTGCACATGGGAATAACGAGCACACCAATCACTTCCATTCGGTACTCACTAATCCTGCCCGCGACCGGCAGGGACTCCAGAGTCAAACGTAATCACAAGCTAAATCGGTTGAATTAGTCAAATTCTTGTCAGTGAGCACGCAGTGAAATATTTCCATCAAAGAGAGTAAATTTTGTGTTGCATGCAAGTAAAATAAAAAAAAAATTTAAAAGTAAGATACCTAAAAGATTGTGTGATGGAAAAGCATTAGTCTGTGGCAATGTAGTTTACAGGGAAAAAAAAGCTTTTGGATCCCTGATGGCAGTTTTTAGATCTGAGGACTGGAGACAAGCTTCAACCCGTGACCTTCCTCTCTGCTACGTCCTGACAAACTGCCTGTTTCTGTGTCAGGCTGCCGTCCTTTCGTTCATTTTTTTTTTTTTTTTTTTTTTTCCAAAACTGGGACTGGTACAGATTTAAGGAGAACTAAGGAGGACTGGGGGGTTCCAGGGGATGGATGGGAAAAAATTAACCCAAGTCTGAGCCGTTTTTAATCTTTTCAGCTGTATGTGCCCGGCATGGCTGATGAACTGATTCCAGCGCGATGGGGGATGATGTCGAAGATAATGAATTGGAAGATGTTAGAAAACACATTCTGTTTGATAAATAGAGAATTGTTCACACTGAGGAGCTGCAGAATACAGTTCAGAAATCTGTCACAGAGGAGGCGGCTGGTGTCCCAGCTCAAAAGCATTTTATTAACAATCAAATCCAATGACAAAGATTTTATTTCACTTTATTATTCATTTAGCTTTTCCACTAACAGTGCGCTGAACAGACACTGCACATTTTCAGGCTGACGGAAAGATGTACGGCGGGTTGTTTGCTCACAACTCTGGAAGCGAAACTAGCAACCCCGACGTACCGCGCTACATCTCCAGAGAGCTCTCAAGAACTTTGAATCAGATTTTCATCAAAACTTGTAACTTCATTTACACTTTCCCAATCCCTGCAGGTGTTCCTGGCTTCAGTCTCTGCAAAACCAAAAGTGTTCATAATAACACAAACTAAAACCTTTTTTAAAAAAAACAAGAAAACACCACTAATGTTAAAAAAAAAATTACAGTATGTTCAGTATAGACCTGGATATCATCAGGGATTTAATATAATTAAATAAAAATCCAGGTATGTTGTGAACCTGGGACCAGGACTATGAGTTAAGACGTATTATTCTGCTTAGAAGTGTTGTGTGCGCTCTTCTTCCCATCACTGCTCATGGTACCTGTTTTCTCCCCATCGATTACAGCTTTCAGCTGCTCAATATTGCATTTCAGGATTAGAGCCTTGCAGCTAGAAAGATTTATGAGCAACTGCTGTGGTGATTGATTTTATTCAATTTCTGCCTTTTTTTTTTTTTTTTTTTTTTAAGGTGACTACAAAAAGCGGAATAGTCGTACGAAGCAGAAGGACAGGAGTATCAATATTTATAGATTAAAAGCAAGTATGCCAGTGGAAAAATCTGTCGCACATTGGAAAAGTGACTTGAAGTTGGAAGCCAGAAGATGTAAACAAACTTTGTTGACTGTAATGAGTTTCTCAAGGCGTCTCCCTCTCTCTCCCTTCGGCGATGCATATTTTGGAGTAAATGAGCCTTGAATGCTAAACTGCTCTCCATTGACGAAGTTTCTCCTCTTCTGTTGGAGGGGAAGATGAAGGGGAGTTGTCAACGCAGAAACAGTGCTAAAAGTTGCCTGATGGATGTGCTGTCACCGCGGAGACGGTCGAACGGCGCACCGTGACACTGCGAGCAGGTAGACTCATGAAGTCGGTGCAGGCAGGAGGAAACCGTGCAGACAACACTTACTCCTGGCAGGTCTGTGCAGCTTTTACTCACGTGTGCTTGTGTGTGCGTGCGTGCGTGTGTGTGTGTGCGTGTGTGTGTGTGTGTGTGTGTGTGTGTGTGTGTGTGTGTGTGTGTGTGTGTGTGTGTGTGTGTGTGTGTGTGTGTGTGTGTGTGTGTGTGTGTGTGTGTGTGTGTGTGTGTGTGTGTGTGTGCGTGTGTAAACATACTGGTAGATGCGATCTGTTTATGTTAACAGTATTACAGAATCACACGTCTGCAAAGTAGTCAAAGTGCCCTTGAGCAAGACACATCATCATATGACTGGCATTAACTTTGTTCTTTACAGAGGACAGTTCCCAAGGAAAGAATGTGTCATGCATCTTTGCACGACTAGTTCCAGTTCTGGGAACGTCTGCGTCAGTTATATCAGGCTGCAGCAATACTGAAGTATAACTGGAGCCGAGTGTTGTTCAAAAATTGTTCATACCTTCACTTATGAACCATGTCAATTCTATAAATCCATTTCCTTAAAATCACTTACTATAAACCATTTTAACAAAGAGAAAACTACATTAAAAATTACAGTACAAGTTGTTTTTGTTTTAATTGAATCTAGAGGACGTGGCAGTGAAACCACGATTATTTTTTTCAAACTACAATCTACAGATGTTCCCTAAGTGCCCAACAAGCCATTGCTACAAGCAGCAATTTACAGGTGTTCCCTAAACGTTTCCTAAAAAATTAATTTACTCTCAGAGGCTGTCAGTGGATGCTAGCTGGTTTCTGTACACAGAAAAGCCTCCATGCCACTGTAGCAAATGCAAACTCGGAAAGATATGTGGCCAAAAATCTGTCTGATGAGTTAAATCAGCTGTTCTAATGTAATGTAATGTGTTTACCTCAGTTGAAATAGAGTGATTTTACACACGCCGGTGAGCCAATCGAGTAGAGGCGACATAATGCTGCGGCTCGCTGACGCCAATGACATTTACTCCCCGTGTTAACATAACAAAATGCGTGCGTTTTAAAATGAAAACGTTTTAGTATGGATGTTATCGAAATTAGGTACCGAATAACGAGCTATTTCTAGAAACAAGACTGTATCGAAGCAATCAGAAGGGGCCGTAAAACTTTGGAAGTTTAGTACGCAGCTCTGAGTATGGAAAATTAATTGCTTTTAACCTCCTCTGGGAAATTGTTGTGAAAAGCTTAACCAACTGTGGCAGCTACAACAATACGGAGGAGGAAAAAAAAGGTGTTGCCAGAAAACAAAGTTGAGCTCAGACAGCCGAAGACAAATGAACTAAAAATGTTCTGTAACAAACCAGCGTTGTTTTAGTGAATGTGTACAGTATGACGTGTCTCTTACCCACACGCTTGAAGTCAGAAAGCATCTGACGCACAAAGCAAAAAAACAAGTGACACGGGAAGAGACGCAGTCTACCATGAAAAAGTGGAGAGCACATTTGGATTGCAGCGCCGGCCGCCAGCTGCCAGTTATTGAGTTTAGCAGGGGGTGAAGAATCCAATGGGATTTACACATCTAGACAGAAATCAAGAGGGCGCCAGAGTTTTTTTTTTTTGTTTTTTTTTATCCAAACTCAATAAATCACCTGGCTCAGAGAGCCACAAAGTGTGACAGGATTTTGTTTTGGTGTGTGAGCGTTGGAGGGGGAGAAAAGGAAGTAAGATTTAAACTCGACTGTGATACAAACACCCCGTGTTCAAGTTGAATGAAACGATATCTCACAAACACTGAAGCTGCAGAGAGAAAGATGGGAATCAACAGCTCTGCTCCAACACATACAGGCTGCTCAAAGTTTGTTTTAGGCCAAGATGGAGGTGCACGTGGCAAGCGATAGGATGCTTTATACTAAACGGAGTAAACAGCTCAATCACACAGCAGTAAAAGGCTTACACATGTCATAATCCTGTGTTTGGCTGTGTGCGCCGCTACCTATTCTCGCCCCTTCAACTCCCACACCGATGATATGAACAGTAAATGCTCATCCAATAGCCTTATGTAACAAAAGATCAGTGCACGGGTGTTTCAACGGAGAATAGAAACGCCAGAGAGAGGACTTCACTGCTGTTATTGCACTTCTGCAAACCGACTGATTTTCCCTTTCTATAAAGCCACCGCTAATCAATAACATATAATGAACAGACTGGAGGTCAATATATATTGCTGTGTCCCAATTCCAGGGTTGGGTGGTCACCACACAAGAAGGTATCCATCAGTAGACCTGCACCGTCACCAATCGTTTGTTTTTTTAAAGGTTGTTATGAAGCTTCGAGCTAGAATTTTCGCTGTCGCCATCTTGCTAGTTCGTATCGGTTTTAGGCCGGAAGTGACCATATTTGGACGAACGGGGGGTCTGACTGAGAACACTATGCCCCGCCCACCTATAGCTGAAACCTGACTGGACCACAGGCATGTCACATGTCAAACATAGCTTTTGGACTTCTAACTAATGTTGTGATTATTTTCAGATGGACCACCAGAAAACTGATAAGAAGGAATGACTTTAGATAACACCATAAGAACTTGTGGAAAAAATTATTGACTTTGTATTTCATTAGAGAAGTTGAATGGGAGTTTATGGAGCCGGAGGCTTTTTGGAGCCAACCCCTAGTGGCAGTCCGTGGTATTGAAGCTTAAGGAACTTCTCCATTGGACTAATTTTTCATATCCGTTAGCTACGTCCACTTTTATATACAGTTTATGGTCTATGCCAACTATTTGGTCCTGAAATGTGGACTTCCAAGGATTCAGCCCTTGAACTAGAAGCATCAAATGTGCTGCATTAGAAGACAGTCAGAAGATTAGAATTAGATTCGAAGACTTTGAAACTGGTTTGTTGTGATAGGTATACTGTACGGTCAACGACAAAGTCAAGAGACCGGTTTGATGAATCACGTTTCTGTAAAATTGCAATATTGAACTCTTCACACTCCAACTGAAGCTGCAGAGCAATCAGCCAAGTGAGCTAATCTGCGCTCATATCGGAGTGCATTGCCCGAACAGGCGTTTAAGGTCGATTGCTTTCCGACGGCCCAACAACAGTATTGATTCCCAATTTAACACAGAGATGTCGTCTTGTCCGGCATTGATCCTGCATCTGTCCAGCCAGGATATGACTCAACAAAGAGACATCCAATTGTGCTCTTTGGCTGCGGCTGACACATTTATCATCGTACTAGTACAAACTCATTCATTCAAGAATCAATAGAAGTGAAGGGGAGCCGCAGCAGCCATGACGTATAATAAGTCAACTGTAAGAGAGATTGGGAGAGGCTGCTCCAATTTTGGAAAAACTGCGAACTTCTCAAATTGGCATGGGGCATGACCCGGCAATCTAAATCTGAAGTGTAACGATGTAATGTAGCACTGAGATATCGACTGTAATAGTTCAAGTTTTCAAAGAGCAGACAGTCCCAGATGAAAGCTATGAACCATCAAGCCAGATTAACCACTAATTAATGTAATCATGTTCAAGTGAGAAGTCCAATTAATCAGTTTTGTCTGTTTTTGAGCATTTGATTTATTTATTTTTACTTTGCAAAGAGATTCCCCTTTGGCAAATTGAGCCAAAAAAAAAAAAATCTGTAAAGTCGTGTGACTCAAAGCATGCGTCAGTAGGGAAGTAATCTCAGAGTCTATGGACATGATTTTTTTCCCTGTCTTTTATCTCAGCACTGCACAAAATGTAGGCCTCAAATCTCAACCATCCAGCCAGTCAGTCAGTGTTGTCATATGTGTACACGTGTATAAACAGGGAAGTCAATCCAATCTATTGTTTTGTCTACCATGTCTGCTCACTCATGCGATTTTGATCCAGACGAGCATAGAAATTCAAACTTAAAAGTCTTATAATAATCCAGCCGAAAGGGTCCTGTCCTCCAGTCTGTGATACTAAACATAGAGGGGATTAATCAAAGAGGAAAGTATGATAAAATGGGCTCCATAATAACGGCAGGCTTTTTTGGGAGAATAGTGATTTTCCGGCCTTATGCCTCCTTTCGAGGTCAAGTTAATGTTAACGGGCTAATAAAATATATTAGAGGCCACATTCATCCCACGCTGATAAAGTTTAGACATGACGGAGTCTTAAAGATCAGGTTAAATTAAAACATCACATACAGTTCATGCTAATAAAGTGCTCAAGGTGCTTGAAAGGCTTTCTATACCACAAGCGCTTAATCCCTTCAGTTTAAGGGTGAAGTGCTTCTTAACCGATTTGGCTGACATCATTAAAACTGCATTTCACTCGAAGCATACAGAAGGAAAGACCATGAACTGCACAGTTTAGTTCTCTATGCCAGGCGGGCCGTTCTGTGATGATTTATACTGAAGAAACAAGAATTACTACACAGCTCAGTCACCGACGAATCAGCTTGAATTTTGTCGCAATTTGTTAATTCGTGTCCAACATGCAACTTTGGGCAAAAAGGGAATCGGAAAAGACGGGTGTGCTATAAATTTAGGTCAAAATCTTTCCCTGCCCGGCTTTAAATACACCGAATCGACGAGTAAAAATAAGGATTCTCCAGTTCAGATGTGTTTAGAAAGTGAAAGCCTTCCTACCGGTCTGCCACCAGTGATCCAGAACAGGAACCCCGAAGTTCCTCTTTGTCCACTCCAGTGTCTCCACATCACATCGCTCTCCTGCCAAGAATAACGACCGCAACCTGCAAGGTCACAGAGCACATCCGTCAATCACCGTAAAGTAACACGACATTTCTAACTGCTTCACGGGAGCGGTCAGGGAGAGTCAACATCTCCAAATGTATTGTTTGTGACCCAGTGTGGGCGTTTACGCGCACAAACTTTTTTAAAAGCTCTTCATTTTAGATTTCTCCAGATGTTAACGCGAGCATATGTGGAGCATTGCTGCAACAGATGCAGCTGTCCCAATTCACACACAATAACATGTCAGGTTAGAAACATTTTTGATGACATGTTCTCACCATTAGTTCTGTGTACAGATCTGCTTAAATAAGTTTGAGGTGTTTCCTCCTTCCATTCAGGATGCTGGCGTTTGACTGTCTTAACTCATCCTTGATCATCTCACTCAAATGCAAAATGTTTCCATACACGACTGTCTGTATGTTGTTGTTTTTTTTACAAAAGTCTCAGCGGACCTGTTGCTGCAGCTGCACCTGCTGCCGCCACTCCACATGTTGTTACTGTCTCATGTCTCCAATACTAACTACATCTACTGTATTTTCATTACCATGAAAAACAAAGTATTGTCAAAATTTTGGCATCCACTTGGTCCCGAAGTATCGATTCCCGTCATATCTCTATCAGGAACTGTTCGGTTATACTTCATGTAAACGTCTGTTTTCAGGAAGATCTTCAGAAATGTGATCGTTCCGGTATAAAATTAACTCCACAAGAATCAAGGACAGAACAGAAAACGTAATAAAACAACTTCTTTTTCTAAAGAAAATTTTTCCACGTTACAGTTTAGGGACAAAAATAACGTATTTTTCCCAAATAAAAACCAAACAATGCTGACTTCATCCTGACATCTACTGCAGGTGATTGGTGAAGGGAAGGTGCAATGATAGCAGCTTTACCAAGAACTATCTCAGCTGATTTGTAAAGATATAGCTCCAATAGTTTCTACAGTATGGCCTTGAAGGAAGCTAATCAAGCAGAACAAAAAAAAAAAAAACGTTCTTGTTGTCAAAGGTCAAGTTTAAAGCCCACAAATTGCTAATGTGCTTAAGTTCAGTGTGTGAGGTCGGTGTTGCAAGGCTGATGTGGAAATACTTGAGAAACGCTGAGTGCAGCAAAAGGATCATACAGCTGAAGGTCACGTGTGTGTTAATGTTAATGTGCAGGACTGCAGCCAGACAATATGGAAATATGTCTGCATGAGGTGACCGGTAAAATGAAAAACACTCCTGTCAAACACGAACATTTACTGTGCAGAAAAAAGCAGTCACTTGTTTGCAGCCGAAGCTCTCCGCATTGAGTTGAAGTACCTCCTTTTAAACACTGCTGACAGAGTGTCTGCCCCCTTTTCTCATGCTACATTTACGGAGAGCCCTGCTGCCATCACGGCTTCAGACAGCTCTGCAGCTCTCGATGTATTTTTCACATCCACGGTAACAAGTGGTCTGTCTGAAGCACAGTGATAAGGGCTATTATAAGTAAACGGGCTCCAGATGGAGTAAATGTCTCGGTGTCAATAATCCACAGGCGGGGTGTGCGAGCTGTGTCAAATTAACGTTCGAGGTCTCCCTAGCATGAAATTATGTGTTTGATAATAAAGCTAACGGAGTTTTTTGAAAGCTCCATCAACACGCTTTTAATTAAAACCAGAACTGGTAGTATGGACATATCCTTCCGTGTTTTATAGGATGGCGCAACATGCGCAGACTGGATCTGCATTCATGAGGCAGCACTATCCCAAACAATACGCATGGACGAATTACAAATACAGAGCTACCACGAGCAAGAAACCAAGTTAACGATCTCTTAATATGTAGATTGTCACTTTGTGCTTTCCTCTTATTCATTGAGCAAATGAAGCATTCAAGACGGATGTAAGAAATTGACACATTAATTGTAATTGACTGCTTTCTACTTCTGATAAATTATAGCTTTTAAATTCCATTATAATGCCCATGGCCACTTGGAGTATCACAGTGCCACGTTTTGCTGGAATAAAACCTTCTTTTGAAATCGTAAAATTGAAAGAACATATCAAGTTAATGAGCGAAAGGCTCGACCATTGAAGTGCCCGGCACTAAAATCATTTTTCATTGTTCCCTTTTGTATTGCAGCCTGTGTCACGACGGCCTGCGTTGTTTCAGAGAGAAAGGGAAACGCAGTAATCTTCCACAAATCTGCCACCACCGAGGGGCACAAGACACATCAAGGACAAGAGAGTGCACACAGGAACCGTCGCCCAAATGACTGACTGTGCCAAGGTCACAACTAAGATGACGAACGGCACCAATGCATGAAGAAAAATGATCTCTTTCTGCAATAACAGTATTTAAAAAAAGGTGCTACAAAGGCAGAGTTATTAAATGATTCACCGGGGCCAAAGGTCATCCACACTCAGGATTGCTTTATGATCGTGAGCTAAGAGGCGCTCTCAGACTGCTGAGCACACCACAACGCCTCAGGTCCGAGTTTGTTTGCTTCACACTGAAACAATTAAGAAACCTAATCTCGGCGAGCGTTCGCGTCTCGGGGCCAAACTAATACGACCAAATATGTTTGTTTTCAGCTCCGAGCTCCAGACGACCTTTACCGGAGCAGCGAGGCTCACGCAGCGTGATTTAGCATGGGGAGGCTACGGCGAGCTGCCGTGATTTCCCATCCATCCTGATTGACACCCAAGAGGGTTGAGTTGTGAGCAACGGAGGTGGGAAAGGGCTGAGCATCAACAGATGGCCGGAGACTAACGAGCGGCTGGACAAGCTGTGCAGACCACCGGCAGCCAGGAGATGCTTTAACACGTCATTCCTGGTGTTTGAAAGCTCCACAAAGAAAACCTGCAGTTCACCGTTCGTGCAGTGAATCTTCTGTCTTCACAGATCTCACGACAAGTTCACCAGATATAAAGAGATTACCTCAGAGTGGGTGCTCATATAGCTGTCATTTGTCTTGGTATTAAAACATTACTGTATCTTTCAAGAAATGAAGACAGTGAAATACTTTTTGAGATTTTAAATCTCCAAATATTATTTTTTACTATGAATTAATCATTTCGTGCAGTGATTCCCAAACTGTGGTGTGAGTCATGCTGAAAGGACTAACAATCCAGCTGGCTCAAATTATTACAGACATCAGTTATTATATATATATATACACAGCATATTACAATGATCTGAAAATTATTTGGTAATCATGTAATTATTTTAGTAATGAATATGTGCCTCTGCTTTGCCCCACAGTGACGCTAATGAGAGCTTGACACAGTCGGAAAATTGTTGGTATCTGCAGTGTTAAGTGGTCCTTTAGAAATTTGGTCAGCTACATTGTGGTGCAAGTTTGGGAACCCTTTGATTTGGTGTATAAATGCAGTACATTTTCACATTTTAAGTGCAGGAACCAACAAATGTTTCACTTTTCACTTATCTGAATTTTTTCTATATAATTTTCTGTCATTCTTGTCGTTTCAGGACTCCACAGTGATACAACAGTCATTCCTTCATCTAGTATTGCCATGTACCTGGACAGTGGATATTTCTTCCCAATCGCAGCGTTGGGGTCCTGCTGGCGAATGGCCCGGATAGCAGTGGGAGCCGTGAACATGGAGGAGGCTCCGTATTCGGACAGGACGCGGAAGAAGGCCCCGGGATCTGGAGTCCCCACAGGTTTACCCTGCAATCACACAGCGCCTCTGCTTAGTCTACAAAAGGTAATGTCCTAAATGTAAATCATACAGATGTTAATACTATGCATCAAAAGCAAATATCTTATCCTTAAAGCCCCAAAACTTTGACAGCAATATTTCTATAATGCTCCACATTACAAACTAGCCAACATGAATATTCATTGAGCAGCTGTTTAAAATGGAGTAGCACACTGGAAGGCTGCCTTCCAGACAGATGGGCCAGAAATCCATGGATTGGAAATCACAGTTGCACTATAGGAGCACCGTGTGTCTGGAAGAAAAGATAGAATAAAGAAGCCCTGCAGGCAAAGACCTCCAAAAACAATTTTAACTTTGTTTCTGTTTCTTCAACCAACCGGTCCCAGCGGATAGAAGACAACTGCAGATGAAGAAGAATGGCAAGCAGCAGCAGTGAGTTCTGGCTGTCATTTTTGTCCTGGATAAATATGTGTGTCTGTGTACTGATCAGAGAGAATAGGGAACAAGATTGGCACCACCACCTCTATACCAAGATATACGGGCTGTAAAAATAAAACAATGTTTTACAAAATTTTAAAGGAACTTAAAAAAAGATCAACATGACCAGAAGGTTGAATTTATTGTATTTGCCATAAGATGGTGGCTGTTTCCAACATTTCTAGTGGTGACATTATGGTGCACTATTAGGATAATATTGGATTCTGCAATTAATGTTGCTATAATAATAACAGTGAAAAATTGCTTATGCACCACTCCAAAAGATACAGTTGCTTTGGAAACGTGATAGAATTAAGCAAATGTATTCCGCAAGCTGAGATTTAATTATAATTATATACATATATTATAATTATAATTAATTTTGAATTCATAATTAATCTGTTTGCAGAGGTTGTATTGCACATTTTCTGGTATTTCTTGTTATTTGCACTATTTCTGCCATTTGTTTTAAAGACATGTTTTAACTTTGTCCACAGGGACGTACCTCATAGAGAATCGTGCTGTTACCGTGGAGCAAAGGAGCGTAGCAGATGTATGAATGGCCGACCACCCAGCCCAGATCTGACGCTGCCCACCAAACCTGCAACAAATGAACATATCCATTCAGAACCATATCATACTAACAAGAGAGCAGTGTTAACAATGTCCTTCAATTACCTCTGCATGCTAAAAAATACAACAACAAAAAAGACCCATAGTACAGAATGATAATTGTAACTGAAGATAAAAAAACAAAACATGTTAAACATAGTACTTAAGACTTTGAATGCAAATCAGATCTGTACTGACATGGAGAACAATGCCTTTGCTGCTCTTTGTTCTTAAGAATTCACTGAGAAGAGCGTGCTTTATTGCCTTACGTCTCCAGGATTGAGTCCATAAATATTTGACATGGTCCATTTCAGCATCACAGCATAGCCCGCAGTGTCTCGCACTAGACCCTGGGGGATGAGATAAGAGAAACTTCAGACGAGTGACATGTATTGCACTAAGTAAAGAAGCAGGGGTTCAATATCAATTTAAACACAGTGGGAGAGGGACGGCATTTTGTTTCCATTTGACTGCTTCTCAAACCAATAGCCCTATCTGACATGTATTGGTTAGCGGTGCTGCCGAAGCATTTTGGAGCAAAACAATTGTGTGTCCTCAAGTCCTGGTGTCCACAAGTATAGAGTTTTTCCTTTCAAAGTTATGGTGTCCCTACAGCAAATAACAGGAATTCACAGCGGATCACACAGAAAAAATAAAACTGGCAATAACAGCGCTATTAAGCTCAGGAAGTAGCCATCAGGAGGATGTTTTATATATCTGTTGGTCAAGGACAAAATTATATTATTTGAGAGGAGTCAAGATTTTTTTTTTCATTTGAAAGTGCCTGGAGATTTTTCCTGCAGCAAAGACTTCAGCTCCTGCTGTGGAAACGTTCTGTCTTATTTATGTCGTGGTGATGGTGTTTAGATTGGGCCTGGATTTCTTTCTTTTTCCTGCAGAGTCAACGATCAGATGAGTCGCAGAGAACGGTGAGTCCTGGAACTCATCCACAGGAGAACGCATGACGACATGAAATCAATAATTGTGTGAATCACATGCTGATTTACCTTTGGTGTTCCGGTGGTCCCAGATGTGTAGAGCACGTAGAGAGGATGGTTGGAGGGCAGAGACACGCAGTCATGGGGCCGAGCAGTGGCCATCTCTTCGTCCCAGTCCAGACTCAGCTCAGGACCGAGAGATACTTTCTCCTGGAACGCAAGGAAAAATAAAGAAGGTACACTTATTTGCATTTTAATAAATCCACTATTAAAACTAGAACTACCACCTGTTGCAGTGTGCAGTTCATGTACATACATGCTGGTGCCACATTATTATAGATTTTCTCAAGACGTTCCTGAGATATCGTGTTCATTTTGACCACCAAAATTTTGTCAGAGCATTTTTGGGTTAAATTGAAAAATTTTGACAAACTTGAAGACATTTCCTCTAGATGTTTCTGAAATGTCGCATTCACGAGCACAGATGGGACAGTGAAAATAAATTCTTGTGAGAATGAGAGGGACATGAGGCCACGGTGACCTTGAACTTTGACATTCAACCACCAATCTCTAATCAGTTCATCCTTGAGGTCACCTGAACGATTGTGTCACATTTGAAGAAATTCCATCCAGGTGTTCCCGAGACATTATGTTCATGTCTCAAATTAGGATCACAGTGACCTTGACCTTGGACCTTTGACCCCCAAAATCGAATCAGTTCATCCTTGGTATCAAGTGAATGTTTTTGCCAAGTCCCTCCCCCTTTTTGAGATAGCACCTTCACGAGAACAAGACGGACGGACGGACAAACGGACATCACAAAAAGGCGGTCACGGGCGCAGAGGGATGATAATGAGGGGAAACTTATTTGCATTTTGTAATAGAAAACTGTTAAAATCGGTACATAGTATTGCTGCTGATACCTCCAAATGGTTATAAAATATCTCTGGGACTTCATCCATGCTTAAATAATCAATTCTTTTGACCTAAATAGTTAGCTTCAAAACTTCTCTTTGACTTTGGGGAAAAAGAGACAAACAAACTCCCTCTGCTTGCCTGCCTTAGATGTGACTGGAGGGAAATAAATTCACAGAAGTCATCCAATAAATATAAATTTTTCATAAAACTCTGAGGAGCGGAGATCATTGCAGGTCATAGATTAATGCCCCTTACATCTCCGGCTGACATTTCAAACATAAACCCCTCTTTGATACTTAGATTTCATTAACATTTAATCACCCCAGGAGGCAAGAGAAATGCCCTTTTCTTTGGTTTCCATTAAAGAGTGTCAAGGCAAAGACGTCTTCAATATCAGACTCAGACTCTTGATCCAAAGACAGACGTCTCACAGAACCGCCGGCTTTCTCAAATGCATTACTTTTTTTCTGAAAGCCGAGTCAGAATAAAACTTGGCTGATTTGGCAAGGCTTACTGAACCATAAACTCCTGCTTACTGAATGCAGCGTTTGATAAAGCAGCTGCAGCCACATTCAAAGTCCTGCTTCACATTAATTTATTGGGTTTAGTTTTCTGTGAATTTTCTCCTCACAGATCCTTCACTGGTAGATAAAACTAGAGGGACCAAACCAGATCTGATAAATCATGTAAGGTTCATTCAGTTACAGCACAGAGCTGGTAGATCTGAGGGAGACAGTGATTTAATTTCAGGAGAACAACCACAAGACTCTGCAATCAATTTTAAGAATAATTCTTCCCGACATAAAATTCAGCCTTGTTTAATTTATGCCTGCATACAACAACAAATGTCAGCTTGCTGTCCACAAGCGGCAACGACCACGGCTCAAAGCTGAGCCCTGCTGCAGCCTGGAGATGCCCGCTCCCATTGAGTCCTATTCAAAACGTTTTAAACAATGAATTAAGTGTGCCGGTGGTTATTTTAGAAATGTATTGCTTGTTGAGTAACATTAAAAAAGCTTGTTGGAGCTCTGATGCCTATTGAGAGCCACGGTTTAAAAATCGGACTTTTAGAGCTTGTGTTTAACGAATAATCTGAGATTTCTCTGCAGACACGCAGTTCTAGTGTATTTGTGGTTAAGGAGTCAGATGCTGTCACAATATTTGACAAAGTTTCATGTTTGTAACAGCGACACCTGCCCTGTTAGCACAATATCGCTAAGGTAGCTAATTTTCTCCCACATGTGGAGCAGTTGGTGTTTCCAGTAAGCTGGCGTTGATTTGCACTCGAGGTAGCGGGGCGAGTTTCCTGAGTAAAGCTCCAAAGCTGCACCTCTGGGGTTCAAACTTTCTCCAATGAAAACCCACCTCATCCATCTTTATATACAATTTATGGCTGTCTTCATATTAATGCATATTTGTGTGCTGTATATGTAGAATTATTCTAAAAAAGCTGTCTGTTGGATGTACGCTGGATCTGCCAAAGACTGGCACTAACCTCCATCCTTCAGCTACAAACACACCACACACATCTTTCAATGTCTTATTTTACCTTTACAATTTTTAAATAATTGTCATACTATCTTCCCACTGACAAACATTCAGCCAAACCAAGACAAAAATCCTTTGAAACCGTATGCTTTCGATTTAGTTAAATGATGCAACTGCTTGCCTACGGAAAACCTTTTCTCCCAAAAGCAGCTAACCGTGACTCAACTAATCAGTTTTATAAACGTCTTCCAAACTTTCATACATTCTCCCACATAACCACCACGCTTAGAAACAACAGCACCGTGTCACATTCAGGTTCATGGTGCTCCGGGCTTCTTACCATGTTCGGCCTGTTGTAGATGAGGACTTTGGAGGGCCTGTGAGAGCTCAGATCCAAGGCCTTCTTCACCAGAGGGATGTACTCGACTCTTCTGCCGGGCTCGATGCCAAACGAGGCCGTCACCATCATCTTGGGCTGAAAAAGACCGATAACTTGAGAGTTTTGACTGTGTTCAAATGTCGACGAGCTTGCAGCATCATTACATTTTTCTCCAGCTAGATAAGAAACTGGACTCGACTCGCATATTTAGCAGGGTAATAATGGTTTGAGTCTGGCGTCTATAGCAGCGAGCCGTTGTCAAGTTAAATGCAGTTCACATACGCCTTATTAGCATGCATGTGAGTCCAGAATAAATTACAGGCTTGCAACAAATCTGAGGTGTTCCTATAGAGTCAGAAACAATTCCTCTAACTCTCAGACGAAGTAGCTTCAGACCAAAGCTACAAGGAAGATGAACCCTAACTGGAACACACCCATTCATGGAGGATTTTCACAGTAACGGTGTGGATCCCTTAGCTGTGTCTTTGGAAGCTGGTCTCTCCATGTCAGTGTTGGAGACGAGAGAGAAATGTCACTTTTAAAAGTCTCTGTGTGGTTAGTTTACTTTCAGTTTTGTGTCACTCCTGTTCCTGGGTGTTAAATTACCAGCAACACAACATGAACCTTTCCTACTGTTGCTGTTTCATATTAAAACATTTCCAGGGTTACAGGAAATACAGCGTGTTTATCAACAAGCAGCTTCATTGGAGATTCAGATAAACAATAAGATCCTTGCTGTGCAGTACGTACAAAAAACACCTGCACAGTCGGTGTGCCAGTGTAGTGAGTAAAACTTTAACAGTTAGCTAATTTCCCCTGGTGGCCATTAGAGGGCATTGCAATGTTAATAGCACGCTAAACAACAATCACTGCTTTACATTAGATTACAAAAAGGGATAAATTTCTATGACAGAAGTGTGTTTGTTCAGAGTCTAAATAGATTACCTATTCATCTGAATATAAGTCAGACAGTACTTAAACATGAACATCTCAACAATTACAGTTTTAAATTCTTGGTCAAGTATTTTGGCAATACTTAAAAATGCTGTATTTCCTCCTCCATTGATAATTATATAAATCTATAATATAATTATTATCTTCAGGAACATTTCCCGTCAAAATGTTAAGTCTTCCATTGCCCTGTTAAACTATCTAAGAGCAAATGGCCTTGACATCTGCTGGTGTATGCAAGCTGTTGCAAAAAGGAAAAGCAAGCAAAGTGCTTTCCATTGTGAGAGATTCATCTGGAGCTTAATGAAACAACGACGCCTCGGGCACCTTTGGCTTTAAGTATTTCAGATATTTTACGAGATGTGTGGCGCAGATTACTTACGTCAAGTGAAAATGAGAATTGTACAATTATTTGTCGCAGCCATATTGTCAGCCGGCTTCATGTCAGTACGTAAAAAGCACAAAGCCTCAACACATGAGCCTGTCCTTTAGTTTTTAACGACGTACTTACTTAATAACAAATCATGTAGTCCTGATGTCACGGCTTAAAAACAAAGATAAACATCAGCCACAAGGTGAATGGCAGCGGCTCCTAACCTTGGCATGATTGATGCGGACAGAGAGCTCCTTAGAGGCGAAGCCGCCAAAGATGAGGCTGTGTGGGGCGCCGATCCGGGCACAGGCCAACATGGTGAACATGGCTTGGGGCACCATGGGCATGTAGATGACGACAAGATCTCCTTTCTGCACCCCGTTCTTCACCAAGACTCCTGCTAACCTGGACACCTGGACCACAATACAGAGGAGGCGGCGCAGAGTGAGTGTCAACATGCATTTTGTTTGAGGTAATTTCACTACCGTAAGCAACATACCATCATTAACTAACAAAGTTAAAAAATAATGGAAGTCTGGGATTTTTCTGTGGATGGTTTTTGGGTTATTAATGATAAAAAAAATTTTGTGAATTTTTCCAGGTGTTTTTATTACCTTCAGTTGGACATGTATTTGTCAATGTAAGAATGCTGTGCAATGTAGTCAGTGTAGTCAATGCTGTGCATTGACTTCAGTTGGACATAACTTAACAAATGACAGAACTCAGTACATTAAAAATTAATCCAGTGTTTTTTAGCCTCGGGGTGAAAGCCAGCAAAAAAAAAGCTATATTTTTGTCCATTAAAATATTATTGTTTCAGCTGAAGCGTCTGTCCAAAAATATCAATCAAGTTCCTAATTTTCCAATTCTTTCTGTTGTTGTGTTTCTCTGCCCTCCATGCTAATGTTGGCTCGATCCAGTAGCCATGCTGGGAAACACTCAGCTGAAAGATGGAAAATGTATTTACTGTCATAGCAATACTGACGAGCTCTACATTACGGACTCAAAATCCAAACAAAGTTTGTTTGCATGCCTCAAAATCACCCCCCCACACACACACACACACATCCTGGCAGTCCAGACTTTAACAATGTGACTCCCGTGTCCACACAGCTCTTCATGCTGTTCAGTTCTGTGACATCTCATTTAAATAATACTATTTACCTGGTCCTGGAGTTGCCTGAAAGTGACGATCTGTTTAGTTCCAGTCACTGGGCTGTCATAAATGATAGCGGGTTGCTGTCCGCGGCCGCTTTCCACGTGACGATCCACAGCGTTGTAGCACATGTTTAACTTTCCTCCAACAAACCTGACAGAGAAGCACATCTTCAACCAACAAGCAACATAAATAAATGTAAACATGCATACCGAAAGTTTCTAAATATATATATATATATACGATCGAGTACATTTTAGGTAAGCAAAATGTATCACTACCACTATTGGAGGTTCTCAGCAAATAGCCGAAAGAAAATTATGGATTCAGCTTTTGTCAGTTCTGCTCCAAACTACCTGTTAAGATATCAGGGAAGCTGCCCAGTTAATAACTTAAAAGAAAGCTGAAAACATATCTCTTTACATCAGCCTCTAACTACTTACTCTTGAAGCTCTTTTGCACTTGAACTACCGCGCCTTTAAAATGCATATTTCTTATTTTATATTTGAACTCTATTTGTTTGATTTTATGCATTTTATCTGTTTCTTATGCATCTTATTTCTTTTCTATAAATTTAAATGTTCCTTTTATATCTGTTTTTATGTTAAACACTTCATGTAATTCTCTTGCTGTAAAGCACTTTGAGCTGCATTTCTTGTATGAAAGGTGCTATACAAATAAAGTTTATTATTCTTATTATCACATCCCAACATCTCTACCAACTCTGAGAACAAATTGTGTTTTAAGTGTGTAATTTTGGCTGACGGGGCCCATTTCTTTGACTTAAAAAGCTGCACACAACTTGAGACCGACTCCGACTGAAACATATGCATAACCAAGTAGTACACAGCAAATCAATGTTCTCGATAATGCAAACAGTTTCGAGTCATTCTGGTGCTGTACATATGGACAAAGAGAAGCAAACAGGATGAGCAGATTGGTGTCTGGGATCTGCTGTTTGGGAAGCCTGAGGGACCCGGTGGCCTAGTCCTTCTTTGTAACTGCACCAGATTCATAGAGCTGCAGCTCTGCCTACCCCGCTCGATGGTGTAATAGACAATGACACAAACAAACAAACAAAAACCTTTTCATTTCATTTTTCAGTGTGCGGGCTGTTGTGCATTTTAATGATGTTTGTATATGTATTTGTATTTTTTTTTTCCCCTAACTGTGTTTCTATTGCTGCTGTGACGACTAAATTTCCCCACTGTGGGATAAATAAATTATTATCTATCTATCTGACTTTTAATCCATTTTGTAAACACCCCGATATTCCCTTAGGCAATGGCTATTATTATTCATTTCTCATTGCGTTTATTGATGATCTTTAATATTCTTGCAAACTTTTTCATAAACATTAGCCACTTCTTGACCTCAACGGGCGCCATCGTGGCTCCGTAACGGAAGGGGCGGGGCCTCTTCCAACCCCATTAAACTCGCGAGCCGAAGCCAAAGCTGTTGCGGTTCGGACTTAGTCGCACACAAGAGTGTTTTTTGTTGTTGTTGTTGTTGTTGTTGTTGTTTTACAACATACAGCTGTACTGTTGTTCTACAGAAGCCACCAGTTTATTGTGCGCGTGAAACAAAAGGGGGGCGCGAAAACACGGTCGGATATTTTGTAGCGCGATCCATTTAAAGTCCTCAGTCGTCATTTCCGGTGAGTAAACAACGGCATGGTACTATTTGAGAAAACACTGCCGACGTTAGTACACAACGAAAGTAGCTGTACTAACTGTAGTATTATACTGCTACAGCAACAATTGCATATGTTAACTATATTAACTTAAAGTATTTCACAATGAGTGTAACAGAATGAGGAAAACGGAGACTTTGCTGGTCTCCATGTATGTCGGCCCAGTTGTTATCAATGTTAACCTATAAAGAGAATTCTCTTAACCGCTGCATGATTATTTACATTTAAATGTGCCTGTTATCTTTCTCCCAACATAACAAAACAAATATCACTGCAAAGCCGAGCAGTAGGCATAATATTGTTCGACTCGTTTGAAAACACAAGACCTCCTTAAAATGTCAATTTTTAAGCTGAGGGAAGTGAAGATAAGACTTTACATCGGCTTTTTCTTTCTTTTTTTGCACTTATAGTTAACTTAGGTGTCCAAAACGTATTGCTGAAATGGGATGCAATTAGTTGAAAGAAATGGGATTTCAGTTTCAACATTGTTTACCTACCAGTCAGGGAAAACAGGATCTTCAACGTGCAAAGTTTTCCTCCAGGGTTCAAACCAGCTTATGTCTCGTCCCACTTCACCCCAGAATCGATCGGGGTTGTCCCGCGCCGTGGCGACGGCTCGGCTGTGGGCGCAGTCCGATGCGTAGTTTCTGCGGCTCCGCGGGGAGAAACACGGCTCGCTACTTGCGAAAACGTGCGACCTCGCTGCCCCGTTCACGTGTCGTTGTTGTGCAGCTGCACACGGAGACCACAGCCGCCTCCCGGGAGTCTTCTTGCGCTGGACAGGAGCGCAGCGATTCAGGCGCACTGCGAGTTTAACTTGGAAGTGCATTGCTGCTGTAGTTGGGTTTTAAAAAAAATTAAATTTAAAAAAAAAAAGGAAAAAAAGGTAAACTTCTTCTTCCGCGAGTTTCTCCCTCTTCCGGGGTCCGAAAGGCTAAGATGGGAAAACCCAGCGGGAATCTTTGCAATGCCCTGAAGGAAGGCGGACTCTGAATTGGATGTAGTTGAAGCAGGAGGAGCTTTAAGCCCCATTCACCACTTATATTACACAGCACCGCAGACTGCCACAAAACTTGCTGTTTAGAAAAAAAAAAGTTAAATAAAAATGTATCCTGTGAAATATGCATTTCAAAGAATAATTTTTTTTTTTTTTTAAAGTCATGCGGTCTTACATGCAGCTTGAAATCATAATCACACAACCCCCAATAGGCTTGTCCAGAATAGCCATTCTGCCCATAACGTGCCTTTTATAGTGCAAAACAAGCAGAAATCCATTTTATTGACATGGTGCTCCTGCCCATCACATCTGTATTTTTCAGTAGCAACACCATTTATTTTTCAGTGTGCTTGGCATCGTATTTATACTCCCCTCTCTAGTGAAAAAAAAAACAAAAAAAAAAAACGCATCTGTTTAAACTGATCAGGGAATGCGTTCATCGGCTTGCTCGAGGATGTTTATAAAAATAATTGCTGTGTACAGTCAATTAAAAACACGGTTCCATCGTTTGTCGTCTCCATCACGGCAGCTCCGCGTCCTCCCACACGTCACTGCCATTTTTCAAGCCCCTGGTAAATACCCATAATCCATCTGGCCCCCTGGATGTGACCCCTGTGCTGGGTGCCCCTGGTTGAACAACTCATCCATCTGATATTTCAGGTCATCTGTTTCTATTTATACATGCAGAGGGGTGTTTTCCATGAGTTGCTTCTGGAGGCATCACACTCTTTCCAGAGAAGCGGTTGTTTATTACACCTCTCACCGTACTTGCATTTCTCCAGAGGTTTGCTGGAAAGATAAACAATACATTTTTGTTTTTTTTAAAGATTTCAAATGATTGGCAAAACCTCAAAGTAATAAACACCACAGATCTTTTTATATATATATATACTTGCCACCTATTTTGAATTGTTGACCAACCCCTTCTTAAACCCATCACCTGTCAGCCTCACCCTGTGGATTTTTAGACGTGATGAAACTGTGCTTGTTGTGCTTTTATTGATCTAATATTGATTCAAATTTCATCACATTTCAACAGAGCACATTCGTTGCGATTTATATTCATGTTCCTCAAAAAATGAACAGCGAAGCGACGCCTCCCGTCTACTTACTCGTGCTGTAATTTGCTCGGTTTTTGAGAACAGTGCAGATGCTATTGGCAGAATATTTATAAATCTTGTAAGTCTCTGGCATCGGACACGCACAGAGCACTAGCCGCTCGCACAGTCTAATCAGCCCTGAGTCGGAGTCCAAGGTGGCTTATTATGACCCCTCCATCTTACCCGCTTCTCTGATTTCATGTCATGAGTGTGAATCTTTTTGAAGCAGAAATCAGCCGACTGCCCTTTAGAAACAGTTTGAGGTCATTTATCTACAAATGATTCATTTCCAGGCTGGATTTTTTTTTTTTTTTTTAATCTCCACAAAGGGTCTTAATATATAATTATAATCATATTAGTTTGAAGCTAATGACTGCTATATAGCGTTTTGAATGGGTTTTAGATGCGGCATTTGTCAGAGCAGCTTGTCATAATGGCTTCAGTCAATATTATTCACAGTTTTAAAGACGTGATACATCATAACAGCCTATTACAGCTGAGTGCATTTGCTTTTAGGAATTGGAAAGGTACTGCAAGGGGCACAATTATTTCATCAAGCGAATACAGGTGAAAGCCATTACCCCTTGTTAATTATCCTCCTAATGAATCTCAGTCAGAGGAAGGGATGAGGATGAGCTTTGACACAGTGAGATGAGTGAGAGGGATTCAGTAAACACACAGATGTTTTAATATTTTTACTATCAGTCTCGGAGCTATTAAAATGTCAAAGGAGTAGCAGCGTGGCGTTTTCATGTTGCGTAACAATGTTACAAATCAGACACATAATCCTATTTGGGTTTTTTTCCAGATTGAAAGTGACAAAGTAAGTGCTGTTTCCCTGAAGGGGGCGTCAGTAGCCAAACGGTCGAACGGAAAGTTGTGTTAAAGGTCAAAGCCCCATGGCAAAGGCAAAACGGGTGACAAGCAATACGTCAGGCTTCCTCGAGAAAGGCATTTATTTAAGTTGCACTCGGAAAAGTTTACAACTGTCGAGGACAACCTTGAGAAGTTGGTGAATATCTTATAATATAATAATATGTCCACAATATCTCCACGGTGCTACTTCACTCAGCCGTTCCTGTAAAGGAAACTGCACGTTTTGCTGCGTCAGCGTGTCTTGTTAAAACATAAATCCAGTTTTTAAAGATGTCTGCCTGTTTTTACCGCCCACATTTCTCATGATGATGTACTTTCATTATCCGTCAGCCGCCGCCTGATGGAGCTCGGTTTTAAACAACAGTGCTGCGGCAGGAAAAAGTAGGAAATCACAAACTATTACATGAGTGCATTATTTTTTTTTTAGATGTTGTGTTTTTCCTCCCAAGTTTGACGTGACATATTCCACAGTCTGTGTTGCGCAGGTTGGTGAAATATATTCATGTTACTTTTGTAATAAGTACAAGATGAACAGTCACTAGCTGGACATGACACCTCTGTAATCCGTTAGTAAAGCAGTACTCCTTCAATCTCGCAGTACCGATCGCAGGAATCCAGCATGTCATAACTTTTAAGGTCAATCAAAAGAAACTCAAAGACTTTGGCCCGCAAAGAACAAATCTGGCATGTAAGTCCATAAAACCACCATTTCTTTTAATTGTTTTGGTTCTGATTGAGCAAACCCAGCGCAGCCAGTTTAGCGAGCTTCAGACGGTCGCTTGGCGAGTTGTTTCACTTGTTTCTCATGTTGCTAAACTTAGCAAACTGCCTGTAGCCTTAAATTTATCAACATCATCTAACTTTTTGGGTGGGAAAGGGAATACGTGTGCCCCCCGCCCCCTAAAGTTTCAAACTATTCCTGTTGAATTCATTTTTATGAAGCACTGATGGGAATTCAGGCCACAAGCAGAGCTCTGACACTGACTGGTGCTATGAGCTCTAATCCCACTGCAAACATGCAGTCCGGTCGTCTGTATTTGTCCCGTCTTCACGCCCTCTTGCGTATCTTTCTCTCGTGGGAGCGGAAGCCTTTCGGAAATCAATTCACTTGGTTTTAAGAGCATCGCAGTATAATCCCACCTCTTTAAAAAAAAAAAAAAAAAAAAAGCAGAACTGTATTCCAGGCCGTATGGATGTGAGCCTGTAATCTCTCCGTGCCCTCCTTCTGCGTGCTCTCTAAGCCCTCTCGGTCTCTCTCTCTCTCTCTCTCTCTCTCCAGCCCACCACTTAGTTTTTATCTGCGTGCAGCTGGGTGGGACCGTGGGGTGGCTGCTATTCACCAGCACACGCGGGCCGCGTGATTACAAGTGTGCGGGTTTTAGGAATGCTTTCAAATCAAGAAACAGAACGAGCTCTGATGAAGGCGACATTCGCCGACGCACTTAAACATGAAAAATGAATCTAACTGAAATCATCAGAGGTGCATTGATTTTTACTTTTTTTTTTTACTCCAAAACTGCCAATTTGAAAATGAAGTGAGGTTAGAAGTGAGGTAATTGCTTCCTAAATGGTTATAGATTAGATACGTTTTTTTTTTTTTTTTAGTTTTTAGTTTTTTTTTAATATTAAATAGATTTGACGTTGCCCCGAATAGCTGTGCACACGGGAGCATGCATCTTGGCCTCAGGTGTGTATTCGTGTTTACAGCTCGGATTTGTCACGGTGAAGTCACGGTTTGTGAGCCACGCGGCGCGTCACGCGGCCTCTGCATCCTCGCCACTTGTTTTTGTTGAACACTGCCTCCGTCAGCTGTAATGACTGACCACGTATGAGATATGCCGCGGCAGCAGGCTCCATTAGGCAGCAGATCTACAGCAAATGAAGAGAGTCAGTGGTTTGGCTCGGTTCTGCGGTGGCACATAAACACGAGGATTAATTCTTAAGCCCTTCAATTTAGGTTCACTACCATCATTCAGTCCTTATCAGGCTGCATGCGGTGCATGAAGCCAAGGGAGGAGATAAGAGGAGGCATGGCTCAGCGGTTCACAATAAACCTTAATGGCAAGCATGGTTGCAATCAACTGATCTCTCGAAGCGCGATGGATGAAAGGATTATACATAGCTAAGCAGCCACACATGCAGACAAAATAAGTGAAAGTCCATGCGCACACACAGAGCCACAGGTTGACTGTGGAATATGGTGAAGCTCAAATATGTAATAGGGACAGGATGGCTGACGTTGTATATCAGATATATATCATTGCACGTCAACATATTGTAAGCTAAATTGAAAATGCTGGATGCTGCCCTTATGATGTGCACTATATGGACACACGCTGGTTTTGAATTGGCTATTTAGTTGTAGTTAAAGGTAAAGCTGCTGCTTTAACAGCGTTCAGTATTTTAGACACAAAAAAGAGAGATCCTTTACAGAGAAGGCTTTCCCAATTTGGTGTGGAAAATGTGGAGAATGTTTTTTTTGTGGCTGATTTGGAGCCTTATCCATGCTGTTACTTTCCTACATAGAGGACAGAGAGACATTCCAGATTGATAACCGTGGATCATGCGGGTACAATGCTCAGGTGTCCACATACTTTTGGTCACATTCCAGTCAGAAACCTTGTCTCCCCGAGTAGATTTTATAGGAGCCTTTTATTTATATCTTGATCGTAGCTGACATCCATTCAACTACCTAACTAAACACTTTCAGCAGTAAATTTAGCCTGCAAAGAGCTTGCAAATATTGTAATTACTGTATAATGAGTTTAATTGCAAATTTATTTCCTGTTAAGAAAATGAGAGTGTGCCGGGTGATGAGATGAAACGAGGACGTAGATTAATCCTCTCCCAACATCTCCCCTCCTCCCTCTCTCTCTCTCTCTCTCTCTCTCTCCCTCCCTCCCTCCCTCCCTCTCCCTCTCTGTGATGCTGCAGCTCCTGTAGTCTCTTCAGTCTCCAGTAAACAGCAGTCATGGCGACAGTGGTCCAACCGCTCACGCTGGATCGAGGTAAGGCGCTCGGAGCTTTTCATTTTATGCTCGTCGTCCGAGACATTTTTCTTGTTCACCCTTTAAAAACTTCAACCAGGATCTTGCAACCCGGATTAGATCCAGGTGTTGTTGTTTTTTTTTGTTTTTTTTTTCCGCCCTGCTCGGATTTCCTACATATTATCTGCACGGGTCCTTATCCCAATGACAACAGCCTCTGAGCTCGCGCTATTCTAAATACAAGAAAAGCGTCCAGCTTGTCGGTTCTGTGCGCGTGCATGCGTGCATTTACATTTTTTTTTTTTTTTTTTTTTTTTTTTGCAGAACGAAGCGCTCGTTTCCTCCGTCAAACTACTGTGGGGTCTTTTAGACACCTGGAAAAAAAAAAAAAATGAACACGCTTACGACGCGTTTGGTTTATTCCATCCGTATTATGCAACCTCCTCGGGAGTAATGTCCCGTTACAGATCGCTTTTTGATCTTCATCTGCAAACGAAAAGCTCCCGGAGCGCTTCGGCACGCAGGTCTACTTTGTCAGACGGGAGGCAACTTTGTGTTTGAACTGGGCAGGTGCAACACAGGCAGAGGTGGGTGTCCTGATAGCGAATATGAACAAAGGTGTATTTTGTTGTCTTTTTTTTTAAAATTATTATTATTATTTTTTTACACTTGTCGGATGAATACAGTGTGCAGGCGAACTGTAATTCAGGACTAATGATGTCATGTGTTGGTGGCGACACCGTTTCGCTATTGAATCTCAGGTAGTGTTTACCGAGAGCTGCTTGGGTAGTAATTGTAGACCACGTGACTTAAACACATATTTGTCGCCCACCAACCCCGACGTCATTCACGTGGTAGTAAAGCCCCCCCCCCCCCGCCCCCCAGGGGGACATTTCGCACCATTGTTATTTGTTCTATTTCCCCTCTAAAAGAAAACAGCTGCAATCATTTAATAATTTCAGGTAGAAATGTAAAAAAAAAAAAAAAATGTAAAAAAAAAAACAAACTTAAAGTCTCTTCAGTCATATCATAGTAAATACACTAGGAGGTTTTTAAGTACAACATGTTCAACATACACACTTAAGAAGTAGAGAGAGTCGTGCTAAATCCCTTTACTTTCTTGTTTGAGTCTATTTTTAGGTCACAACTGACAAATTCCCAGTCATTTCAGACCAAAATGCATACGAGCTGCTGGAGTGTAATATTGCATCGGCCTTACACGGCAAACGGATGCTGTCAGATATGGACAACGGAGACACCTTAGCTCCTCTGTGCCAAGTAAAGCTAGCGTCAGCTCCCCAGTCACTTCTAAGCCACGGGAGGGGACTATAAATACACGTTATCTGCTGGGAGCATAAATTATATTGCAGGAATTAATCTGATTGATGTCACATGTTATTGCTAATTCAGGTAATTACTGACATTAGCATTTTCTGTTCGAGAATCAGATTGCCCATATGCTCCATTGCAATTTGTTCTTGTCTGGAGTTTAATGCCTGTGGGCAGTCAGGCTTTACTGATGCACAATCTGCTGCGTGCAGAGGTGCTATACCATGAAGAGTTGATGAAACGGGCCTAAGATTGCACCAGGCGAAGAGATAAACAATGCAACCTAAGCTTTTCCCACCCACCACTCCTCCTGTAGATTTATAGAAAGAGGCTTTGCTGTATTTAAAAAAAAAAAAAGCAGGCAGAGAGGCTAAGAGTAATATCTTTGGATCTGTTTGTAGTCATTTGCTGGGGCAGTGACTCAGATGTGACCTCAGCGTGCACACAGGGGAAGGAGGGGGGCGGGATGAGGGGGTTGGGGGATCCATATTCACATGAATTCGACCAGTCACCCGCTGGCAGCTGTAATGGCACGAGCAGCAGTAATGATAGTTTCACACAGGAGCCGTCAAGTGAGGGACAACATTATGGGCTTTCTTCTTGCTGCTGCTGCCACTTTGGAGAAAACACTATAATTGCTAATGAGGAGGTGCTCTCGTCTCTGGGCTGGGTGGAGGCTTTGAGTTGCTGAGTTTGTCAAACAAACGAACATGTTCATTTCCAGAGCTCTCACCCGGCCCGCTGGGTCACAGCAGGATGAAAAGATCTTGCATCACTGGCCTTCCTGTTATTGTCAGAGGAAATGATCGTGATAAGCAGGCTCCGATCGAGAACAATGGATTTGAACCTGTCATCCTCTGTAGAGCTGGCATCTAACCACGAATACGACGACCTCTCCATGCCAAATAGAGAGCGCAGACGGCATTGCGACAGAAACTTCTCGAGATTGAGTAGCACGAGTTTCTACTGTGAATCTCTTCAAAGAGAACATTGTAAATATGAATACAACAAAACTACGGGGGTCCACATCAGCAGCACGGCTGTGCTTTGAGATAAAAGTTAAACAGCAGCATCCTGCATGCTGTTCATGAAATGCTCTCATGCTGGTGTTTAGTGGGATAACATTGACCACGTTCACCCTCTGAGGTTCGCGTGTTTCCACGAAAACACTTTACTATGTTAGCACTAAGCAGAAAGCTACAAGTGTCAACGTCATGTCAACGCTAGAGGATCTCCAATCGCAGGAAGCTTAATTTTATGGGGGGGAGGGAACTAAGATTTCACATCCAGCAGCGATTACCGTTGGGGATATTTCAGTCTGGTCTGAAAGCAGATAACAAGGCTGGAACAATATATTTAATTGGAACCTGCCAACCTAAAGTTGATCTGTACCTCCTGTGGATTCAATACGTGGTCAAAAAAAATAAAAAATGTTGTGTTTGCAGCTGAGGTATATTAACGCTCACAACCTGCAAGTCTACGTTCCATGATTGCAGAACTTTAGTGTCGCGAGTGAATCAAAGCTGCACTCTCAAGCGCTTACCGGAAATGTCGGGCTTTGAAAGACGTAGCTTCTCTGCTGCACCTCTTCTTTTCCCAGTGACCTCGGAGAACCTTCGGAGAAAAGCTGTAAACTTGTTGCATTTAACCGCCCATTATCAAGGACATATACCCGACGAAGGGCATGAGAGCGTTCGATTTTCAACCGGATCAAAGAGGGTTTTTGTTCCTCGCACAGAATACAACATCTCGCTGAGTTTATCGAGAAAGTGGTTTCTCTACACTTTATTTCTCCCCGTGAGGCTTGTTGAACACAAGTTCAAAATGGCAACTCTAGAAAGAAGCCTTTTGCCTCTTGGAGTATGACTCAGTGTGGTTTTTCCTCGTTGTGTGACAAATCCACATCTCCTTCTCTCAGCAGAGAGAAAGGAGTAACCGCAGCCTGCTGCTGGCCTTGTTTTGTCTCCCGAGAGATCACGGCGAGTTCGCTGATTTGAATCTAGGCCATATTTGCATCACCTGCTCTCAGTCACACCGGCGATTTGAATGATGAGAGGGGCGCTGACATGCTGACGTCACACGCATTTTGTTGATATTTAAAGACGCCTCCTGTTAATGCAGAAGTAAAGGTTCTCTGAGTAATGTCTTGGAGGGACACTGCCAGTAATTACCCAGGAAGAAGAAGACAATAAGAGTGTGATGTTTCCTGTCTCTGCTTTCACCACAGGCTCCTGCAGGAGCCATTAGCCCTCCAGGAGTGATTTATTTGTCGCTATGAGGGAGATCATCGCAGTGGGGCAAATTAGACCTCATTCTCTTGGCACGGGGACAGGACTTGCTTGGTAATACCTTGTTGTCCCATTTTACTTATTCAGAGGGTAATTTTTTTTTTTTCTTCTTCTGTTTTTATGGATGGATTTAGCAGCAGAGTTGCCAAGGGCACCAAGGACACCCAGGTCAGAGGAGAGGTGGCAGATGGCAAGGCCTTTTCAGGACAATTTATTCTCGCATGCATGACATCCAGATAGCATCTCTCAGGGTCGATGGGAGTCGGAGACGGGTCATTTAAGCCTTTTCTGTCTGTCCTGATCTGCAATAATCTGAGTTTTAAAGAAAAGGATCCTCAGGTTTTACAGATTTGATCACAGCCTCCTGGTTTAATGGGCTCAGCCCCTGATTTGTGGACGTGTTTATTTACATTGCTGCAGGTTTGTCAAAATGACGCTTCCAAGTACTGAAAATGAATTACACGAAGTTCTGCTCACTGTTATAAATGGACTAATTATACCGGAAAAACTGGAGCGCTCCCCGGCGTGGACACATCCCCGCAACAATGCTGTGGAGCCTCGTGAAGCATTGAAGCCTTCGTTACGTGTCAGTGTGGCTTTGTTCAGCTTTATGGCTTCCCTTTAATCACTAAATGATGAGGGTGACCTTTTTTAGTCCCAGTCTGATGTTAGAGGAGCTCAGGCAAATACGTTTCCGGGGTATTATGCTGCACAGACAGTGTCAGGTACAAGCGTTTTATTCCACATTTCACATTGTATCTCAATATTGTTATTAAATAACGGGCGGCACGGTGGTGCAGTGGTTAGCACTGCACCACCGTGCCGCCCGTCACAGCAAAAAAGGTTCCGGGTTCAAATCCGGTCCTGGGCCTTTCTGTGCGGAGTTTGCATGTTCTCCCTTTGCTTGCGTGGGTTCTCTCCGGGTTCTCCGGCTTCCTCCCATCACCCAAAAACATGCACCTCAGGTCAGGTTACCTGGCGCCGCGCTAGTGGCAGCCTGCTGCAGCATCTCCCCCATGAGAGCCCCCCTGCTGTAGTGAAGAAATTTCCCCTCGGGGATTAATAAAGTGTATAAAATTAAAAAAAAAAAAAAAAAAAATAGATATCCCCCCCCACCCCTGCGCACGTCAAAAAAAAAACCAACTAAAAACCAAAACCAGAAAACCTTTTGCGTGTGTGTAAAGTGAATTAGTGTGTGGTGAGGTGAAGGGTAGCTCTCTGTGGGATTGAATTACATAATGTATTGTGCATTATGGGTATTGTCGATAAACTGCCAATTTAGTGCACCGCTGAGTCTGTATTATTCATTGCTCGTGACAACAAGTATTTATAAACATCCTCCCCCCGTAATCTCGTCATCATCATCCATCCATTATTTTTTTAGTTCCTTCCAGGAATTGATTTGTTCGAACTTGCTCCTACTACTCTACTAATAAGTAAAAGAAAGGCCTTGGACATGGGGCTTTTGCTTTTGCTGTTTGAGAGATTCACACCACAACCGGCTGTGAAAAATGATTAGTAATCCGCAGCAAGAAATCAAAGATGTTAAATATTTTGCCAGCTTGTCTGCTTCTCCAGGCTCCCTTCTGCTGCCTTCATATTGATGTCATGAGATCTTGTTTTGTGACATGGGAAATCACGTTCAGCATTCAGACATAACTCTTATGATCAGTGTTGCTCGTTAAAAAAAAAAAATCGGCGTGTCTTTGTTCCTTTTTAAAAGTGACTAATGGTATTTTTTGAATATTTAAATGTCATGTTTTGAGAAAAATTGAATAACAGAACATATTCATCATCGCTCATTAACCATCAAAATCTCTCAATTCACAGATCAAAGTTTCAATTATCTCAGTCTTCTTGCAAGCACGGTAAATCCCACTTGAAGAAGCAATAAGCCCTGTAATCAGTATATGATTGCATATTAATTCAGCACTTTGTGATTGCAAAAACAAAATATTGCGCTAAACACCGAAGCCCTCACATCCTTTGAACTGACGTATAAGAGCGTAAAAGCAGAGCTAAGAGCCAGCAGTAAAATCTGTCGGGCACAGAGAAGTGTCCTGCAGGTTTCAGGGACGATAACGCCACAATTAATGTTGGTTTTTGGAAGGCTCAGTGACGAGCCACCATAAATATTGTAAGACCGTCATCAACGCATGACCGAAATTTGTTCTGAGAAAGTATTAGTGAAGTCTTGACGGTCCAATAATTAAAAACTTGCTCTGAACTTTTAATCAGAAAGTATCACTAATGAGAATGCCCTCGTCCCAAAGTATAGCAGAGGGAAATTAACTACTGCCAGGATCGCTGCTGGTGTCATCACTCTGCTTAATATGGCAGCAGTGCATTACACTGTAACTGTATCTTGATGTAGCGTGCGCTCATTTACATTGACTGGTATCATAACTCCTCATGGACGTCGAGTGATACTCTTTAATTACAGCTCGTGAATCTTCTTGGCACTTTGTGATACCGTTGTCTTTTTTTTTCGAAATTCTCTTTTCTGGCAGATAATGAGAGAGGAAGGTACTTTTTCTCAGGCCATTGTTCTGTTAAAAAACGAATTTATATACGACGGCATCAACTTCCTTCCCTCTGTCGTTGGAGAAGTTTCTGTCAAATTGCACTGTGAGAATGACTCAATTGCTCGCAGTCTGTTTGCCCCAGAGATGTGCTAAATTTGGCAGTTGTCAATGACATGATTGAGCACGGAATCCTCATTGAGGCGAATGTAAAAACCTTTGCAGATGTTGCACACATCTGGAGCCGCTGACTCCCCCCAGAGCACAACACTGCTATTCTCTGGGTTGAGAGTAAAAATCAAACGTCGAGTTCCCTTCCGCTGCATTATCAGTTAAACTCTGATTAGGTCAGGATTCCTGTGGAGTCGAGTGGTTGCAGAAGTGGCCAAATGTTTACTGATGACTCAGATGCACAACTCAGAGGGTGAAACGAGGGTTAACTGTGCTGAAGGTAAATAGCAGGCTGTTGACAGCAAAGAAACATAACAAGACAAACTGTCAGGAACAAAAAGGCCGCGCTGCAGAACAGGCAACGTGGTGAGAAACTGAAAGGAGAGGGTCAGGTATATAAGGTCGGGGGTGGTAATCAGAGGGCAGCGATGGAACCGCAGGTTCTGGAATGACGTGAAAACTAGTAGCTGATAGTCGAACAACAGAGGTTAAAGCTATGAACAATATTTTCTGCCACTGATGAATCAGCTGACTAACTCTATGTGACTCTCTCATTGTGACATTCATCTCCTGACTTTTAAGTTCCCATCTGCCCGAAGCATCATCTAAAATGTTCTGTTTTTATTTAGGATCCGCAATCTTTTGATTTAGGCTAAAGAGACAGATATTCTCTTCAGGAGTTGGGGGAGGCTCAAATAGAGCGAAAAGAAGTGAGGGAATTATTATTTTTTTTTTTTTAAATCTATATACAGTAAATCACACTATAAAAAAATATTAACAAAATTGCAGTTAAGCAAAAAATAAAGTGAAATCTAATTTGGACAACAGGAATTTGTATGTGACTGCAGTTGAAGTTGATTAAGAATAAATTAAATAACAACGGCCTTAAAATTAAAAAGAAGTCCTGCTCTCAAAACAAAACAACAAATATGCTGGTGATACTTTACCGTTACTGATGCATTGTATATTATAAAGCGTCGTATTTGCAAGTACTTGAATTCCAATTAAGTGCAGCGTTTATTCCAAGACAGAAATCCTTGGTATCCACGTCTTAAAGTACTGTTAAGGAGGCCTTTCTGGTGCGTGTTGTTGTAGCACATTCGGGGTGGTTTGTCAAGAGCGGGATCCCGTTTCCCGTATTTCCCTCCAGCTGAAGTTATTCATAGACCGAGCATGTAGCAGGCGCACCGTGCGGGTGTCGGACGCACACTTTGTGTCTTCTTGAACTTTGCTTCATTTGTTCCGTCGGCCTCTTTTTCTCAGTTGAAGGTACAACATGAGATGGTCTTCTGCCGGGTTTACGACAGCGCACACGCTTTCTCTGCTTTCATGTCATTTTCGCTGCGCATCTGACTCGGGAATCATTTCCTGTTCATGTGACCTAACTGTGAGCCCCTGCAGTCATCTCAGCAGCTTTGTCATGGGAAAAAAACTCCCCTTTCAATGCCTCCTCCCTGTGGGGCATTTACACTCCTCTGATTAGCTCAACTGATGGCCCACTTTCACATTTATGCTGAAGTTTTCTTGTGGGACATGTTTTGCTTAAACCTGTGTCGGCTCATTTGAGGGTTGAACTGAAGACATGAACAAAAGGGGAAAGGACTTTCTCCCACCTCATGATTGGCAGGAAATAATGCAGCAAAGTGTGCCAGTTTATCAGACCCGTAGTCGTGCAACACTGAGACCATACCTTGATTTGTTTACACATATTCTCACGGCTGTATCTCCTGCGTGATCAACAGTGAAGCAAAGTGTCTTCACAGCCCTGTTTTCCATGTGCCAGATCAGATATCACTGGGAGCATTGAAAGGGAAAATGTGTCAGTACAGTGCCAGCAGACATTTCATTACCTGTGAGGTGGTCTGTGAAAACCAGCGAGGGATATGACTACCACTTATTATCATTCAGTTTCATGTGGCCTCTTGCAATTACATTGTCTTGTGGTGACTGTTTCGGCGTCTCCGTGCTTTTAAATGGGGATTAAACTACAAAAGGACATGATATGTGTTGACTGGAGAAGTCTTAAGGTGTCTCAGTTTAAATTCAATTAAATCTTTCAGTGTTAGGTAACAGTGAAAGATTTAATTGAATTTAAACTATGTGCAGCTCCTCTGTTTGATGTAAAGCTTCTGAAATTGAAAATGACCCTAATTCAAGTTGGAAAGATCACATCAGGAAATGGCTAGGCATCAGTTGTGATCAGCGAGATGAAAGCGCAAGCGAAAATGTCTGCGATATCAATCTTTTGAAGTTCCAAGAAGCCTTGATGTGTGTAAAAATATGGTGCTAATGAGGATGTGAACGCAAATAAGAGAGAGGGGGAAATCTGCATGGCCCCTGACCTTCGTTTAATGAGAAAGAAATGCTCACAAACCTCCAAGACAGATGCCCTTGCTGCTTGGAAGTGTACCAACTCATTATGAGCTATTCTGAATCAGTGGTTTTTTTTATATTCAGTCAATTGAGTAAAAATAAAAGAAAGACCCATTCACCTTAATAATAAAAAAAATTATTACTGCATACGTTAGGAGGGGTCGGCGCTTTAAAAATCCCATATGGTGGACTTCTTCTTCAGATTAGAATATGTATGTAAAAGACTGAATGGATAAGTAGGACGCTAAGGACACGAACAAAGCTCTTTTTCTTTCAACACAACATGATACCGAAAAGGCCGCGAGACCGACTTCTTCTGACTCTCGAAATGACGTGTGTGTGTGTGTGTGTGTGTGTGTGTGTGTGTGTGTGTGTGTGTGTGTGTGTGTGTGTGTGTGTGTGTGTGTGTGTGTGTGTGTGTGTGTTATGAGCACCTTAAATAAGATCATCATGTCCTCACCTAAAAAAAACGGAATAGGTACAGTAATTTGATAGTTGGAGAGTACCAGCTGCAGGCGTACCAGACTTTCGTCGTCATGGTAACAATATTATCGCAGCTTGGCAAGGTTTAGGGAAAGATCGTGATTTGGGTGTTGATGAAAGTTGTGCGATGTACGAAACATAAATGACGCTACGTACATTGAATGCGAGCAGTTTTTGAACTCCCTCCTGCAGAAGAAAGACGCTGTTGATGTTGCTATTAGTTAAAAAAACAACAAAAAAAAAGTCATTTCTCACCGCAAACAAAACCTTATTTACCTCATCTGAACTATCTGCATGGCTAAATACCAAGAGAGGTTGAACTGACTGAAAACACGACGAGCTGCCATCACAGAAAACATATAACCGCATGTATTGAACCATATGTAAGGTTCTTTTGCTCAGACCAGAGCACAAAAGAGAACATTTTCTCAATTACTCACACTCACACCGACGCTGAGGCAGGTGCAGGTTCGCATTCACAATAGTCAACCAAGCGTAAAGGGTCATAAACCAGCTTCAATACTGTTCAAAAAGGCAGGCAAGGGTCAAAAAGATGAACAGGGCATTGAGAACAAAGACTAGAGCAGCAACTATGGATGTATCCTTGGCAGGTAATTGAAGAATCGCTGAACCTCTAATCCAAAGAGTAGTTGGTTGTCCGATCGTAATTGTCTGATCAAGAGCCAAAGTTGGTTTTCTTTTCTTTTTTTTCTAATCTTTTCTAAAACCAGAAATGAAAAAGTGTTAAGAATGGATTAAGCAGTTTTCTCTCTGTTATCTGCTCTCATGTAAGCTGTAATCGCTCCACAGAGTAGCTTATACCACCCGCGGCAGTAGGCCAAAGAGCAAACCTAATTACATTTATTTGTGAGGATATATAATTTTTTTTTGTCACTGTTCGCATCTAGTTTATGTGTGGTATTTCACCACAAAGATGAAGCCATTTCTTGATGATGTCATAATTTAGGTTAATGCTCTGACGTGTTCTTTATTGAATTTTACTCTCTGGGAACCGTAGCCAATCATTTTCCAAACACATCTGATGTTCCCCATCCTAAAAGTCTTTTATTTTGTGGAAAGAAATGTGTTTAAGAATATAGAGTATGTAAGGAAAGCAACCAAAGTAATAACAGTGACCCATTTGGAGGATAAAAACCTGCCACTGGTATCATTTTAAACTGCATTATGTCCCAAGTGATTTAAAAAAAAAAAACAAAAAAACAATTCGCATGCATAGGAACTGTTACTACGAGTGGGCGGGGCTTCGTGAACAGTCCCACTGGGGATAAGAAGCAGGTGCACAGGTGAGGGTGGGGATCAGGTGACAGGAATTGGCAGGAGCCTCACTGAGGCTAGCTGCTGGTTAGAATATTACTGAGGAGATTTATAATGACTGACGGGCAAAATAGACCTGAAAAAAGTTGCACAAAAATAAGTAGAGTTCTAGTTACAGCGTGTCTATTCACTTATCTGTGAGCATCTTAACATGAGACTTGAGTTATTTGATTAATTATCCCGAAGAGTCGACTAGTATAACTCTCACTGGACTGTTTCTCCAGCCAGCCAGCCGTATGGTCTCGATGGGAGCTGAACCTGCAAATCCAAGCAGATCAATATAATCCTCTGTGCTTTATTACGGGCCGCTTGAAATAGAAGCGGGTATTGGATTTCTGTGGGTCCTGCTAATTGTGCCCATCTCCAGTATAAAGGTGAAATTCTGTGAAGCGTACTGTAGGATGTTTGTGTTTCCTTTTTTTATGGCCTTATACGGTCTTTACAGTAGTGAGCGCTCGACGCAGATTTTTCTCTCGTCTCCCTCAGGCCTCCAAGCAGTAAAAGCTCTTCTGTTCGCCGTCTGTTTTATTGAGTTATTCAATATTCCCAGAATTCAATATCAGCACGTTTGTGTGTGTGTGTGTGTGTGTGCTCGTATCACTCATGTTGCGGGGACATAAATCTGTTTGCAGAGTTACATCGTGGGGACCAAATTGTGAAGTCACTATAATATAAATCATGAACTTTTAAGGCGAAGATTTGGTTTGCGGTTCGGTGAAGGTGAAGGTTAGGATTAGACAAGTCATGGTTACGGTTGGGATAAAACTCCAGGAAATGAATGGGAATCATGAAACGTGACGGTGTGTAATCGTGTTTGTGTGTATGATATCTCTGAGCACAGTTTGTGTTTATCACATTTCTAGAGAATAGAGGCACTGCTTCACCCTTGTAGTAAGTTAACAGAGTGGAAAGACCTTAGGCAGGCTGTATGTACTGCTTGTTACGGTGTCACCAGAGTTTCTGAAGGTGTCCATTTTCCTTTACTGTGAAGATGTAGGAGCCCTGAGATCAACTTCAGTTGTTTTCAGGGCTTTGACTTGTGATTCATTATTTATTACTGATCAACCCGATGATAGTTTGTCTAAAGTGTCACAAAATCAGTTTTTTTTTATGTCTGACCATCAATCACAAAACAAATCCTCATAGCTGATATTGGATTTTTTTTGTTTTGTTAGATTTGTTAAATAATTCCTTATATTAATTGATTAATCAACTAAAATCAGCGCTGTTTGTTACCAGAGGTAAACGAGTCGTGTTTAGTTGTGTATGCCATTTTCTTTTGCGTTTCGAGGTACAAGTATGAGTGAAAACATGGACTGTAATCTAGAGAATGACTTCATGGGTATTTATACCTGTTGTGTATTGATCGATCGCTGCTGAGGATGGTTGGAAGCATGCTGGGAGCTGTGCAAGGCTGGAAAAAAAAAAAAAAAAAAAAAAAAAAAAAAAAAAAAAAAAAAAAAAAAAAAAAAAAAAAAAAAAAAAAAAAAAAAAAAAAAAAAAAAAAAAAAAAAAAAAAAAAAAAAAAAAAAAAAAAAAAAAAAAAAAAAAAAAAAAAAAAAAAAAAAAAAAAAAAATATATATATATATATATATATATATATATATATATATATATATATATATATATATATATATATATATATATATATATATATATATATATATATATATATATATATATATATATATATATATATATATATATATATATATATATATATATATATATATATATATATATATATAAAAAAAAAAGATGCTGAATCTAAACCAGCAGCTCAGCTGTTAGTCAAATGTGGTGCAGCGGTTGTGTTACTGTTGGCACATTGTTGTAAAGGGACAAGATTTGCTCTTGGTATATGTTTGCAAGCTGTTTATAATTTTGTTATCAATATCCTCCATACTGTAAATGAACTAAATTTCATAAAATTTGGTACAAACATCCACCTGCACTCAAGGATGCCCCGATTCGAATTTGGTGGTCAAACGTCACTGGGATCTCATTGAAACCATTTGTGGCTATAATTCAAGAATTCGTATGCTGCTTATAGCAGAATTTCACACAAATGACGTTATGTTCAGCAAAAACACCACGAACGTTATAATTTCTTTCAAAATCTCCATTGCATATCTGAGTCTGGGCAGAAATGGATGTCGTGCTGTCTCTGTTTTATACCGTTGAAAAACTGAATATTTCAGGGAGTTTGGACCTTCCTTCTATTCTTCCTGTTCAACGCCAAGTGTTTTTTTTAACTGATCTTTGCATTCGCACACACAACAATTAATTGAGTAATCAGTAAATAATAGACGGACTGAAAGGTAGTAAAAATAATCTTTAGCTGCAGGCATTATCATGTAATAACAAGCCACGGTTATGTATTTGAACTGCTGGGAAACTCCGCCTATCGACTGCAGCGTAAAATTGCACCAGTCATCCGTCTGTGCGTGGTCACTAGTCTCGCAGGCTGAATTAAACATGTTATCGACCCAACAATCCAAGTCCAGTGACTGAGCACAAAATCACCTCCCTCTCCTTCCATTTTGCATCATCATTTCGGCCTGCCTGTTTCAGAGGGCAAGAAATTCATCAGCAGGGCTGGCGGACTCGTTCGGCGCAAGCTAATTAGGGGTGGAGAGCTCAGAAGACCGCAGAGTCGCAGCCTCTAACTTAAGGCTTACGGTTTAGTGTAAATGCTTTAGGATGCCCGAAGGCGACTTCTCTTTTCAGGAAGTGTTACCTTTGAACAAATTAGGCCCTGACTTATTCCTCCTTTATTCTCATGAATACAGCTAAGCCAATACAAACGATCCATGGCTAGGATTGCTATTCTATCTTCCTTAGAACTGCTGGCCTTCACCGAGTCTATTTCCATTATCCCACCCATTGATTCGCTCTAGCGCCTTTGTCATGGCTGTGCTGTTAATGTAATTGAATGGGTGCATTTTTTTTTTTTTTTCCACTCTCTCCCCTTGGCATGAGTACCCAACACACACACAAACACACACACTCACACCCCGTGTCTCTCTCTCTCTCTCTCTCTCTCTCCCTACCAGATGTTGCCAGGGCTATCGAGCTGCTGGAGAAGCTGCAGGAGTCAGGCGATGTTCCCGGTCACAAGCTCCAGTCTCTGAAGAAGGTCCTTCAGAGTGAGTTCTGCACAGCCATCAGAGAGGTGAGTCATTGTCGGGCAGGGAAGCGCTGGTCCGTGAACATGACTTTTGATTCTTTTTTTTTTTTTTCTGTGAAACTCTTTCTTTTCATGACCTTCTGTATATTTTATTATTATTATTTTTTTTTTTGTGCACCACTCCTCCAATCAATCACAGCGCTCACTACTGTGATGAGTTTTCTGTGGAGTAGCTGTTGAAGATGCTCTTCTTTCACGTGTCCAGTCGGGTTTCTGTGTTGTCCATCTCAACACCTTCATACTTGAAGTCCTTTAAAATGAGCTGAATTACAACTTGTCTTATTCGAAAGAAGTTGACCACTAACTTGACACCAAGTGGTAACCACTTCATGGATTATGAAATGCCATTTTGAAGCATCCAGTCTGGCATTTTGGTTGTCACCATTTTTGGGGAACCAGAATTGACCATATTTGGCAACCTAACTGCACCCGAGGCATGTCAATCAAACCGGGCACAGCGAAAAACATACCTCTCTTTGAGGTCTAATATCTAATTCATTTTGGAATCATTTTCAGAAAGAGCACCAGAACATTGATCAGAAGGAGTGAACTCAACTCATGACACCTTAATAACTTGTGCAAAAACAATTATTGACTTTGTCTTTTAAAGTCAATGAATTCAAAGCTTTTTGAATGGGAGCCAGAATTGGATTTCCTGGTAGCTCTCAGTGCTATATTGCACCTTTAGGCCCTTCCACATTGGCTTAACTTTTCAGTCTGTTATTATATGCACTCAAACTTCCAATCAACCTTTTGGTCAGCTGGTCTAACAGACTGCAGGTGTTTTAAACCGCAAAGAAAAGCTGTTATTTTAGTTACTCCCCGATAGCGTTGTATTATCCAGTCTCGCTAATATGTCAACAGCTCACTGTTGTTGCTTCTAAACTCAACAGTAGGCTCGGAGCTAAAATAACCAAATCAGAGCGTCTTTCTTCAAGTCATTGTTGTACTACATCAATCAACAAATGACTGCAGCATAATGAAAATGTCAGAGCTTATTTCTCTGCCTTATTAAAGCTGTAAAGGAGTTTCTGACTGCATGAGAAATTCACATTGAGCATGTGAATGATCGGGGGGGACATAAAACATAATCTCGTTACGCTGAATTTTAATTAAGCAAATGACTGCTGGAGAGTGTTTTTTAATAATGCTTGACAGGGACGAAGTAAAGTGTGAATCGTTTAATTTCTATTTTCTTTCCTCCTCTTGTTAAAATGCTTTCATTCACATGCGCACAAAACAGCCACCCACTGATCCGTCATCTCAAGACCATTCATCAGGAGGAACGGGGTTTGAAAGCAAAGAGGAGCATTCACTCCACATGGCACGGCGGCTACACAGCCTGATAACCACAGATCTTGTTTATTTAGCATCCTGTCTGTTGTGATATACTGTCGCATTACACAGTGACATGAATTTGTGAAGCAGACAGCAGTTTGGGAGCTGAAAAACCAGATGCCACGGTGGCCTTTGTGCTGCAAGCCAGTTGTAAACAAAGGGAACATGTAATTTGTCCTGGAATGGAAGACAATTAGCGGACTTGATTAGTATGTTTGGGAGAGCTTCACGTTATTTGCTGAAGGGAATTGTGGTTGTAAATTAAAGGGACATGGAAAGATTTTATTGCTGCAGAGGAAAAAATAAACTCGATATGTTTGGAGTATCAATCTCTATCAATAAGGATTTCCAGGCCAGCGGCTGGGATCTGTGGTTTACTTTCGAAGCCTAGTTTGTTTTTTTTTACTTGAAAACAAAATAATGAGAAAAGGCTCAAAATCGGATTTAAGTTTCTCACCGTTAAAAAAAAACTTTTATATTAGGTTGAGCAGAAGGAGGGCTTAAACTTTGTTGTACAAGAACTGATTAGGAGAGGCGAGGAGAGGTGTTAAAACTAAAGGTTATAGTCAGAAAAAAGTTGATTTTTTTTTTTTTTTTTTTTTTTATAAAGAAATTATAAAGTCGACGCACTTTAAACCATTACGGACGTTTTTAATATTCACCCAAGACCACATCCGCCCCTCAACCTTCAGACCTGGTGCCTTCAGCTCGCAGCACGCACTGTAAATGTTAATTATGCTTTTGTTGCCATTGGGATACTACAATTTTGTGATGTTTAAACCTTGGTACGTGTTGTCAGCATCTGCTGTGGAAATTTGGGAAATTTGGTTTGGGACATGGTTTGAAAATTTGCTGCGGAGAAAACAAATGAAAAACATTGACAGTGAACATTTTGCAGATTTATCTTTTATTCCTATTGATGACAGCCTGTTTGTGGACTGTGCCCGGAATTTCAAACTGATCAACAAGGACAGCCGTGTGGACTATGTGGGTGGGAGTGTGTGTGTGTGTGTGGGGGGGGGCAAATAGTGATGCTTGATTTGACCCCCATTTGTAATTACAGCTTGAATTCATGATAGTGGGAGTTCATTCATTTTCCAGCCGGTGTCTAGTCATAATAATGGAAAGTTCACCCACACTGCCAATAACCCAAATTAGGAGAAATCAATCCTGACACAATGTTACGTAAAAGCTCCTGACATCATGCACACAGACAGAGAGGAAGAAAGGACCAGTCTTCTCCTCTCACAGGGTCCGGCTCTGTTCTGCCCCGGCCAGCTCGGCCAGCTCGGCCAGGCCTGGCACCGACCACTCGTCTGGCAGCCGGCTGACTGATCTCCGTGCCAGTCACTGGAGTGCAATGACAATGACTGACAAACCTTAGGAAGAAAAAAGAAAAGGGGCCTCGGCAGCAGCAGCAGTTGCCCTTTGCCAAGACGCAAAGATGCAAACCACTTCACCCAGAAAGAGCCGGCTAAACACATTCCCCGCCCCCCCGGGGGAAACAATCCGAGACGCTCTGGGCGAGGATGACGAGGGTTTATAGTCGATTACAGGTTTGTGAGAAGTGATGCTGCAACAGCATCACTGCGTGGTGCTGAGCCAGCTGGAGGACCATTTGTAAGTGCTGGCTGTTGCATACTGTAGATTATTACTGTTATTACGCAGCGCATTAGCGGAGGACTTGCAGTGGAATATCACAGTCCTCGACAGCTGCGTCCTGCGATGCTCCGTTCGTATCGAAAACAATTAGGAGAGGCAATCTTCGAGTGGAGAGGAATCTCGGTGGGGAAGCAGCAGTTGGGCTGGATTTAATGGTCTGATATTCACACGTCTTTCTGAATGTGTTTGTTTGTGGCAAGAGAAAGAATTTATACCCACGGGGGTTCACTTTGCTACCAAGATGATGTTTTTCCTCACACACAGCAAACCTTGATTTCAGCCTCGAAATGGGCACAAAAAGAAATACTTTCTACTTCAACATCACTTTGGAAAATTACAGAGGGGGTTTTGTACATTTTAGCCTCTTTACGGCACTTTATATTCAAACAATATTCTTCAGTCATTTATGAAATCGTCTCCTATTATTTGTGAATGTTTTTTTTCTTTCAGGTAGCTCACCATTCAGCAGCAACAATATTGGCCCAGAGAAAGCTGCAAAATCGATTTTTGTTGTTGTTGTTGTTGTTGTTGTTTTGTTTTGTTTTCCATCTTTGTGTGTATTGCTTGTTTTTTTGTTTTTTTGTTTGAGTTCTCTGGCTCTAAAATCTCAGATGTCTGATTTTCCCACTCGCGCATGAATGCACCACACCAGACGAACAATATCAGCGGTTTCCAATACAAAGATCCCCACAAAATAATAACATAACCTGGACAATAAAAGCTCACTGGGACTGTACACCAATCTCAAGCAATTATGAAGTCTCTGAAAGTTGGTGACAGTAATTATAATATACTACATGCCTGGAAGAAGAAAAATGTATCCCATCAGTGTAAAAAAAAAAAAGGCATTACATGCTTTGTAGCTAAATGAAAAAAAAACTTTAACACAAACAGCTTTCCTCCACTTTAAACGTTTTTTTATATTCCTTGATATTTGATAAATTAATTTTGACTGCACTCCCTTCTCTTTTCTCGTACGTCATCTATCAGTGTTTAAGTTAAAAGAGCCATAAAACGCAGGTTAAACCGTCAGTCCAAACCTCCTGTTGTTCATTTTGACCCCACTCCCCTCGGTGGCATTTCATTATCACAGGTGACCTTTCGTTTTGTTTAATCTGTGATATGGTTCCTCCCCCGTACGCGCACACGAGTGTGTATGTGTGTGATATAGCTCATTTCACAGTCTGGTGGGTCGGGCTCAGAGCCCGGCAGGGTGCCGGACATACTAATCTTGTCTGTAGAGTACGAACACCAGAGTCCACCTTCCCAAACCGGATCCCCCTACTGTACGTCGGTGGAATCTACAAAAGATAAATCAGCCTTGTTAAGGACGACAAGCCAGCTGTCAATATGAGGAATGGATGCCAGGGAGGGGAGCCAGTTCAGCAGTGTTGCAGCGCTAAATGACAACGAGGCAGAGAATTTGACGAGTTGGTTGTCTCTCCGTGCCGTGTTCATCAATGGTGGGGGGGAGGAGGAGGGTTGGGGGGGAGGGGGTCGTGTGGCTCTGCGTTAGTCTCACTGCATCACTCTGAATGAGTTGTCAGGGTCAATCAGCCTTGCAAATGGGAAAGGAAGGACACAAGACGAGATGACTGGACGAGCTAACCAGCTGGAAATTATAGAGTGGGGGAGGGACGGGGGGACGGGGGCGGGGGAGGGGGGGCAGTGAAAATTGTAGTATATTGGGTTAGAGTCCCACTTGAGGAGCACAGGAAGTGCGATAAGCAGCGCCGGAGCGGGCTCGCCTTTCATCAGCTTTAAAATTGAGGCTGATTTTCTACTTCAGCTGAGATTTTCAATCAGAATAATTGACTGTGTTGTTTCTTTTTCTTTTTTTCATAAAAGCAGAATCAAGCGAGGGCGGATTTGTGTTGACTCCATCACAATGCCGCTGCCTCCCACGTCACATTAGGTTAAAGGATGAAAGCTGCATTAAATTCATCCGTGCACATTCTATATTTCCCCTGTGTGGTCATGGTTGGCACCTTTTTGAGAGTTTTCTGCAAAGTCCCGCACCGGTTTTCATCCTTTTCCAGCTACATTAACCAGGCTAAGGCCTCTCTTTTACCCGGCCTCCCCTCCCCCGTCTCCGTCTCTCTGTAGAGGAAACAGGAAGCCATGGTCACAAGCAGCATCGCATCAGTTCGCCCCGAAGGCATCTCTCGGCTCGTCTCGGGCTTCGTGGCGTTCTTTCTCGTAGGTGCAACCGCTGGTTTTATTTTTAGGAAGACTTTACGCGTGAGCGAGAGTCTGTTTCCCCATTAGAACCGGGGGATCTCCGGGGTGAACTAATCGGCAAGGAAACACGTCCTCGGACCGCGACTGTGTTTATGTTTTAGGAAGGGACAGTGAAGACGTGGCAAAAGAAAAGAGGAATTGAAAAGATGCCCCTGGGACACGTGGCCTTTTTAGAGCAAAGTGCAGCCGCTGCGAGAGGAGACCGACATTCAGTTACACGCAACTGTTTGTTCCAGTTTATGTCTCTCCTTAGGACATCCAGGTTACATATGAAGACAGATATCAAACTGTCTGGTTTCAGAAACAGCAATGCACTCAAATTGTAATTTAATACCTATTTCTTATAGTTCTCACGCACAAAAAAATGTTATGTTTAATAAGCAAAGAAACACCGTTAATGGTAAAATAAAAAGGCACAAAACATTTTTCAATTTTATTTAGTTATGGAAAATGGATCAAATATGTGTGAAAGAGGGTCTAGCTTACTTTTCTGGTGCATCTACGATCTGCTGTGTTTGGCACAATAAAAATGCAGCCCAGAAAAACCCAAAACAATGCTGAAAGAAGCTAAAACATCAGCTGGTAGTTGCCTGATTATTCCCTTTGACTCGTCTCTGTGCTATTTTTTAACACAAACAGTTTGTCAGACAGTTATTTGTCAACCTTGTTATCTTAATGAGCTATATGGGTATAAAATTGGGAGAGGAGTTGCGTATTTTTTTATCTAATCGATAAAAGAATGAAAATGACGGCTTCCCTTGTGCTCACAGTGGTCATAATTATCGCATCTTTTTTTTTAAATTATTATTCAAACGTAGCAGATGCTAAATATTGCATAAGCATTGCAGCGCTCTTTGTCACACTTGTCATGTTTGAAAAGAGCCATTACTAAACATTTACATAACAGAGGCCCGTGTTTGAAGGCATTTCTTTATCAGATAGATGAGGCCCGGGTGGTTTCGGCTTCCACGTCTGCAGACAGAATAAGTGGCTGTAATTAGTAGCTGCAAAAGTGGGGGAGGAAAAAAAGGACAATTTAAAGGAAAAGGAAGCCAGGAAGACAGAAGTAAGGAAAAAAAAATCTTCGTGGTGATTATAAAGCTGTGCTGAGCCTCAAAAAGTGCAAAGGTGGAAGAGGTCCTCGGGAAATGGTACCATTTGGGAGTTGTGTGTGTGTGTGTGTGTGTGTGTGTGTGTGTGTGTGTGTGTGTGTGTGTGTGTGTGTGTGTGTGTGTGTGTGTGTGTGTGTGTGTGTGTGTGGACTGCAGCCTCTGAAAATGCATCGGCACCATGAATCAACAAAATAAATAACATGTTGCAGTCTGAAAAGCAGTGCTGCACTCTCCTAAAGCCGTTCATTTGGTCTTTGAGATTCATGAGCAAACAAGCTGACAGAGGCTCGGGGATATTTTCCTCCCCATCTCTGAGATCTCGACATACAAATATCTCAAAGTTTGTATCCTTAAAGTATAGACCCTGTTTGATGATTCAGAGGAAGCGAGGCCCCTTTGTAACGTTGTGCCGCGCCACGTCAAAGCTACCCACCGTGTTCGCTTCCAACGAGCTGCTTTGCTTTGATGAGAGACATCATCGAGGGAGTGGAAACAGATGATTAAAATTCTGTTTGTTTTGCACTGAGAGGGTTTTTTTTAAAATAATTTTTTTTATTTATTTTTTTGCTGTTAAATGTAGTGTTATTAGTCTCATAAAAATGTCACAGTTCATTTGCTCAATTAATTGCAGCTGCCATAAGTGTAAGATTGAAACAATCAGGCGCGGTTGTACTTGGAAATTTGGAGAATTTGCTCGTTGAAAATCATCTGATCAGTAATTTATGTGCTTGATCAGGTCAGTTGTACCTACTCGGTAAAAAGTCCTCAGTCAAAAAGTCACTTTTTTGTCATCATCCCATTCATCTCAGTCATGACACACCTCGTTCTCCCTCCTCCTGCTATGACGTTCTGACTAATCTCCCTAATACAAGTCATATCTGACTGTGTTTAAAGTCTGAACGCTGCGGTACATTAGTCTGCTGCAGATACATTTGAATGACTGCTGCAAAAGTCTTGCAGGAAAAGGGGGGAAAAAAAGGTAGTTTTGTGTTAACCATACATCATCATTCCACACAATCTCCGGCTGTCCTTGATTCTTTGAACAAGTGCACTTTTAAAAGGTGTCCTTTAAAGCCCCATCTTAACTGGAAAGGTCAGCTGTCTACACGGGTTCCGTCTGCTTCAGCAACTACAGCAGTGCTTTAAATTTTGTTAACCCTATAGGGTTTCTCCTATATTTCTGCACGAGTACAGTGGGATCTAAAGCATCATTAGACTTCGACTCAAGTCCTAAATAATGTCACAAAGTGGCTCAGAGGACGTGACAAGTAGGGAAGTCAACACAAGAGATGCACTTCAAACAAATTCAAATTTACTAAAAATAAACTTAACGCTAACGAAGAACGAGTGCGCTGTCGAGTTGTTGAAAGTGTAAACACAAAATGAAGCTGCTGCCGAAGAGATGGGGACAGAAAAAGAGACTGAGCACATGGGCCAGCTTTTAAAGCCTTGAAGGCCTGCAGGTGTGTTGCATCAGCTGACAAACCTCCCATGTCAGCCTGTTTCTCTCCAGAGCAGGTAGTAGCAGCACACTGGTTCATATTCATGAGTGGTAAAAGTATGTGAACCTCTGCTTTCAGTATCTAGTGAGATCCCCCTTGGGCAGAAAATAACCGTGAATAAGTCCTGCACATCGGCTCTGAGGAAATTCAACCCATTACTTCACACAGCGGGTGGGTTTCATCACATGAACTGCTTACTTAAGGTCTTTCCACAGCATTTCTATTGGATGAAGGTCAGGACTTTAACTTGCACATGCTAAAACTATAACTTTATTCTTTATGCAGACAGGCAGCAATGTTCTTTTTTGGAGAGCAGCGGCTTCCTCTTTGCATCCCTGCCATGCACACGTTGTCGCTCAGTGGTGGACTTGTGAGCATTTAACATTTTCCAAGAGACCTTTGGTTGCTCAGAAGTTACCCGGAGTTCTTTTGTGGTCTTGTGAACTATTCCACACCTTGCTCGTGGAGTGATTTTTCTTTGGTCAATTACTCCCTGGTGAAGATAACAGTGGTCTTGAATTTCTGCACACAATCTGTCCGCCTGTGGATTTTGTGTTTTCCGAACACTTTAAAGATGTTTTTCTAGCCTTTTACGGTCTGATGACCTTCAACAACTCTTTTTCTGAGTTCTCTTTAAAAAAAAACAAAAAAAAAACTCTTGTTTGTGCCATTGTACATTTTCAGTGTTGTGAAGCTCAGACATCCGTCTTTTAAAAAAAATAAAACAGAGCTCCCACTCGCACCTGACTATCATCCCAATGAATGAAAACTCCTGACTCTAATTGAACCTACAAAATATCTGCTAATCCAAGAGGTTCACATACTTTTTCCACTCGGATAAGTCATATCGGATCATTTTCCTCAATGAATATAAGTATAACATTTCTGTCTCATTTGTTGAATGGGGGTTCTTTTTTTATCTACTTTTAGGACTTGTTTGAAAATCCCTTCATATTTTAAGTCATGTTTATGTATGGACGTAGAACAATCACATTTCTAAGCACCACTGTCGATAGACAATCTTGTTTTCCGTCCACCTGGACCCACAGCTCCCCACATCTTAACACCATTCAGTCCCAGCAGCATTTTATTACCACATGTTCTGGACACTAGTTAGGACCAGATTGCGCCTCCATTTTGCGAACTCAGGCTTTTGTTAATGGCGCTCATTAAGTGAACAAATAAAGCAAATATAGCCGCTGAATTGTGTTCATACCAACATTACAGTCTTCATCATCTCCGAAGCACCTCGAAAACATCTTCAATAATTATTTTCTGAGAAACAAATGTTTATGTGATTTGCTGGTGATAATGCCATCATGTTTGCATATATGTATTGTTTAGATATCAATTGCATGAGTCACATCTAATTTTGAGTGTTGCGTATACATATTACTAGTTGCAATGATATCTCTCTTCGCGTACGATGACTTTGTGCCACACGTCTCCCATCATACAGCTGCTTGACTTCAGATAAAATAGATAACACCTGTTTCTCCTGGTGTCTTTCAGGTGTACCAGTACATGCATGAAACAATTACAGTGAATGGCTGTCCGGAGTACCAGGCGAGGGCTACCGCTAAGGTAAGGACTGTGTTGGACATTCAGTTTTGACATTTCTCATTTGCAATAAAAAAAAAAAAATCATTATCATCACTGAAAACCGTAACGAATGAGCGGGGTGGGTACTCTCTGTTAATCACATTACCCGGTGATATCGTTCTCATCTTTTCTTTCTTCTGGCCAAAGCTGAATGAAATTAGCAGAGTGTATTGTTTGTTAATGGCCCTCATTAAGTGTGCAAATTAAGCAATAACATGGGCGCCAGTTTTTTAGGAATAAGACCAATGTCACATGGTAAGGTACTACAGCCCAACAATTTATCAGTTGGCCAATTGCATCAGACAATATTAGCCTATGACAGATATATCGGTGTCCGATTTGCAATCCTATTATTATCCTAGTATTATATACTAAATTGCTGATATATCACATTCATTAAATTATTTATTATAATTGTTAAAACAGCTATGGCACCAAAAACATACAAGTGACTGAATAGGATTTGACTTTTTGTTGTAGTTTGTATTCAGACAGGATGTTGTTGCCTAAATACGTATTCATACCCTGATAACTCCAAATGAACTTCAGTTTTACCTCAAAAAGGGCACGCTAGCGTAGAAATCCCATCAGCTGTCCGAACTCTTGTGCTTCTTAATCAAAAACGAACAAAACAGAAACATGCAAACATTATCTACATTTCTTTAAAGAACGGAAACACCCCCCCACCTCCCTCGAGCAAGCGCTACTGACGTCGGCTACACGGGAGTGTGTTTTGAAGAAAGTTGTAATAAGTGAGGTCGACATAAAGTTTTAGTCTGCTGTTTGGTCAGTGTGCTTTGGGGAAGAAGAAAAAAAAAAACTCACAAGGTCAAACAAAGTTGGAATCAATCCCGGCATCAAAGTGCATTTTTTTTTTCCAGAAGAAAGACTTTCATCACATCACTGAATGAGCCTGGATGTTTAATGGCTGCATTACAATCTCCAGCTGTTCATCCTTATTTCAACAATCATCAGTCACTTAATGTCATTAAATGGGGTTGTAAATCTGTCTTTAATTCCACATAATGTTCTCCCAGAACCATCCAATTAGCAGCCACTATGTTCATGCTTTTTTTTTTTTTTTTCACAAAGACAGCCTGTTGAAAAATTTCCTTTGGAAACATAAAAACACATTTGTTTCTTTAACATCTCACTGCGTTGTTCATTGTATCTTTGGTTACGAAGCCAAATCAAAGAAAAATGATTTTTAATCGCAGGTTTTGTCGTTTAATTAGCGCTCATAACAAATCTCTTTCGACGACGGGTCGTATCTGTTCATGGATGCCATTTGTTGAAAACAACTCTTCCCTTTTCTACCTTTTGTTTCTTCCCATTGTCTGTTTACGATTGTGAGCAGATTTCGTCGCTGCTGTTTTGAAAGCATCACGCGCAGGTCACAGGTGAAGGGCAAAATACAAAACATTTCGAGGTGCGGTGTGAGTGGAATGGGCAAATTGAAATTTACCAAAGAGATGAGCTTGACCCGCCCGACTTAAGCGGAGCTCTTCATCACCACCTCGCCTGCCACATGAGAGCAAACAAAGAGAGAGGGCTTGTCTGATTTCATGTGAACAGGAGGATGAGGAGGATGACGGCGCTTACGTGCCCTTCGCTGGTTCAGTGTCCAGCTGTGTCCACTCCTCTTCACCGCAGTGGGTGGAGGATGTGAGTTGGAAAGGATGACAAAAACAAAGGGAAGTGCGTCTTTGTGTTCGAGCACAGATCGGATGAGGCTTCAACTCACGAGGGCTGCCGAGCGTCCTGTTTTCTTCTTTTGTTTGGCTAAAACTGCACCTCGAGCGCGACGCCGCAGAGTCCCGTCACCGCGCAATCCAACACCTGGCTGAAAGAGAATTTGGGGGGAAATTACATGTTTTCACTCTCTCGCTGGGAGATGGAGGAGAAGATTGATACCGCACTCGTAGATACTGTTAAATACAGAGCCAAAGCCGGGAGGTAATGAGCCCAAATTAGCATAATGACTGAAAACAGAGGGAAAACGGGAAGCTGGGCTCTGTCCAGCGTTCGAAAACACACCTACCGGCACCACTGCAATTCATCCATTAACACGGTGTGTGATGTTTGTTTCATACACAAACAGAAATGCCCCCAAAAAGTTCACGTCCTCTGTCTGTATTATTTATAACGCTCGAGTCAGGAGGAGTTCAAAAGTAAACCATCCAGTACCCTCACTGTTTTACAGTTTATATTTTATTTGTTTAGCCTACACATACAGCTAGTTTATACTTTTGTTGTTGTTGTTGTTGTTGTTGTTGTTATTAGCTAAATTCCGCACTGATGGAAAACATTTGACGGTTGATATTTTAATAACAGTCAAACCGGATGAAACCGCAAATTCGAGCTCTTAACGCTTCTGTTTTTTTGGTTTGTTGTTTTTTTCCTTTGGAGAGAGACGCGTTCGTCTGGCGGTTCCCGCTGGTTTCCATCAGCTATTCAAGCCAGGATCATCACTCCCACACTCCGTGCACAGATGTGATGCCATTTTATCGTCTAAAAAAAAAAAAAAAGAGACAAGATCCCTCAAACAACATCTAACCTGATGGAAGTTTGTGTTTTTGAAGCTGTGCTTCCAGCAGACGTCTGGCTCCATAATCTCCTCATCCGACTCCTGCCAGGAGTGAATAAGAGTATTGTCAAAATATATTTGTCTAAATATGACATATTTAAAAAGAGTTCGTTTTTCTTTAACGCGGAAGACTTTACTGTCAACAAAGATAATCTTAATAATGATCTTCTACTGCTGTTTGGGGCTTCCTGTCATTTCTGAAGTGGACCCATTGTCTGATCTGAAAAATAACCTCTTCGATAATGTCTAGGACTGAGAGATTTCACTTTACAAAGAAAATGTGACAGTTAAGCTGGAAAAAGGTTTTTTTTTTAAAATTTTCGACTCAACCACGAAGAAATGATTAAAGCTTTAAAACTCTGCCACGCTCTTCTCTCTTTGCCCCAGACTTTGAAAAGTTTTCGGCTCCTACATCTGGATTAAAATTGCATATCCACCGGGCAATTAAGCATACGGCCGATGTGTGAAGCCGGGAACACTGGATATTTAAAAAAAAAAAAAAAAGTACTTTACTCCCTGCGGAGATCCTCACTGAGGCCGCGGTGCCAATTGCATTCAATCAGTGTCACAGACATACAGTAGGGAAACAAAAAGAAATGCATACTTTAGAAAGGGTTTTGAAAGTGAATCGCACGTGCAACAGTGATGAAATACGTGAAATATCTGACAACGCTTCAGCTCATGCGCCTTTCAAGTATTTTAGTTTGTAAAACGCTAAATCTCCCGACAGTTTCGATTTGTGTTTCGCCTGAACAAATCGAGTCTCCTTCATTGCTTCGTTAATTTAATCAGTTCGGCCTCTAATTCCTGTCCCGAGGCCGTTTATTACTGATCTTAATGGAGGCAGGGACCATCAGAGAGGTAAGGGGGGGGGGTGATTAGGAGCTCATGATGAAGTGACTTTGTATACATTAAGTTCTACTTCTCCGGTGCAGTGTTTCTACCGAGTATCTGCTCGCAAGCTTTTCATTTAAAATGCCTCCCGTGTGCGAGAGGCGCCGGCCATCTGCCAGATTGGTTTTTTTTGTTGTTTTTGTTTGCAGAAACCCAGATATAAAGTTGTGAAGGTCGATGGGGCGGCGAGGCGACGGCGTGCATGCTGAGATGCTGCCTTTTTAGCTTGGGCGCGGGAGGGGGGGGGAGGGAGTAGCAGAGGAAGAAAAAAAGAAAAAAGGGGGGCGAAGGACAGAAAGAGAAAACGGGAAGGAGACGGCGAAGTTGTCATAATGAGCGGAAATGAAATGAGAAATGAGCGGAACCGTTTGAGCGGAAACGAACGTGGATCTGAGGACGCGTATGAATATGGAGGAGAGAGGAGGGACGGAGACGCTGCCTGGAGAGCGAGCGTCGTCAAAGACCTCAAAAGTGCGAGGCAACTCGTCTGCTGTCGGGAATTTTGATACACGTCTGCAAAAGCTTCAGACGGAGCTCTCCCCCCACCCCACCCCACCCTCTCCTCCCTCCCCACCCCGCCTCTGCTTTACTTCTTTTTATTTGATCCTCCCCTTTTCTCCATCGAACCTCTCGTGTTATACGTGACGCCGACTTGACAGCGAAGCACCTGTGGCAGTGCATCTGTGGATCAGTGGGCGCCGGGCGTCTCTTCCTCTGTTCGTCCGCCATTAGCGTTCCCCGAGCTCGGCTAACAAGATCCCGGGCGCTTTGTTTCCGAACGTACAAGGAGCAGGGAGCTTGGCTTCGGGTTCAAAGGGAGCCCGCAGCCAGTGAGCGACTTCAACCAGCTGGTAGGAATACAGAGGGGTTGCGAGGCTGCTCCTTCAGCGTGAACTTGGACGTGTTAATCCATGCGCTTAGAGAGCCGGAGAACTTCTGACGTGGAGTCTTAAATCCCCGGCCCGGACTAAAACCCGGCGCTTTGTTACGGCCGTCCTCGCCGAAATGAGAAGGTGCGGCGGCGGCGGCGGCGGCTCGCGCAATCGCTCTGTAATCTAAATTGCGTTCTTCGTTTTCATTCACTTTGAATGTCGTGAAGAAGATTTTAAAAAGCGGTACAGACGGGCGAGACTTTCTGAAAGCAGAGGTCGCCGACCGCCAGTAGAACGAGAGCGTCCGGGAGAACGAGGCTGTCGACGCCAATCGCTCATCGAGCGGACGGACGGACGGATGGACGGACGGTCTCCCCTCGCCGTCCTTCGCCTGTGAGACGCACAGAGATCAGAGGACAGCAACACAGCAGAGACTCTCACACCGAGCTGAAAACAAACGGGATGCTCATCATTTATAACGTACATAACATAACGGGCTGGTTTCATAAAAAAACAAAACAAAAAAACAGATAAGAAGTCATTGTATTTGTGTGCGTCGGCTCCTTTCTCCCCCGCTTTGCTTGCTTTTTGCATCTCATGTTTCCGACTCCTCTCCGAGGTACTCTAAACAGATGCGCGGCGAAGATAAAACAAGTTTCCGATGCTTGGAGGCAACAAGATTCGCCCGTGGATATTTGCAGTTTGCTTTCCTCTCTGATCGTGTGTGCTGTTACATCAACATCATCAGACACACAAGACCGCACTTCATGTTAGACCTCATTCAACCTCGACAGAATGTGTAAACGAATGTACTTGTGCCGGTCTTGTTTACCGGTGAGGTAATTGATTGATTGATTGATTGATTGATTTATTTGTGGATTCTCTTTCCCTACAGGCGACAGTCGCAGCCTTCGCAGCCAGCGAAGGTCACTCCCACCCGCGGGTGGTGGAGCTCCCCAAGACGGAGGAAGGTCTGGGCTTCAACGTGATGGGAGGCAAAGAGCAGAACTCGCCCATCTACATCTCCCGCATCATCCCCGGAGGCGTGGCCGAGAGGCACGGCGGCCTGAAGCGAGGGGACCAGCTCCTGTCTGTCAACGGCGTGGTAGGTCAAACCGAAACTTGCGATTCGGATACAGCCAGAGGATAAATGCATCGGAGGGAGAGCGGAGATGAGATTCTCTTCCCCCTATTTATTATTTAAGCCTCGACTGAAGTGTGTGTGTGTGTGTGGGTGGGGGGGGGGGTTTCAGCAGCTTCTCGCGAAGCGTTTGATTTCGAGTTTTAATTTGCGAGTCAACAATCGGGAGAGCTATCGAGTCAAAGTGTTGCACGTGTTGTACGGAGCAGGAGCACCCACGGGTGAGGCCCGAATATCGCAGAGGGCTCATCCCACGTAATCACGGGGTATTAAAAATGTAGGAGATATTCCTCTTTCTCCTCCGGAGGGGGTTACTATTTTTAAATATGTATTAAAATCGGCTCCTTTTTTTTTTTTTTTTTCAAATTCGTCCACTCATTCGTCTCCCCCGCCCTGCAGAGCGTAGAAGGAGAGCACCACGAGAAAGCCGTGGAGCTGCTGAAGGCGGCCAAGGACAGCGTGAAGCTGGTGGTCCGCTACACGCCCAAAGTGCTGGAGGAGATGGAGGCCCGCTTCGAGAAGCTGCGCACGGCCCGGCGGCGTCAGCAGCAGCAGATCCTCATGCAGCAGCAGCAGCAGCAGAACCTGTCCACTCAGCAGAACCACATGTCGTAGGTGAGGCGCTTCATTGCTTTACGGGTGGGGGTAGGGGGGGGGGGGTAAATGCTAAACCCGATACGACTCTCTCGTCCGTTCGGTGAATGTGACCCTACCAGGGGGGCAGCGCGTCATGACGTCACGCGTGGGTTTGCGAACTTTTTGCATTCTTGCCGTCTTTGATTTTTTTTTTTTTTTGGAGCCAGAAATGACCATATTTGGTCGAGCAGCGGGTGGAGCCGACCGAGAACCCGATGACACTACGCCCCGCCCACCCATACCGATAACCAGCCACCGAACACACCGCTCTTTGAGGCTTTATATCTCATTAATTATGAAGATGTTTTTCAGAAGGAGCGCCACAACACTGATCAGAAGGAGAACGCCGACGCTGCGTTTTCATATTTAACGAACAGGTAAGCAGGGTGGCATCAATCTTCTCACCTGCTTTCAATGCAGAATTTGCGATTTGATTATGAAGCCTTTCGCCATCAAACGTGCGATTACAACTTTTCTTGTACGTCGCTGAAGAAGGAGACAAAACATTTTGATTTTGATCATGGCGGTCGATCTCCTGATAATTTGTTTGCGATATACGTAGGAAGCGTCCGCAAATACTGCAGTTAGTCCTTTTATTTTTTTTCCTCGGAGTAAATGTTTGAAATATCAAAAATATATTTCATATTCTGATTGAAATGGAGGTGTTTCGTCGTCCGGTGTCCCGTTTATAAATCTGGGGTTATTTATTCTCGATAATTTAAAGACGGTGCGAGAATCAAATGTCTTTGTAAAATCAGTGCAGCTCTTGTTTCTCAGTCTTTATGTTCGACTTCTCTTTTCCGCTCTTTTGTCTTTATCTTAGTTTGGCTTTTGTTTGCCTTTTTTTTTTTCTGTTTTTTTTCTGTTTTTTTGTTTCTCCTGTTTAGCCCCGCCCACCTCACCTGCTCCCAGTTCCCCGATCACCTGCTCACCTGCAGCCACTCAAGCCAATCAGCCCACTCAGTAGAAATATACTCCCAGTCTGCCTCCTCAGGTTTTTTTTTTAGCTCATGTTTGTTCTTCCCCGGTGGAGCTTTGTTTGTTCTGTTTCTCCTGTCGGATCATTTTCTTGTGGGGTTTTTTTTTGTTGTTGTTGTTTTTTTGGCCAGCGTCTTGGGTTTTCATTTGTTTAACTACGGCCCTGAATGTCCCAAAAACAAATCAGGGGAAAAAAAAATCCTTTTTGTTTCCCTTGTTTGCTTCCCTCTGAACAGAAACGTCGAGTCTTCCGGTATCAAACGTGCAGCCAGAAAACCCCGAGTGTAATATTTTCATTTGAAAAGCAAATTTCAAATGTTGCCTCGTCATGTTTTTATTAATCTATCTCCGAATTAAGGGGGGGAGGGGGCTCGAGAAGGTCATTCATGTTTTCATTTCCTCTCTGTTGGCTCAGTGTGTTTGAGGTTTTACAAGCCAAGAAACAACCTCAAACCTTCTGCTCATCTTTTAGCAAATACCAGAAGATCACTTCACTCCTGTTGCAGCGTCACTTCACTGGTTACCAGTCGTCTTTCAAATGATGTTTCAGATCCTTTAAAGTGCTTCATGGTTCAGCTCCCGGCTACAAAGCTGAGCTGCTGCTCTCCTGTGAGTCTGAACGCAGCTTTATCACAGCCTTTAAATAAAAGGCTTCTTTTACGAGCTCAGCATTTTTTTAAATTTATTTCCAACATGTCCCACCTGTTTGAATATTACTGCTTGTTGTCGTATATCTTTATTGTTGAGGTTAATTCTGTTTCTAGTGTATTAACTTCCTGATTTGATTTGAGGTGTTTTAGTCCTGGTTCCTACCATGAACTGTATATAAAAGTGGACGTAGCTTCCGGCTCTGAGAAATGAGGCTGATGAAGTGCCTTCAGCTGCAGTACCGCCGAGGGCCACTGGAGGTTGGCTCCCAAAAAGCCTCTAACTCCATTGACTCCCATTCAACTGGTCTCATATAAAATCCTCAGTGTTGTTGGCTAAAGTCGCTCCTCCTTATTAGTTTTTCTGGAAGTCCGTCTGAAAATAATCCCGTCATTAATTACAAAATAAGCTTAGAAAAAAAAAAAAACCCGCGTCTGTTTGATTGACGGGCCCGCGGAGCGGTGGACGTAGTGTCGCCGGGTGTCCAATCAGATCGGTCAGATCCACCGCTCTCTCCTCCCCCCCCACCAGCTCGCCCAAATATGGTCACTTCCCGCTCCGAACTTGCGAAGATGGCGACGGCCAAAAATCCTGAACTGAAGGCTTCATAGCGTTCACAAACCAACGGGTGACGCCACTGTCACGACACAGATTACGATTACACAGAAGCACCAGGCTATAAGCAAATGCAGCTCCCTCCCGTGTCGCGCACGTGGGTCCAAACTGCGAGCGATCCCGAAGGCGTCGCTCTCAGCTGGGTTTTTTTTTTTCTTTCGCGATCTGCAGGTTGTTCCAAAAGAAGAAGCCGTGAAGGAGAGCGACAAGATACTCACCGGATCGCCCGTTCGTGTCGAGGATCCCAAAGGAAGGAATCTCTTCGTCACGCAGGAAAAAAACCAACAAAGTAGAAGACTCTTTTACTCACACACACCTCTCTCTCTCTCTCTCTCTCTCCAGCGAACCACCGATTACTGAGCAAAAAAAAAAAAAAAAAAAACGAAGAGAGCGTTTGTCCTCAAATTGGTGCTTTTGAAAAGAAAAAGGAAAAAAAAAACACAAAAAAAACAACTAATGAAGGATGCTAAACGCTGAAAGTCACCCAGTTTAACTTTGTACTCCCTTTTTTTCTAAGTTCTCCTCCCCAGTTGTGACTTTTACTGACATTTTTCCTGCGTTTGTTGTTTCGTCGACGGTTTTCCACTTCGATCGCTTACGTCCATTATTTCCATTCGGCCATAGATATCATTTGTACGGTGGTGTTTCTATCGATCCTTCGGCTGGTGCTCGTGTCTCCGTGCGAATGAGCGTTTTGATTTCTCTCTTTTTTAGTTTTGGTGTGCGCGTTTCTGTCGACCTCGTCCCGTTTTGGATAAACGTGAACTCTTTTTTACCTTCTATACCGTAGCAAGAAAAAGATTTTTTGTATCTTGTAGGTTTAGCAATAACACACGTTCTTCAGTTTTTACATTTCAACACTAACGTCATGACACTCGGTGTACACACACACACACACACACACACACACGGGGTTGATGTAAATCACTGTAAAGCAAACCGGGTCTTGGTGCACTGTAAGGCAGCTTCTGAGTCCAAATCGGTCCTCTGTGACCACTTAAAGAGATTATTGATGTTACAGTTAATGTGCAATAACTGCGATCAATAAAAAAAAAAATTAAAAAAAAGACTTTATAAGCTTCTCCCAACTGAAATTAATCTAGAAAATATACGTTACGAAGAGGCTCAGTTCAAACCTGCGTCCTGTTCCCGACAGATTAACCGAATGTCATCCGAGCGGAAATTTAAAAAAAAGAATATGCTAGTTTATTTTTCTGACCTATTTTATAGTTTATGAGATCAGAGATTTAACGAAGATTTATTGTTCCTTTTCAAATATGAATTATTTCAAATCCATTCATTTGTATAGGAGCTGAACGCGAGCGCATACTAGATCTGTGCCCTGCTTTTTAGTTTCGACCATCATTGAGACGAGTGGAACATTTTATTTTATTGAGTTTTTTCCCCTGAATTTAAAGTGGTGATCCGCCGCGTCTCCGTTTACTTCCGTCTCCATCTTTTTGGTGCTAAGCGCTCCTCGTTGTGGTTTTTCTGCTTTGCACTCCCCACGGATGACGAAATCTTCCTATCTCTTGTGTTTTACTGTTATTTTTGTTTTCCTCGTTCTCTGTAGGTGGCGCTCTTTTCTCTTGTTTGTTTAACGCGCGCGGGCTTTACCACTTCTTCTTTTATTGATCCCAAACAAATCCGCAACATGTCTGTAAAACACATCACTTCCTGAATGCCGGGGGATTTATTTTTTTCATTTTTTTTCCCCCCCCTCCATGAGATGCCAAGTGGAAGAACAGCTGATGTAAAACCTGGTGATGTTAGAAAGTTTTGCAGATAATTTCTTCATTATGATGTGATGATTTTCATCTTTAACCTCGTAGTTTACTGACGTGTAACTGCACAATTAACAGTCCAGAAAAGCAGAAGTATTATTCATTCATACGATCTTTTCCTGAATAACCTGTCAGCACTGAGGTCGACTAAATGTCCGAATGTTTGCATTAGGTGACCTCGATGTTCAGGTTTTATCTGATCTCTTCTCTCTCAACACGACAGATCTCTTTTTGTATCTTTAAATCACAGGTACTCTTTCTTAATTGACTTGCATTTTTGAAGCTGATGGTCCTGTACTTACCGTAAAGATTACAAAAAAAAAAAAAAGAAAAAGACTGCAAACTGTTGATATGCAATTGTTATACATACTATATTTGTATAAATAAATCTATGTGCTTGTGTACAGTGATCGCCGTGTTGCCTCTTCCATTATATCCGTGTCGCCTCTTCCATTATATGTCGGTGTTAGCCTGCAGGGGAAACATGAAAATAAGAACTAAAAAAAAAACTGCAGCGACAGAAGAACAGCAGCTCTTTTTAAAAGGTTTATTTTAATCTCGTAGCTTCGGGGCGGGTTGACAGATAAACAACGAACAAAAGGAACCGAAGCTGAACCACGTGAACGTACCTACTCGGACAGAAAACAGGGCACAAAGAGGCACCAACTTAACTTCTGATTTCAACAGGAGAAAACTGATTTAATTCAAATGCTGCGCGCGTCCACCGAACATCAGCGATAGCGTCGATTTACAGATGCGGTTACCGTTTGTTGTCTTTTTCTGTTCATTTTTATAAATAACTGCAGGTGATTGCGTCATAATTACGACAGGTCCAGATGTTGTGCTTGTGCACTGACGCCCGCTATTCTGAGTTCATAAGTGTGTTCGCGTACAGAAACGTGCAGTGAGCTGCAAGTACCAGCATGATGCGCTCAAAACGGTCCAAAAAAAAAAAAAGAAGAAGCGTGAAGCGCTGGACACGTTTCACACTAAACGGTCGCCATCTTGGCTGCGTAGAGGAAAGGGGGCGGGGCCAACGATGTAAAGAATTTTCAAATGAAGGACAGCCAGAAGTAGCACGCTGGGCCTGCAAACTGCAAAATACCACCGCATGTAGTGGGAACATCCATCTTTTTCTAGCCTACTAAACAGTACCGCAGCGTGGATACTGCTGGGCAGCACTCAAGTTGTGCAGATTGAAAACAGCACTAGTCTGTCAAAAATCCCCGCACTGCGCAAGGAAAGAGTCCTTTCGTGTGCAGGAGTTTATAATTGCAGAATGTAAACTGGAGCAACGATGGCTGAGGACACGACTGGACCGTCCGCAGCGGCACCTCCGTCTCTGGGTTTGAACTCCGGTCAGGTCCCCCACTGATCCACCGTTTGACAGCATCCTGTCGCCGATCGCCTCTCAGCGATCTAAGTGCAGCCATTGAAGGTGAAGTAATTAAAGCCGAGCTGTCCCTCTGAAGCCTCGTCCAGGGTTTTCAGCCCTGGAACAGAAAGTCATTTGGCCTTTTTGTGAGCTGGTTACGAAGAGCCGACACTGAAACTAATAAAGAGGCCGCTGTAAATGGAGGGTGCTCGACTCAAACGGTGACAGTAGCAGCACGCACACCGCGTGGTGTTGTGCACGGTGTTTTGTGCAACAACAACAACAAAAAAAGAAAGAAATCCCCCTGTTAACTCCGTTGACCAAAAATAACTCCCCGACAGGTGACCGAAAGCCTGAAGTGATGAAAGTCAAGCGTGCAGGTGACATTAACGCAGGTGGCAGGTCGCTCACCCGTATCTTTATGGCTGTTAATCAGGAGCTTTGACGCCTTCTCGGGAGTGCGCAGGGACCGCAACAACAAAAGGCTCCCCGTCTGATTCACTGGGGTTGAAGTAAACATGATAAAACATAAAAACTCGAATCATTTCTTTTGTAACTTTCCATCCACACTGATCAAACTGTGTTGACGCTCCTTATTCGTCGCACTGTTAACCGAGATGCTGCTGAGTCCGATTTAACCCTGCAGCCGTGGCCGCAGGTTGATAGGTGGAAGATGGATGCATATTCTTTCTTTTGGTTTTTTTTTTCATTTCACTATTTATTTTTCCTTTACGTGGTATTTTTTTTTAATAGACACGGCAACAAATCAAAGCCTTTTGCCGAGCGAGCGCGCAGAGAATCAATTTCCAGCAGGAGAAAATGTGTCCCTGGATAAAAGCAGATGAATCACACTCACTTCAGTACCTCAATATTAATACAGTTTCCTGAGAAAGAAAAGGAGAAAATAAGGACATGGAAATGGAAAAGCTGCCATGAAAGGGAGGAAATAGATCAAATATGCACACGAAAAAGAAAAACAAGGAATCAAAGAAAAAATGTGCAGATTACAGATGTCCCGATGCTTCTGCCTGATGCAGCACACATCGTAGTATTTACGCAGTGCACTTGTGTTGTTGAGGAGGATGTGTCCAGGTTTTTGGACTACTTGTCTGTGTGTGTGTGTGTGTGTGTGTGTGTGTGTGTGTGTGTGTGTGTGTGTGTGTGTGTGTGTGTGTGTGTGTGTGTGTGTGTGTGTGTGGATTAATTGATGACTCAGCACTGTGTTGTCCATTATCGTCAATTATGTCAAACAAATGGCCGAGACTGTTACTATGATGAGTCCTGCATTTTAGTTTCAACAGTATCAGGTTAATAATAAACCCCTCACATCGTGTTTGGTGACTTTTTTTTTTTTTTTTTTATAGGTCGAGGTGTCAGTGGAGGAAATGAAGATATTTTATTGCCTTTTTCCGCAGTGAGGAAATAAATGTTTGGTCACATGATTAGATAACATTTTATGTTTTCGTTAAATACAAAATGGAGCACATTTGCACATACATAATTTGCCCTGAACCCCGGGAACATTTCAGCATTAACATTTGATGTCAAATGTTAAATTTCCATAATATTCAGTTGACATTCGGCAAACATTTGACCTCTATTCACTGCAGTATTGATTCGTATGTCAGACGATATTGTGGTGGATAAATTCTCAGATCTCTTAAAGCGACAGCATCAACACTGTCAAGCTGTGATATCATCAAAACAGCAGCTGTTTGTGACTAAACAAATAATAAAAAAAAAAAAGGCTTGAAACATAATGTATGTTTTTGCATTACTAACGGTCCAGATGTTCCTGATCTTCTTGTCTGTCTGTGCAGTTCCTTGCTCTCCAGTTTAACATTCATAATGAGATCAATATTCCCCTCAAACATGTGGGACAAAAAAACATGATTATTTAGGCTTTATAAATATAACCCCGGGGTGTAAATGAGTTCTTTAATATTCATCAATAAAATCCAAACACATGAGCTGAATAAATTATGACCAGTCAAGTATTAATGTAGGAGACAGAAGAAACACCTCCCTCTTGTGGACTCACTGAGAACTGCAGCGATGACAGTGAGTCCTGTCATCACGCTGTTCATAAAGAGGAGTCCATTTATTATGTTCACAATGTCGAGATAAGAAATTAAAATAGATAAACAATTATTTTTTTTTAAATAATAAGACTAAGATATTACTTTTTAAACTCCCACTTTTCATACTCGACCCCAACAACCTTCACATGACCTCATCGTGGGTTCCGTGTCGACACTCCGGGCTCGGTGAGCGTGCGATTCATGAATCACTGTGTAAAATGCGACCATGGAAAATTACATGTGTGACATTCGGGGTGGCGGACGCAGACGTGGAGGTTAATGAAACACAAAACCGCTGCAGGAATGTTTCTGAGCCGCGAAGCAGCGCTGATTAACTGATTGTATTCAACGTTGTGCTCCGAGTGTCTCTGCGGGAGCAGAATAAGACTATTCCTGGACAGATGAGTGCATATGTGGACAAATAAAACTTACACGTTTGAATAGAAATCATCCAAAGTTGGGCTCTCACCTGCCAACTCGTCAAGTTTCATGAACAGTTTGGGCATTTTAGTTGATGGAAAATAAGCTTCATTTACTCAGATGCTGCACTTTTATTTAGATGTATTTCTCTTTGGTGCCACTTTATACTTTATTCCTCCTCCCTAGCCTAAAGCTTAAGTTTTTTTTTTTCCAGACTAAGACATTATACATTAAAAAAAAAAAAACATTTTATCAATGTTAAAATGAAATCACACAACAGTAAAGAAATGGATAAAATGAGCTCCATCTCAACCAACTTCAACAGTAAAATGACACTAATGCATTGGAAAGAATTGGCTATTATGAAATAGCATAAATATACATCAGAATAACAATCAGATAATATTTTCGAAGGACTGTTTTGCAGTAGCTTTTAGGCTCTTAGTGGTAATTGTCCATTTTTATTTTTCCATATTCCGGCTTTTACTTCAGTGGAAGATCTGATTTCTTCCACCTCCACTTCTTGTACTTGTATTTCCATGTTATGCGACTTCAGGAGCGACCATTTGGCTTCTTACTCCCCCACATTTATGAAAGCTTTTCTACTTTGCAGATTTTATACAAAGATACTCTCAGTTGTCAGTTTATTTAAAGTGGAATTAACACCTCATTAAATCAGTATGGATAAAAAGTGAATTATATAACATTCATGGAGGGAAGATTTGATATCGGTATGACAGAGAGTTACAGACTATTCAGACAAAATGGCAACATAACTCATGCATTTACATAAACAACATTTTGAATGTTTTAGTTGGTCCATCTGGAGCTGCTTTTAATGTGCAGTATAGGAATGCATTTTTTTTTTTTTTTTTTTTGTGCTCATATGTTTTTTAAATCCAAACCTACAAACTAAAACTGCAACCACAGCTGTCGGATAAATCCAGTGGAGAAAAGAGAAAGTTTACCAAAAAAAAAAAAAAAAATCCAGCTCACTCACAGCATGATCGAAGACATGACGCATCATGAGCACACATGTGTTCTCCTCCTCCTCCTCCCCCCCAGTCACACATAAGTACAATTAGAGGCCATTTGTTCTCAACTCTGGTGTTGACGGTCTAATCAGGGGTGTTACTGATGACCCACATTTGGTAGGAAAAGAACAAACAGGTACACGCACTAACCGCCTCCCCCAGAAACACGCTTCTGGTGACAACAAACGTGCAGAGAGACACTGAAATGTGATCAAAGATGAACAAAAACAATGTATTAATATTTACACTGATGTTAACAAGCCTATCTGTGGCGCAGTAAGGAAAACACTTTTCTTTTTTTTCTTTTTTTACTTCTACGTTGCCGTCATGACTCAATATGCAGGCGGCAGCGTGACCGATTACAGCGGTGTGAAATGATAAATGGTATCAGTTGACCTCCATCAGCTTCTAATGTGATCCCTACACCTTGTTAGCCGGAGAGCGTCCAGACTGTCCCTGTGTGAGGCTCATAATAAATAAGTTGCCCTTTTTATATTGATAAAACTGCCTTTTTAAACTCCTCTTCATTATTATGCAAATGAGTCTGCAATCTCATTAGAAAAAAAAAAAAGGAATAATCTAGCTGTATTTTCAATAAAAGTTGCAACTCGACTAAATCATGACTAATCAGTGTGACATTGGTGGCAACTTTTGACTTTTAACTTTACTGGTGAACGTCCTGTTTTGGTTGTTTGTTTGTTTTTGTCACTATTTCAGATCATTGTAGCTCCTGCTTCAAATTTAAGGTTGAGACATCTGCACGCACGGGTTTAAAAAAAAAAAAACTTAAAAAAAAAATGCTCAAACTTTTGTACAAAACAACCAAAGATTTAATGGTCACAACAAGATCAAGTTACAACGCTGCTTAAATACCATTTGAATAATGCAAATGTCATAATTAAATATGTCTCATCGGGTATGATAGCATGTATAGAATAAATGGGCATTTACATTACATATTTACAATCTCATGTACAGTATAAAAGCCTGTTGCCGCGGGTCCTCAGATTGTGCTGAGTCTCTGTCCTCCACGAGTTCTTATCGCTCGTCCTGTTGAGGATGCAGCTGGTGTTTCGGTGAGAGCCCGCGGCAGTATATCCACATCAAAGCGAGGCCTCCTTCACAGGACGTGGTAGATGGGCCTGGATCCGGGGCTCTCCGGCGTGCAGGGCTGCGAGTCGGAGCTGCCGGGGGAGAAGGTGGCCGCGTCCCTCAGAGCGGCCGGTCCGCAGCTGGACTCCACCGAGGACAGACGGTCCACGATGCTGGACAGGCACTCCAGACTGGAGGCTCCGACGGCTTTGTCCTCCAAACTCCCTGAATAAAAATGTTTTGTTTTTTTTTAAATGGGAGGAAACCGTCAGATCAAATGTGCCACGATGATCATTTCATGATGAATTATTAAATATGACTTGAAAGGTTGAAAAAAAAGAAAAGAAGAGGGAACTGTAAAAATGTGTAAAATTCCATTACAAAACACAAAAAGATGCTTTTATGCTTAAATCCTGTGACTATAGGACTCCCAGGGGGTAAAATAAAACATGCAGTCTGAATAATTACCATCCAGTTATTAGTTTTTAAAGCACTCTGCAGGCAACAAAGCATGTCATATTGGTATCAGACTGCTGTTGCTGTCCAAAAGGTCTTACCATTCTTTGCATATGAATAGCTGTTGCTGTAGTTTGCATTCAGCTGCTGCCACACTGGACTGTTGCTGTCGACCTGGAAAGAAACGAGAAATTAAATTTACCCTTGAATTACTGCAAAAATTGAAATGGAAATAATAAAAATAAATTTTAAAAAAAACAGGCAGTTATGATGGGTTGAAGAAAAAAAAAAACCCAAAAAAGTACAAAAACAACCGATGCCCTTCATCATATTGTGGACAGACTAATAAATCCTGAATTCCTGAGTTATTGGCTTCTTTGTTTCACATCCACCTTAAAGCCAAAGTGGCTGTGTGTGCTCCACTCCTCCCGCCATCCCTCCCTCCCTCCACCCGCCTCCTCCCCAGCTCCGAGTGTGGCGAATCGATTGTATCAGTGGAAGCAACACCAGTTTGTGCAAGATGACACTTTCTCCTAGTAAATCTGCAGAAAATCCTGGCAGCGGTGCAGAACATGCAGGCAGGATGGAATGCAGAAAAGCGCCCGAGTTTTTCCTGCCAGACTTCAGTGAGGTGGATTTACTTTGGTTTATTAGGGGCTATAAAGTGTCCGGTCGGTGGGAAAGCCATTAGTCCATCCAGCGTTATGAAGTTCTTTTTGTATTATCTGATACGCTGTCACCTTCAGACGGCAAAAACTAATTCGACTTAACCTCTAATAATGAGAATCACAAACAGAGGACAGAGATTCTTGTGAGACTACAGAGTCGACGTTTGCGTCGGGGATCTGTGGGACATGCATGGAGAAGCAATGTAATTGAGGTCTTGGAGCAAAACAAGCTTATTTGATGAATAGGTTTCTGGATAGGAAATCCTATTTTGAAATGAAATCCTTCACAAAGTAATGAGAAGTAGCAGTAGCGCTCGGGATAAGACCGATGATGCATTGGTCGACGATAAAGGGCCTTTTCGGGTGTCTACCATGCAGTAGTCCTAATTTCCCTGACTGACAGGACCTGCAAGACCCTGAACAGCCAGATGTTTGCATGAAGCGTCTGCACATGTGGAACAGAGGTCTTACCATGCCGTCAGAGCAGCTGGACAGCGGGCTCCCGGGCTCCGAGCTGCTCCCTCCAGGTAGGCCGTAAAAGTTCTCCACCTGCTCCCGGAGCAGCTCCTGCAGGCTCTCGATGTACTGGATGGCGTTGCGCAGGATCTCCACCTTGGGCAGACGCTGGCTGGGGTTGGCGGAGGTGCAGCGCCGCAAAGCCTCGAAAGCGTGGTTGACCTTCTTCAGCCGCCGGCGCTCCCTCATGGTGGCGGCCCGCCGGCGGTCCACGAAGCTGGACTTGCGCTTGCAGGCCTTGCAGGCCCACTGCAGGCAGTGTCCCGGCTGGTGAGGGGCTCCGGGCACCCGGACGTGCTCGTCCTCGTCGGAGCCGGCGAGCTCCATGCCGAGGCCGAAGTCCAGGCTGTCTGGAGAGGAGGCGCACGCTCGGTCGTAGTAGACCTGGGAGGGTGGGAAGGCGTCCATGGCCGGTCGACGAGAGGAATGGATGGAGAGATGAGTGCAACGGAAGGAAGGAGGGTGGAGGAGTCGGGTGAGAGAGAGAGAGAGAGAGGAGACCTCTGAGTGATATGAGGGGTCTGTTGCCCCGGCCCCCCTTATATGCCCCCAGGCCAAAGCCCAGGGCCCACATTGGCCAGATCTAATTACCATGGCCCATTGGCCCAGCCAGAAGGCAGGCTGGAGTCAACCGAGTTCCCTCCCTGCCCCATCCCAACGCGCTGCCTCTCACCCCCCAGTACCCTGCAGAGTTTCCCACATCTGCACTTACTGGTGTTTTCCCACTCATCACCACGTTCTGCTCCTGCAAGGCCGCAATGAACACAAAGTTTGGGAATGTTTCAGGAGAGCGGGTGAACATTTTGCAGCTTCAACCACAACACGAGTTGTTTTTAAAAAGCGTTGGTTTTGATTTGTCCGTGACCGGCCTCCGGGCCTCGTCATAACTTCACGGTAAAAGTGACACTCTGCTATGAAGACATAAATATCAGCGGGAGCTTTGTTTTCTTTGGTCAAACTGTGCAGAAAAAGAGGGCGACCACTTGTAGGAGCATGCAGGCCAATTGTTACGGTGCGGACGACAGCGTTGCAGATGCAGCCCAGCTGCAAAGGAAGGTGTAACATTTCAAGCCCTGCGAATTCACATCGCAGCGGTAAGCCGCCTCTAAACACCCGAGCTCATCATTTAAGGTGCTGCGAATGAGGCGATCCCCGTTTGCCAAAGCTCATTAAAAACAGCAATGACACTACTGACGCCGGCGCGCGGTGCTCTGCACCGTCCTGCCTCCGAGGACCAAATTTTAACCGTTAAAAGGTTATTGACATAAGTCGATCGCTTCGGTTCAGCTCGCAGCAGATGGCCATGAAGGTGCGGTGTGGTTGTATTCAAGTGAGGTTGTTTACCCGGCAGAAATCACAGCTTTTATTTGTGACTTTATTTTAAAGAGAATGAAAAACAAGTCAAAATAAAATACTAAAAATATTTTTTTAGTCCAAACTAACCAGTCTTTTTTTTTTTTTTTTTTACACATTTAGACTTTTACCAAATGTAATTTTCTTCATTTTAAAACACAGATTCTGACATATTCTGTTATATTACAAGCTGCTGATGTCTGTTTCTAGAAAATAAAGATTTTTTTTTTTTTTTTTTTTTAATTTAATACTTTTAAACTCTGCAGGAGTGACGTTGAATTGTCTCTCTTTTTGCAGACTTGTTCTAACAAAAGTCTGAACTTCTGCAGCTCGAGCCTGCAGAGGAGCCTCCGATCGGGGTAATTATGTTGGTGACAGCTTACAAGGATACAATGCGGATATTTCTCACAATGTGTCAAAACGTTTGGCGAGCCCCCTTCTCTGGGAACCGCGCGCACCTAAGAAAACACCAGTACCTGCTGCCTCTGAATTGCCGTCGGAGTTTGGATTAGGCACAGCTGAAGAAGACATCGGCTTGTAGCTGCTGAGAAGATCAAAGGCTGTTTAGGCTGAAACAACGTCGACAATGAGAAAACCTGGCAGAGCTAATTGAGACGGGTTTTTTTTTTTTAGATTGGCGCAGCACATGGTGGAGTTGCGAATACAGGGAGTTTTTTTTTTTTTTTTTTAGTGGCGCAGTCAGTGCGCACAAGCCGCGGGGATGAGGGTCCGTGAGCTGTGGCTGGTCCCTTGGGAACTCTCCGAGTTTGCTTTTCTGTTGTTCTCAAGGGTCAAAGGCAGAGTTAAGTGAAGGGCAGGAGGTGATCTTTTAATGGCCACCTCCCTCACGTCTGAAAACCTTATTTCTTCTGAAGAGCCCCGTGCTTTGACTTAATACGCTGCTTGTTTGGTGCCACACCATCCCTCAGACAGAGAGGCACTTTATCTCTGACACGTAAAGAGAACATTATCCTCTCTCTTGGTCCAAAGCAAAACCCAAATTCAAATTTACTGTCATGTTTTTGTACAATTTAACAGCCAGAAATACCTTTGGTGAAACTGTAGTTGTAACGTGTCTGTAACTTTAATTACATGTAAAAAAAAATAATAATAAAAAAAAAAAATACATATAAATTTTGATTTTTGTTAGAGGAAAATACAGTAAAAAAAATAAATAAAAAAATAACCAAAAACTTTATTTTTGGTTTGAGGCTGCTTTACTTGACATAAAATCCCAAATCCAGTTTATAATCCCCTCAAGAATTATTTAAAAAAAAATTAAAAAAAAACATTTTGAGTGGCAACAGCATTTGTTTGGCAGTGAGCAGACAGAGGTGCAGCAACACTGCCCGCCGGTGCTGAATCCTTTTCCTTGCAGTGATATTCAGGGAAAGTCTGGATAAATCAGAGCATTCAGCCCTCCAGGCTTAACCCCCCCACCCCCCCCCACACACACACACACACACACACACACACACACACACACACACACACACACACACACACACACACTCTCCTGTAACAGCTCGCCTTTCATCGGCTCTGACTTTTAAAACACTGCCTTCACAGCCAAATGAGAATTATATGGTGTCATCAGTAACACCGAAATCCCTGTAAAGTCAGACAAGAGTAAGTCGGGGCTCACAGGGTGGAGCTGAGCTGATGAAGCAAAAGAAACAAAACAAGACAAAGAGGTTGAAAACACAGCTGGATGTTAAGCAAATACAACTCCAACAGTACAGGTTTATGTGCCGACAAAACCTAAAGGACAAAGTGTGTGTGTGTGTTTTTTTGTTTTTTTTTGGAGTCTCCACTGTAACAGACATTACACAAAAGAGCTGCAAATGAAGTAAGACTGCTTTTAGAGTGAGTGAGTGAGCAGCAGTCCATTAAAACCACATTACTGTTCGGAGAGATCGGGTTTCTGTCTGCTTTCTGCACAAAACAGGATATTTAGTGGAGTTCGGGTGAAAACAGACATAACATCACCCTTTTATAGCGCGTTTCTCAGCTTATAAATTTGCTTTATTACGGAAGTAGTTTTCATATCTGAAATAAAATAAAAGCACACAACAATGTAAAAATGCCTCATGACAACTTAAAGTCCTGATAAAAGTATTTTCATTTAAATATGTAACTAAAGTAACAATATACATGATATAGAATATATTGTGTTCTGTTGTCATTTAATTTGTGTCACTTTTAGAGGTTTAAAAGATCCGCAGGTTTGACAAAAACACAAACTGAGACGATATTCCATCTCTGCAGGGAAAAAAAAAAATCAATGAAATGAGCTGTTGATTAGACCAGTCAAAAAATATAAACACATTCTCAAGTGTTGCACATGAATAAGAAGCGAAAACAGGCATAAAAACCTGAAAGGTTTCACAGTTGTAGGAACAAAAGTCTTTTCTAATTGGCTTCGTGGAGCATCTTGGCATCCTTAACCAGTCACTCAACACACTTTTTAGACGACTTAAAACCCCAAACAGGAGATGACCTTCAAACCTCGGTTTGGGTTCAACTGTCTTCCTGGTCGTTTGGGATGAAATATAGAAGGTTTTGAAAGAAAGTGAAGCTAATAAATGTAGTAAAAAGTAGTTTAAAAAAAATTGTATCTAAAGTCATAAAATACCTCAGTTGTACACAACGGAGTAAATGCACTTGTGCTAAAGTTAAATCCAGGCACTTTCTTTGTCATCTTTATCTTTGTTTACCTTTTTTCTAGATGCTTCCTCGAGGTCCTGATAAACCTGGCGAGCATGTGTCCCACTTTGCCTCATCTCTCAGGCCTGCGGACACACACATGTACACTCAGACCACCAAAGGTCAACCGGCTTTGAGATCTGAAGGACACCCCGACATCATCAAACAAAACACCCTCTTCCTCATGTCACCACACAGCACGCAGGACTCGGTGGATTCCCCCGTGCCATCGGCGTCGTGTCACCCATTTTTAAAAGCTCGTATGTAAACGCTCGGCCTTGTGATGATGAATTAAGCCCTAATGGCTCGAATAACTTCATCATCCCGCTGGGCTTTGCAACTCATGCCCGCAGCCCAAGTTTCCATGTCCCCAACATACGATAGCAGAGCTGAGGCACGCTGTGTGTGTGTGTGTGTGTGTGTGTGTGTGTGTGTGTGTGTGTGTGTGTGTGTGTGTGTGTGTGTGTGTGTGTGTGTGTGTGTGTGTGTGTGTGTGTGTGGAGGGGACTCGAGTTACTGTAGTGGGATCAGGCCTGCTGGATGCCAGTTGGAACAAAGAGAAGCGAACTACTCCGGGGCAGCGCAGACACTTTTTATGGACCTCTAATAGCCGTGAATGTTGGGGGAACTGCTCGATCTGGAGCTGACAGTGTTGTTTTTTTTTTGTTTTTTTTTTCTTCTTCATGGGATGCAGTGAAGGACACTGTGACCTAAAAAGTCTGTTTTCCTTAAAGATTTTTTTCTTTTTTACATTTTAGTGAAATCTGGATACGGTTCAATGCTTGCATTATCTCTGTTTGTCATATACAATACAACCCCAGTGGGATGGATGAAAACGATCCCTCCGGCATGCCCTTGAGTCCTGAAAAATACAACGATCCAAACAACTGCAAAAGTATAATAGTGTAATTTATTTTGTTGGTCGGCTATGTACAAATATTTAAATAAAATCTCAGTTTTCTTAAAGAAGTTTTTAGCTTTTTTTTTTAACACAAAATAAATACATCTAAACACCGTGTTGATATAAAATATGTACAAATTTCTCGCTCTTTCTGTACAAATGAAGACTTCCTCACAAGCAGAAGCCAGAATGGTTGAATAGAGTGGAAATAATTTAGAGATAAACAATGGAAATTTGAACTTTTAAAGTTGTTATCTAGGTTAAGGTGTTCGCTGAGGTTTCAGTTTCCCGAGATGTCCTCGGAGAATTTGATTTTCTCGTCGCTGGTGATGCTGTTCACGATGGAGGACAGACGCAGGAGGCTGGAGGACGCCGAAGACTCACTGGTGCCTGAAGGGAAAAAGGAAACAGACTCACAATACTGCCTGACTGTTAGTTTTTATTATGGATTATAAAGGGAAGATGGACAGGTGTACCTTCGCTCTGGTTCATTGCTGCAGTGGAATGGTCAGCAGAGGTCGGCCAGGTCTCAGACGACTTCTTCCAGTGGTACTCATCACTGGCCGCCTGCAGAAACACACGTTATATTATACGTCTTCCGGCTGTTAAAATGTACTTTCTGTATCTTTATCCATTTGTATGTTAATCCAGAAACAGGCCTGATATCTGATATATCTATGACACGCACACTGAAAGCCCCTAAGAAAAGGATGGAAACCAATTGGAGACCACAGGGCCCTTGAAAAGTGATGCCCTCCTTAATGAACACTTAGTGCCAGCTGTAATAAAAATATCAGCGTGACACTTTCAGTAAACACATCATGATATCATTACAAGCGCCACAAACACATTCGAAGTCCATGCAGGGATGTTATTGATGCAGGAGGGGAATAGTAAAACATCACAGAGTCCTTGTGATGTCATTTGAAAGTCATGAGTCCAACAGACATTCAGACTATGGTGGGGAATTTCTTCTGTAGCTTACATTGTGTTCTTTGGCGTTTAAGGAGGACCCGTTTTGCGTTGTTTTCTCCTGCTCGTCCAGCGTCTGCAGCAGGTCCTGTAGTCTCTCTATGTAGCTAATGGCGCTGCGTAAAATCTCCACCTTGGGTAGCCTCTGGTTGGGATTGGCCACGGTCTTCCTCTTCAGCGCTTCGAAGGCCTCGTTGATCTTCTTGAGCCTCCTCCTCTCCCTGAGCGTCGCGGCCTTGCGTCGGTCCGTGGGCGCCGACTTCCTCTTGCAGATCTTGCAGGCCCACATGAGGCACTGACCCTCGCAGTGCGCCCGGAGACCCGGGGGCGCGAGCACGTGCTCCTCCCCGCTGCTCTCCCCGCCGGTCTCGGACGGAACATGATCCTGGCACGGGGACAGCGGGCTGTCGTTGCCGTTGTAGAGAGGAGACACCCCCGCCATGTCCAAGTGCTGCAGTGCTCCATGATCCCCTTCCTCCAAATAGCGCAAATCATTGAAAAGATAAGTGTTGGTCTCAAAAAGGTCCATCATATTGTTGCGCCCCTCTCCCTGTTTTCACAGTGGGACTGTGGCATTTAAATAGAGAAGCAGGGACACAAGTCAACAGGCTTATATATAGAATGTGAAACTCTATCCAACACTTTGGCTGTCACACTGCGACAAGCGTCGTTTTTTTTCAATGGGTCCTCAGAAAATACTGACTTCGTGTAGGGAATAAATACACTTTAAGGCCTTCTGAAGGTTTTGAAATGTCACCCTAAGTTTAATAACAAGTGCATTGATTGTATAAATGTGGAGATAATGGCTGAAAATTGATATTTCCCATTGAAAAAGTGAAAAAACATGTTAAAGGAAACGGAGTTCATTGGGTTTCTACTCCAATAGGAGTTGTAACCAGTTAAACATTTATCACAGCTTTTGAAGCTCAGTGTAGTCAGTCTTTTGAAAGAACAACTTTCGCGTTGCCAGGATGTGAAAAAAAAAAACTTTTACATGCTGGCATGTGTAAGCCTGCTGCAGCTTCCCTCTGTGTCAGTGGATGAATCATGTTTCTGAAGTGGTTTATTCCTCATGGGATTATATGACACGCAATGATGCTATGCATAAATAAAGACATCGGTCATTTGACTGTCGAATTCACAAATCACTGCTGCGAACGATAAACCAGAGAAAAGAAAGTAGAACATGCTTCACACAAAAAGAGAATAGAAACACAAAAAGCTGTTAAAGTCTCTGTTTTATGGAGCGTTTTTATTACTTTATGATTGCCCAATTTTAGCCTCCAACCATTAGCTACATCCGCTCTCCCTTTTGGAGGATCGTGCAAAACATTGGCATAACTGATCGCCATTTCGATCCACTATTAGGCCGATAAAATCTAACTTTAAAATCATCAGTTTAAAAAAAAAAAAAAAAAAAAAGCCATCTACGAATTTATACTGGGGCAAAAACACATCAAATTTGACCAAACTGCGGAGACTTTGAGGGCGGACTGCCCGGACGCTGCAGTGACTCATCAACGTACATAAATCGTATTACAAGACGGAACTTAAATCTCACATTTAGCACCTTTTAAAGACCCATTTTCTCACCTCCGGTGATCTGAGGTTAAGCAAATAGTTTAGGTTCGATGTGCCAAGTTTTGATACCATCCTAATAACAGTGGAGTTGAGTCCAAAAATGACAACGTCCCTGACATTCAGGCTAATTTAAAGACTTCCAGGCCTCACTGTAAACTACTTTCTCCTGAAGAAAATGTCCTTATGAAAATAGTATTTGTAACCTTCAGATATAACACATTGGATTGGCACGTTTCTTAAGGGGAAATGTGTCAAAACAATCACAGCCACCAAGTGTTTAATACTGTGTCATTTAATACAGACGGGTGCACTCCCTTAATGTGCCGTGCCGGTTTTAGCCGGCGGGAATTTTACGGCCAACTGTAACGTATAGAAAATCCCAACATAAATAGACAGGAATGTGCAGAGTCAAAACAGCTTTGAGAAACGAATGCACAGGGAGGTATAAATAGAAACATGGCTCCTTCATTTCAGATTCATTAAACGGATAAAAGCCTTTGAGGAGGTTGATATATTGCCTGTGGCATTTTTTTTTTTCTGCAACCTGAAAGGGCCACGATTGGAAACTTCACAGGCGGGAATGTGAGGGATTCCTATTTTTGTACGGCTACGTGACCTTGTGTCATGAAAGGAGACGAGATGGTCACATCAGGCGGCAGCTCCAGAGATGGAGATGCAAACACACCGCTCACATACGCTGATAATTCCTCTCCTGAGAGACGTATGAGGAGCAGGTTTTTTTTTTTTTTTTTTTTTTAACGTGTGCCACGGCACAGTCAGCTCTAGTTATGTTGTTGTGGAAGCCTGAGAATCGTGGGTGCCTTTCATCATCTGGCAGGTAGTCTGAAACAGAGCGACAAGTCAGCACAGCATCTCAAAGTCACACACAATTGAGTGTAATGAGTCAGGGCAGGCCATAGTTCAGTGAGAAACACTGTTTATATCAGCTTCAGAGTTGGAGCTCCGAAGCATCGTAGCTCTGAGAAACAACCAATTTCTAAATACTAAAATAATTATCTCAACAAAAAGGCTGTAAATCCTCGACTAATCGCAGCTACGTCTACTTACAAATCCGCGAGCCGTACCGTGCCGTTCATTTGTACGTCTGGTGTAAATCTGATGTGATTACAAGGCCGGGAAGGCAAAAATGACGTCTTAACGAAAGAATTAGGTCGCAGGACGATTCGACAGGCCTACACGTCACGGCAACAACCGTAAACACACGGTTTAACGCTGCGGAACGGTCGCAGCTTGGTCGGGTTTCGTTAAAGATCCTGGTTCGGGTCAAAATAAGTATGTCAGTGGCACAAGTTAGGCAAGTAGCGTTAAATGCGTAACGTTACTTAACTTAAGTTAAAATAAGCGAACTTTGACGTTTGTTTTTACACGGCGGGACAAGAACCGCGGACTCCTCGTGGATGTTTGCTCCATCCGACCAACCCAATCTCCTCTTGATACGGACTTCCTGACTCTTTATACTCCGTCACATCACCTGACTTCCTCCTTTGCTCCCGTCATAATTATTACGGCCACCAGAGGTCACAATAAATGTGACCTGTTAATAAGGGCATTTGCATGAGCGTAATCATGCGAGCGAGCCAGCCCAAACCCGACATCCTGAACGTGTACACTCATGTCCAAAAGTTATTTACTCACTGCTAATCAATCACGACTGAATATGGATTTTAATATTTATAAAAATACTGAATGTATCACAATGAGATGGATGGATGGATGGATGGATGGATGGATGGATGGATGGATGGATGGATGGATGCTTTATTAATCTAATCCCCAATGGGAAAGTAGATAGATAGATAGATGTAGAGGTAGGCAGGTAGAGGTAGGTAGGGGTAGGTAGAGGTAGGTACTTTATTAATCCCCAATGGGAAAGTCTTTCGCTACAGCAGCATTTATAGATACAGGAAAGAAATAAAATAACAGTAAAAAATATTAAATATAAAAATGCACAGTATATACAATAAAATAGAATAATTAAATTAAAACTAACTAAACAATAGTGCAAAGTTGTTGTGTTTTTAAACATATTTAAAAACAAAGAAAAACAGACAAGGGTGTTGCTGCTTGCTTGTTGAAGTATTCTCAGGAGCAGTCACTTGTGGAAAACAATATAGCTTTAATATCTGTTTGTTGTTGTGAGCTTGTCACGCAGCAGAAATGATACATACACTATAGAGGAGAGCGTCTACGTGCCTACGAACGTGGCACATAAGTTCTCTCGAGTTGGAGGCGTTTGGTGTCCGGGTGTCTTTTGTCAGTTCAGACAGATTAATGCATCACAGAGTTATCATAAAAACAATCGAAACAAAAACTGGTACTGCATGCCCTGTCACTGCTGCTTTGTCATTGTCTTGCAAACAGATAGTCACAGTGCAGAGAAAAAAAATTATGATAAATGAACAATGATTACAAATAAATTGGCTTCTAAATAGGCTATATATTAAAATCGAGCCTGACTTCAGACGACAGTTTGCCGTGATCGTTGTGCTGCACTGAAATGTGCTCATTTTGGAGATGGATGTAGTCGTGTTCCTGCTGTGCCCCCGGTCGTGTATTGTCTCCCCGGGGCTACTGTGCATCCTGAACCCGACCATAAATTCCCGTCAGTGTCAGGGGGTTGACGCTTCAGCTGTCAGGGAGAATCATGGGGTAGCCTGGGCAGAAACTCCAACTGGAAGGACCTGGCCTCTCAGGCAAGGAGGAGGAGGAGGAGGAGGAGGAGGAGGAGGGATGTACTGGGAGAAGAATAAATCTGTCTGGAAGCTCGGAGTCGGCAGCTCTGCAAAAATTTGAGCGTACTGTTGAGAGCTGACACAGTGACAGTGTGTAAAATGTCTAAATTGCTTCTGTAGATCATCTTGCGGTGGTAAATAAAAAAAAAAGGTCATTTTGCAGCAACTTGCGTGCAAAAAAAAAAGCCAAAAATCTGTCTTAGTTTATGAGGTAATTTTGGAAAGTAAACTTATTTTCTGTTTCAGTTTGATTTGAAGATTGCCACCACTCAAATCTGTCTTCCTAAATATGAAGCTACAGCCAGAGGGTGGTTAACATAGCTTAGCTGAGTTACTTGTTCGCTTTTACTATTCTTTTGCCTTTTAATATAGCCAGGCTAGCAATTTCCCTCTGCTTTCAGTGTTTATGCTAAGCTAATAAGCTAAGCGACGCTAAAGGGCTGCTGGTGACAAGAAAGAAAATCAACTTATTTCTCAAAATATCAAAACATTCTTTTAAAGAAAATCACAACTTGTGTTTTACACATATTCATTAGACAGCTCTACTTCCTAGTAATTTCCTTCTACAAGCGTGTAGCCTAATATAAATTTAAGGAACATCATTTCAGTCTTTGGTGCTGAGCTCCATAGAGAATAAATTTGGTCAAATAGGTCCAGGTGGGTTTTTTTTTCCCCCTCTACATCGCTCTGCCTGCAGCCACATGAAATTCATGAGGAGGAAAACTTAAAAAAGGAACCCCTGCACCTCAATACTCTGAACATTAAAGCGGGGACCATCTCCTCCAGTGGCACTCAAGAGATTCAAACATTTTTTATTTCAGGTGAATAATTGATCAGGCTCTGGGGGAGAAGTGAAAAAGAGATGATAAGATACATCAAGGTGCTGCAGATTTAGTCTAGCTATATCATCCTTCAGTGTTTGTTTTCTTTTCGGCTACTTGTATGAACATCATTGCAGTATGATAGGAATAAGTACCAGAACGTCAACTGATTGAAATTGTTACTTAAGGGTTTCTACTTCTCTCTATTATTATTTTATTTCACAAGCAGAGTCAACTTAAACTCATGTTATTTATACATTGTATTAAAAATGATCACAGACATATTCTGCACATATTCCTCTAAACTGGTGAAGCATGGATGACATATTATCGCATCGACCTAATTAAATTGATCATATTTTGTTCGTCAGCAACGCAGTGCTACACTTATCCCCAGAATTCATCATGTGGCGGTTAGATGCTGCTAAATTGCCTTCTTTACTGTGGTTTATTTTCCCAACTTTTTCTTGAATCCTCACTTTATTTTTTCTCTCTATCTTTAGTGCTTCTCTATATTTTTCCACACAGTCTTAACCCCCACCCCACCCCACCCACCTCCCCCAAACGACCGGGCCTATCATGTTCTCTTACAGTCCATGCAGGGGGCTCGTACACAAAGGTCACGTCCATGCGATTTCTCTCCTTCCAGGCGGGTGTTAGAAGCCGGATCCAGTTAGGAGTAGTGCTGACACGGGGGTCACAAACACAACTGATAATGAACATGAACTGTAGGACCTTTTTCTCCGAGCCCTCCTCCCCCTCACACACCTCCTCCCCCTACCCCATCACCACCATCAACACCACCACCTCCTCCTGGCTTAGCTCCTGCCTCAGACAGGCTGCACACTCGTTGGGTTGTTTCGAGAGGAAACCCTGAGCACCGTGACGGACACACTGCATATAACCCGGCTCCACACCTGGGATATGAATTAGACAATCAGGGGTTAAGTACTCTGGTCATGGGCCCGATGACAATGCCTCACCTGGGATCACAACCTTTTTCACCTTCAGGGTCACCGGTCCACTGACTCAGGTCGGTAGATGAGTGAAAAGGAGAGCTCATATCTCAATAAAGGCTATACGGAGTTTGAGAAAAGAAGTCGGGATATCTGATGATAAGTACATCATCAGATTTTCATCAGAGATTGAATCGAAAGAGAAAATAAAAGATGGATAGAACATTTCTGCCATCTCCTCATTTTTGTTTTCTTTTTTTGTCCCAGTTCGTACGGTAATAAATTGACTCTAATAAAGAATTTGAGCCAAAAAGACCTTTTTTTTTTTTTTTATCATTCGTCAATTTCTTTTTTTTACCCTGCTTCTGTGATTGATAGCAAAAAGGCAGAACTCCAAGACAAAAGAGCAAAAGGTAGAAATATTTTACAGGCCAAACAAGTACAAGCAATTATCATTACTTTGAAAGGGCAGTCTTCAAGAGGCAGACCTCGCAATTTTTGTGCTCAGGAAGGAAATTTCTCCTACTGATTTTGTATCGTCAACTGCTGAACTTCATAATATTCTTTTACAAACTGATGCCTCAAATTACGAGGTACAATAACGATTACAAGGGTAGATAAGAACCAAGTCACCAAACCACGTGCAACTCAGGCAGCTGCCAATCATTGAGTTTCCTTTCGATGATGAAGTCTGACGAGATTTGTAAGCAAAAAAGAAGGCACATCATTTTCGTTTAACTCTCTTTCAGCGCAAGACCGGATAGAGAGAGAGGGACAGAGCACCGGAGAAACACTGCCCTTCACCTGGTAAATCACATATCTCTGTCTTGCCTGTGTTTGCTTGGAAGGCATCAGGTCTCTTCTTCAGATGACGCATCGCACACTACAGGCGTGTCTGAGTGTGTGGCTGCTCCAATCTGCTAACATGGGCGCCAAAATCAAAATCAAGACGATGCCAACACGCCACACAGGCACTGTGTCCCGGGCCGAAGTGTTTGAGGCTGCTTATTCTGAGTTTGGGCTTAAAAAGGAAAATTCCCTTCACAGTTTAAAACCACTTTTCATGACTTGGGAATTAGGAAGGTCGTCCGAGTGGCATGCACGGTGCATTTGAGGGTTTTTTTAAACATGCAAATGTCATAAAATTCAATGAAACCTAACACCCTCCTCCCCCATCCCCCGTTTTGCGCAACAACAAATGTTGGTGCAATTGAGCTGCTATAGTGGTATAGTCATAATGTGGAGTATTGAAACTCTAGGGAAATTTCTCAGAACCTCACTGGAAGGGTGCCAGACGAGGCTAAAGCCCTGAACAAACAATGACTCCTCTTCCTCGAGCCAACAGGAACTCTGAGACAGTCGACAGCAGACATCATCGCAGGCCCCTACCGCCTGGACGATAGCATCTCCCACTGAAAACACAGCTAATCTCTCTGGCCCGGCTCCTTCCAACTCCACAGCGGCTACAGACTCAACGGTGGTCAAACAAACCAGAGAGTAACCGTCTCTTGAGCTAAGCTAACAGACGGGTCCTCTCACTCGTGCCCCGAGCTGCGGGTCAGACGGGGGGTTTGGATTTCAAAGGGGCGAAAAGAGGGAGGGTGGGAGGGGACACTGATGGCATCTGCCTTCTCTCTGGTGGACGATGCAGGGATTCAGTTCAAAGGCCCAGCGGCTGAAGTGCATCAATTAGCGAGGGGGAAAGAGCTCGCTAACCTCGCCCGTTCGCCCGGCCAACTCTCTATGACCTCAGAGCGTTGCATTATGAGGCACGATGAGAGTGTCGCACGCTGGTCGGGCAATGTCAATAGCCCCTTGCAAATGGACTGGTATTGATGGACCGGCTTAAAGGGTTGCTCCCGCAAATGGGTGAAAAGAATAATAACGGGAAGATACAGCAGCGAGGGCGGGCAGGTCTGACCAGCTGTTCGCGTCCCCGCCGAGCCGTCGTTTCAACGGGTCTCCGCTGTAATAAACACAGAGAGTGACCCTCCTCGGCTTATCCCCTGATATCCAATGGTGATTTAGTTTTCAGTGATATGAAGGCCCCTCCTGATTGATTCTGTCCTCATTCGGGAGAGTGATGGATTGGCCCTTTTTTAGCCATTCGGTCGGTGTGTGTTCAGGGCTGTATCCCTGTCGGCCTGCCAGACGAAGCCACTGATGGGGAACTTAAGCGAGGGCGGTGGCCTTGACCCGGCAGCAGACGATAGGAGACCTCTCGTCTGGCCGGCGAGGTGAGACGCCGACCCCGCTGCCCTCTGTCTGTCTGGCCCTCAGCGCTTCACTCATGTACTTTACGACAAGTGCTTTTCTGAAAAGTGAATTTACTGCAGAAATAAAAAAAGAAGAGGGTGTTTGTTTGTTTTTTTGTGTGTTTTTTTTTTTTAAAGCAGTCTAAAGGTTTTTTTTGTGTTTTTTTTTTTGTGTGTGTTTTTTTTGTGTTTTTTGCAGCGTTTCTTTGATGTCGCCGCCTGTAAACGATCTGGTGGAACATCAACTCTGAATATCACACCGCCTCTGGGAATCGGGGATGTAGCCAGTGATAACACAGAATGAATCCAATCATCAGCAAGTGTGACTGTCGCTGTGGCAACCCCCGGTGACAACGATCCACCAATATTAGTTTTTTTTTCTGAAGTGTCTGAGGCAAGAACAAAGCGTGTTTTGTTACAATGAAGATTAGACTCTTGAATAGCAACAACAGCAGACTTTTTTTTTTTTTTTTGGGGGGGGGGGGGGAGGGGGGTGGATAAAGTGGCTGGCTCCAAGAGAAACTAATAGGATATTGATGAATGTCAGTGATGACGAGTGAGTAGGGGGGCACTGCTGCGCTGTATAATTGGTTATATGGGGGTCTATCATTAAAACAACAGATAGTGAGGGGCGTATAGCAGCTTTGGCCGAATGCAGGTAATAACCCGATAGCCATAAAGCCACAGTGGGTAAAAGGCAAAGCCATGTCCGGCTCAGAGCCTTTGTTATCCAAAACCAACGTTTTTATCCTGTTGATTCAAACATTTAGTTAATATGAACATTCCTCCAGAGGCGTGTCATCCAAAGTCAACACGAACATGGCGAAGCGTTTTCAAGTTGTCCAAACTTTAGTCGTCTTTAGTATCTGAAATAGTTCTGATTCAGCGCTTTTCTCTGTTTTATAAATGTTGATTGAATATCTTTGATTTGGGGACTGATGATTGGCATTAGATTTCTCTTTTTTGACATTTTATGGCGTAAAATCCAAAAATAACTTCCAATAGAGTCATAAAAAATGACAATAATTATGAGTTGCAGCCTCGATTTGAATAGATTGTGTTTCAAACTGTTCATCAAAGACATGAAACATGAGCTAATGTCCAGAAATAATAAATCAGAATGGACGATCACAGCAGTGCACAAACAATGCAAAAAATATGAAGATATTGATGAGACAACTCCTTCGGTTTGAGTTATATTTGGGTTTTAATCGAAAACCTCAAGTGTCCCGTGGAGAAATAAATACTTTTACCTGGTTTACAGCTTACAAAAAACATAACGTATAAGATGCAATTACTCTCAAAAATGGAAATCTTGTTATGTGAAACAATAAAGCCCTACATGGTGACATATAATGTTTATCCTTCTTTGACATTTAATGGAACAAACATTTGACGATATACTCAACATATGAATCAGTGATGACAGTAATTCCTGCAGCCCTGATTTTAATGGTCTTATTATGAAGCCGTTCATCAACGGTGTGAAATACGACAGTGTGTCGTTCAGATATAAATGAATATTGATAATCAGTGAAGTGGTCACTCAAATGCAGTTTGTTTTACGATGCAGTGACTCATTCTGATTTACATCCACATCTCAAATCTCTTAGAGCTCAAAAGCTTCTTTCTAATTTATTCTATTTCGACTATTAAATTGCAAATGCTCCCAAATAAATAAAACCTCCTTCAGAATGGATACAACGATCCATAAGTACACTTTATTATTTGAATAAGAACTTCCTGATGTTGACCTCCCATTTATTTGAATATTTGAGGAAAGCAGAATAAGATACCGGTTTTCTTGAATATGTTGCACTTTACAAACAAAATAACCCAAATGACCAACAGGCCCCTTTGAATTGAATATTTACGATTGTCTGACTCGGCTGAAAGCTATAAATGAAATGTGATTTACAATTGATCCCTGTAATGTTGACAAATGGGCTGAAGGTCCGTCCTAAACGTGTGTGGCCCAAAAACGTAAGAGAATCCCAGAGATTCTCACTTTTGACACTCGCATGAATTATTCTTAACAGGTTGCTCCCGGCACTCAAAAAAAGCTCATCGGACTTCCATTACTGTCTAAACACACCGGAGAGGGGAAGTCAGCACCGATGCAGTTGTCCGAGCTGAACATGTTTGTGGGCAGCATCATCTGTGTGCTGCGGGCGCTGTGATTATCTCACTCTGGAGGTGTGCAGAAGGAAAAAGAGTGTGAGACAGAGGATCAACTGCCACACACACACACACACACACACACACACACACACACACACACACACACACACACACACACACACACACACGCGTGCAGACACAAACACATAAGTCCTACAGCATGCCTGCTGCCATGCATTTCACTGGTCCTGAAGGTCATCACCACCTGTTTGATACAATAAAAAATCTAGCATTACTGTTGTGGAAGTTATTGGAGATTGAGTTTCATTACGTGAGTGTGTGATATCAGTGCAGGTGCATGCAGGGAAACGCTCAGACGGGTTTGCTATTATTGATAGGGAAGCATCAGTCTGCACTTTTTACTGGTATTTCATTTCATTGCCTTACGGTGGGAGACAACTTACGACGGCATTTACAATGTTTTTGCAGTAAAAAAAAAAAAAAGGTTAATGAAGAATATAATGAGTCGTAATCCACTGCAGGAGTTAACCGTGCGTGCGTGATAAAGGTCAGGACAGGCCTGCCAGCACTCCTCACAGATAGAGCATGGATGTGATGTGAGAAGAGGATATCTTTTTCCAGAGAAAGTCCCTGGCTGAGCTTGTAGGGAACGGTTTCCCTTAATGACTTAATCCAAGTTCAGTCTCAGTGGTTTCAGCGCTTTCAGTGTGTGCGCGTCTCGGTGTAATCCTCACTGTGAGATGGGAGCCCAGAGCTGACCTCACTGTTTGGTTTCACAGAGTCTCCGGGGGCCCGGGGAGGTTTCTGGGGCCCCGGTCCTTACAGCAGAGCGGTCTGAAACACTGACATGCAGGCCGGGGTCCGCCGGGACCGCCGGCCCCGGCTCCTGTTACCGCCGGGTTAGTCACGCTCTGTGAGATTTATGTGTGGAACAGTAGTGAGGGTTTGGGTTGCACGATACGACCAAAGTGTCGCGATATAAATCCCCCGCAGGATTGAACCCGTAATACCGAAGATGCCTCAAAGTTTGAGCCAATTTAAAACTTTTTAATCATAAAATATATCAGCTTTCGTTGACTTAATTTATTCCGTTTCTGCATCACTTCTCCTGGACACTATTCATGTCACTAAATGCTCTGAATTATGGAAGGAAAGTGTGGTTTTAATCACATCTCCGCAACAATTAACAAAAATTACAATCTGCCATGAATGGTCTTTAGGTGATGAATACAGACAACATAATGCAAAAAAGTTAAATTATTCTGGTTTGCAGAGAAAGTATTCACATCCTTTACTGAATTATGGAAATCGGAATTAAATGTTTTCATTATGCAGAAAATTAGCCTCTGGTTCTTTCAAACTATCATATATCGTAGAGTGTTGTGAGAAGTGATGCATCAATATGTAGGTTGCATTTTGCTATCATAACTTGGAGTTTATTTTAACTATATTTTATATTGCTGCATATTTGAACCTTGAATAACAATGTAGCATATTTTTTATGTTTTGTTTGTAAATTAAGTAGAGGTATAAAGGGGCAAAAAATTGAAATATTGCAAGTCCAAATACCTCAACTTCCTGTTTATGTATTGTTGCACTTTGTTACATTACACTGCTGGTGGGTTGGTATTGTTATAACGCACTTTAGTGTTTCCTAAAATATCGGGTGACAAGAGTTGGTCAAATTTAACGCCTGAGCAACATTTTTGCATTTTGATAATATGATAGACTGAACCTTCATCTCAGGTTTTCTTTCCTAATTATATATTTTTTTTCCCCAAATATACTTTTTTTTTTTTCCTGTTTATTTCAGTTTTTCTTCTTTATTTCAGTTTTTTCACGAGGAAAAGGTGACTTACGGGACAAAAATGACTACATAAGAAAACTTTAGCAGGGTAGTTTCAAAGAAAATTGTGTTTGTATCAGCATGTGTATTTAAATGTTGGCATTTAGTGCTTTTTGCTTTAAAGTCGGCGGCGTGTTTCTCCTCTCCACATGCACCAAAACGGCCTCTTTGTGATGATGTCGGTGGTAAATAGCAACTAGCTCTGCCTTATGTATACTGTGAAACCTCTGCAGTGTTTGCTTTGCCCTGTTACAAAAGGCACGGGCAGGAATATACCACCAAATAACTCACACGTCCCTGTGAAATTCCTTCATTCATGAAGGCAGCACGTCACCACCACAATTTATTTATCAGAATTCAATTGTTCCTCCTTATTTTTCAGCACTCGGACATTCAGACGTTGGTCAGCTGAGGCTTTCACGCAGTTTACAACAACGACCCAACAAAACAACAAAAATCTAACAACGTAACTTCATGTGGAGACCACACAGCTAGATAACTGGATGTGAGGTGGTCGTTTTTAAAGCAAGCACTTGTCCTGGCTGACATTTGGACAGGGCGCTAGTTAATGTGTTGTTTCACACTGTTTAGGGTTGATAGGGTGGGCTCGTGGTGTGGATGGAGCCAGGGCGGGACCACCTCTCTGGTGGCTGACCCTGGGTGCTCGGGGCAGGGGGACAGGTGGGGTGGGACCCCCCATGCTTAGACACAGACCTCCAGTAGAGAACACTTACTCCTGTCTCCTGAGGTGCATCATCACATACAAATTTGGGGGAAACATACCTTTTTTTTTTAATGCAGAATTTTGATACATTTCATTAATTTTATGCTCATCTTGCGGCACTTAAAAGCTTTTGCAAAATTCATGTTTCTTTCCACTCTGCTTTTTCTGAACCTAAAACATCCTTTTTCAGACATTTTAAGCTGAATTTTTCAAATACAAAAGCTGTGTTATGACACCTCCTTCTCTGCGTTGGAGGTTTAAGCATCCCCGTGCTACATGGCAGAGACATAAGGGCTGCGCACACATACACACACACACACACACACACACACACACACACACACACACACACACACACACACACACACACACACACACACACCCCTGCATGGATGCCGACCACAAACAGGCAGCATAAACAATGCTGAGTCTGCCTTCTGTTTTATCTCCCTGCCACCCACAGTTTACACCAGCGGGGAGCTGAAACTTTGCGCTGCCCGGGGTTCATCCGTAAGCCCCCCAGCTAATCACCATACCCGAGCCGATCACAGAGCATGGCTCCAGACCATTAGAGCTAAACCGCCCTCTGGCTCCCAGTCAAATTATCAAAACACAAACTGTAACTTTAAACTGCTATTAGACATTATTCCAGTTTTCCCACCGACCCAGTTCCGCTGCCGGCTGAAAATCAAGCCAGCTCCGTCTGTATTTTCGACCCCTTTGGAGAATTTTAGACATTGTTTGAAGAGAGCGGTGCTGATGTTTGAGAGCCTCGCGCTCATTTGGACATTCTTTGGGAGTGAGGAGTTCCTTTGGGGGCCGTGTTTGAGTTTTGAGTAATTTCTTCACGCCTCTCACATGGAAAGAAGATGATCAGGGTGATGAACAATAGGAGGGAATGGAGTCATCTTGGACCAGTGATTCCCCTTTCACCCCGCCACTGCTTTTTTGGCACTTAGACACACCGATGTCCAGGACTGACCTGCGTGACCCATCCAGAACAGTGCTTAACAAAGGAATGCATGCACATCAATCAGTGAAAGGTTATTAGCACCCTGAGTTCATCACTGCCGTCATTATTTAGTCCTGAGAGAGATTACTCATCAGCTACCTCACCGACTCCGGAGCCGTTGTCTTTGATGCTCCGCCCACCGTCTCTGTGCAGGATTGAGGCAGATGAAAGGTGACATCACAGCTTTGTTGGTTGTGTTTGTCGGACATGTTTTCCTTGATTCTCTCTCCCCGTGTGGTCTCCACTGGCCTGCTTTCAAAAACAGCCCCCACCACCCCACCCTCCCGAGCCTGGGGAGAGGTAGCTGCTCGAAAGAAGAAGCTCAACATGGCAGCTGAGTCTTTTTCATGTCAGCATACTGATCTCCGCGGGAGCACCACGACGTGAAGGAGAATTCAAACATGGAGAGAAACATACATGCTTACATAAGTCTACATGATGGATGATGATGGCAGAAACAAAATGACGTAATGCAACTACAGCATTGATATTATGATGATATCTGGTGATTTACAGGTTAAAGATGTTTGCGTCGAGCTTAAAACAGGGATACATCTAAGCAGCCAACCTCGTATTATCAGACCCAAATTTCACTCAGTGAATATTTGGGTCTGGGCACACTCCATTTCCGGTCGTTGTAAACTAATGAGCGTCGACCCTGGATTATTTCAAAATTATTGGATGCAGCCTTTAACCAAATGGCCAGTAAATACTGTACATTGTGCACCAAAACTCTACCACTGACACCATCGTTGGAACCACTTCAACGTCATTGCGATTCCTGCTGGTTGCTCAGTGGTCCCCTTATTAAGAGTGGCTGAGCAGACCTAAATGAAGAACAGGGTCTCCAGACTATAATCAAAGCACCTGCTTAACACTGAAATTCAACTATAATCTCAAGAGCATGATTGCCACATGGAAATATTACAAATAGGCTACAGTGGACAGACTGTGATTGTGCTGCTCTTCTCTCCCTTAAAAAAAAACAACAACAAAATGTTAGAGTACGTTTTTCTTCACACCACCTACAAAAGCAAAATAACCAGGTTCAGGTTGGCCGTGTATTAAATATCAATGCTCTCTCCATAATTTATATCCTTTTGGTCTTCATGCCTAGTCCCAACATTTTGTTTCAACAGAGTGTACATACAGTAACAAAAACACATGCCCTCAAATTGCCAAATTTGACTGCCTTCAAATTGCATGATATATACTTGCGTATCGTTTTAATCAAGCCTGGCATTCCAGATCTAAATTCACATTGTGCATATGTGGGTGTGGCCGGTCTCCTTTGAAAATTGTTTGCAATTGTTGCATCCTAATCTCCCGTGCGTACTGCTCCAACAGTACACACAGGAGATCTTTAATTAGGGCTGATTTCACATACAATGTCCATCCAATCAACTGTAATGAGATGCAGAGGATAAGTAGAGCTAAAGTAGTCGAGAAAACTCTGGTAAAAGGCTCCTCCAGCGTTTACAAAATTAACCAATCAGCATTGACCAGCGTTAAGACGTCTGTTGCGTCCCAAAACTCGCCAAGCTGTAAACCACAGAGACCCTCCCCCAATGTGAACAGAGAGCAACGTCATGTAGGTGAGTTACCACTGCGCACCTTTATTTAAAAAAAAAAAATGTAGGCATTGTTTTTGCTTCAGCTTCAATTCCTCGCTATTTTCTGGCATTTCTACCAGCGTTGCTACTGTTGGAACTACATTTAAAAATAAACTTCTTTGCATTTGGCCACTCCCACTGGTCACTGATCGCTCCGCCCTTCAAAGTGGCTGAGCAAAATTTCATGGGATTTCCAGACTATAATTAAAGTGAAAACTGAAGCTGTGGGCAAAAAGTGGGCGGAGCCAGGCTGGTTTGAATCCTTTTCACATTTTTACTTTCAAAATAGACTACTAAATAATAATAAAAAAAAAGATTGAAGTAAACTTATTTTTAACTAAGGAGATGAACTCCTTTTATACCATGCTAACTCTGCTAACATTATGCTAACTGATTGTAAAACCTTAGAGCTGTCAAAATTAGGAGTCTGACTATTTTTGATTTGTACATTTAAGAAATAAAATAGTAGATTTTGTTACCAGGTGGACTTTCTTATCTCAAATTAAATGTATTTTATTGTGTTTCATCGTGTCATGTTTTGCACTTTTATCTTTTATTTAATTTAACTTTTAATCTCCTTTGTCTCCAACACTTCCAACTCTTTCTTTCTCCTGGCTGCCTCGCACACCTCACCTGCTCCCCGTTTCCCAATCTGCTCACCTGCAGCCACTCTGCCAATCAGCCCTGTCAGTTGGTTATCTATACTCCCAGTCTACCACCGCTTGGTTGTCATTTCAAAGTTGCCTTCCTCGACACGCAGGGCTTTGTTTGTCGGTTGCCCCTGCGAGCCTTTCCTCTTGTTTTGATTTTATACTCATCCTCAGCCAGCTCTTTAAATTTAGTTTTCCTGTTACCTGGATTTTGTACTGAGCCTCAGGCTTGTCTTTGTACTTTGTTTACCTGTTTTTTCCAAGACAAGTTTTGCTTTTTGCCGTCCACAACCTGCCTCCTGTGTCGAGTCCTCCTCCTTTTTGAAAGAGTGCCACATAGGGATTCGAGCTATCCATCACTGTCTAGCTCTTTTGGAGCAAAAGAATATACTATTTATTTTTCAAAATTTTCTTTGCCCATTTTCCTCACACATTCCTCATTTATCTCCTGTGTTGCTCAAGAATTGCTAAATGATGTTTTCTCATATTTAAAATAATGCTGGTCAACATGCCGTCATGGAATATACCAAAGTGTTGGCATGAAGCACCACAACTAACAAGCTACCTGAGATGCAAACTTTTGTTTAGCATTCACATCTGCCAACAGTTTCTGCTTAGTTTTGGGATAATTAAAAGTCCTTCCTTGAAGATGCTCATTAAAATCAGTAGAAGGAGGTCTGGGATGGTGGTTAAAACGGGAGGAGCTGTAGGACAACCTGGGTAAACACAACAAGGTCATCCAGGGTTCAAACCCAGGACACCTCGATCTGTCTCTCCTTCTGTCTCTTCTTCTTTTTGTCAGACGCCTCTGAAATTACTTTGGGCCCCAGAAGAGTTACAATTTCCCCCTTTATCTCTTCGGTGTCTGTCTTTTTACTCGCATGCACCATGAAACATTTTTCCATTACAGAGATACAGTCCTCTGCAGAGTTGATAAATGATGAGGGTTTTTTTTCTTTTTTTCTTCTGCATATGATATGTTTGTACGTGCACGTGTTATTGAAACCGTCGTGCCAGGTGAGATCCGTCCACCGAGACGCTCCTGGACAGTATGTGTGGAATTTCAAAACCCATCTCCTCCTGCAACGAGTATACGAGGATGATTTGCACCCGCGCAGCCTCATCTTTATATCACTGCAGAGAAGTCTTCACTGCACTTCAGTGTGCCCCCGCAGTTAAAGTTACATGATGAATGACGGGGTGATCAGATCAACTTTCCAATGCAGCGAGACACCGCCGCCCCGTGAGGCAGCGCTGGAGGAGGAAATGTTTCACAGTGAGGCCAAAGGGACATCGAGATAAAGACGGAGCGCACACAGAGTGTGAAACTCAACAACAGATCACAACTGATACAATACATTTCTTTAAGTGATCGCGCTGTATCTCCGCAGGATAAATCAATCATCCTCACCTGATTATCCCAGAGAGGAATATGAAGAAGTGAGAGGAGGAGTTTGGGGGGGGGGGAGAGAGGAGGATGGTGGGGAGGGGGAGGGGGTGATGGGGTTAGGAGGGATTGGGGTGTCACTGCTCCGCTGAGCCTTCATTGAGCACTTGATGGATGCTCTGTAACCAATGGAGATAGAGTGCCCCCATAGCCAGGGTTAGCACACAATCTTCTCAGCAGATTAACTCCCATTGATTTATAGAGATTTACCTCAGGAAAGAAAACAGCTGGCAAAAGGACAAATACCAGAACTGGCAAGACATAAATTCAACAGAAAGAAAAGCCACCTCATTTGTTAAAAAGATGATTCTTATCGCTGTAAAACTGATACGGGGTAGAATTACCTGATCGGTGGTTTATGACATTAAAGGCAGCAGGACGACGTGACATGGAAAACTGCTTTCACTTATATTAGTAACGGAAGCTTCCACGATTTTTACTGCAAAAACCTTAAAGCTGAATTACTTTATTTCTCTTCCAGGGAGTTTAAAACCCCTCATCACTGTAATATATTGTTTTTATGGACAAAAATAAATCGGGAGGCGGTTGCCTGTGCACACATGTCATTTGTTCCTTTCCACTTGATGGATGTAACGTCAATATACACTCTCCTTTTCAGCTCTGTGCTCCTGCGGAAAAAACAATCTGGCTCTCGTTTGCAATTTGTCAGCTCAGTTGGTTTATTTTTATTGATTTGTTTGTGGATTTAAATATTTATTTTTGCTGAAAACATGTCTCCATTGGACAAAACAAAGCTAGGAGTAGAAATGATGAGCCACACAACCAAAACAATAAGCTTAAAGACGCCGAAAGTTTTTTGTTGTTGTTGCTATTGTAAAGCTTCATTTCAAATATTTCCTTTTTTTTTTTTTTCTTTCTTTTTTTATTATTTACTTAATGTAGCTGAACTTGAAAACACAGGTGTCTTGTAACACTCACAATGCGATTGGTTTAATTATTTTTTTTGCCAATGTTATTTCTGCGTTTTGTCAGCTTGGATCGGCAAACAGCTCTAAATACTACAGTACCCATAAACCTCAGCTCCAATTCCCAACAACCCAAAATGCTCAAGAGTCTCAGCAAATTCAACCTTGAAGTAGGAGACCAAAAAAAAAAGAAAGAAGAGTTTTAACAACTGCAAATGTCCTCTGTTCCTGTAATGGGGACATAAAAGGGAGTTACTCCCTCCAACAAATCTTGAAACTCCAAAACAGTTCCTTCAGTTAAAAAAAAAAGGGCCTTCTATATTAGCAGAAAATGAACGGGAAGATGAATAAAATTGCAGAAGTGGATGGTAATATTCTCACTTTATTCTTATCTCGTGTGAACTGGCCTTCCTGCAAAGCACCGATTTCACAAATTTATCTGCAGCGGTAATAAATCTTCCAGCAGTCGGAGGGGAGGCCGAATCGTTGTGGCTCAGAGAGGAAGCTATTAAGTATAGATTATCTGAGAAGTTGAAATCGGGAGAGAGCAGATAACATGGTAGCTACTACAGATGGTAGCTACGGAGGAAGAAACCTATATGGGATTCACTTGGAAGGAATCTAATTTGGCTTTGTTAAGCCAAACGATCTCCCTCTTTCTCCCTCCCATGCTGCCTCCCTTCCGCTTCACACTATTAACACCCCTCCATTAAAGTGGAATATCAGATGCAGCCGAGCATTAGCGCGGCTCCCATGACATCAGCTCCGTGGTTTTGGGCCAAAAAGCCTGAATCTTTGCCACAAAACATGCACTCAGCAGGTGTCTTTATTTTTGTGGGCTTATGCAGTGAAAGTTTAGTCGCTGCTTCATCTGAAGACCATCATCTATCGTGGATTTTTGTTTTTTTTAAGTCGAGGCATGTCATATTACTTGAGGGGACTTTTTACTGAGTCATATTATTATTGAGTGATGATGCACTGAGCCAAGTTACATTAGTCCAAATCCTGTTGCATTAATGTTTGATCGTGTCACATTGTGCAACAATTAATTAGTCACACCAGGTTCTCATTAAATTAATGAACTCATTTAAGCCGCATCGGAGCATTTCACTTCATCCGTGTCCGAAATCACTCACAAACAAAACCGTGGATGACCTGAAGTTGAAGTATTTGCACACAAAATATTTCATGTGGACTTATGTCCTGCTTATTGTTTACATTGTGTCCAAATAAAAACAATAGGTTCAACTCATAGACTGTATATAAGTGGACATAGATTCCAGGTCTGGAAAATGAGGCTGATGTTGAAGTGCTCTAAGCTGCAGTACCACCGAGTGCCACTAGAGGTCGGCTCCATAGACTCCCATTCAACCTCTCTCATGAAATTTGAAGTAAATAAAAGATACTTTATAAGTTATTTTGGTGTTGTTAGCTAAAGTCACTCCTTATTAGTTTTCTGGCAGTCCATCTGAAAATAACCCCGTCATTAATTAGAAAATAGGCCTAAAAAAGCTGTGTTTTTGAGGGGGCGTGTCTGTTTGATTGACAGGCCTGTGGTGCAGTCAGGTTACAGCTATCGGTGGGCGGGACGTAGTGTCGCTGGGTGTCCAATCAGATCAAGTCAGATCCTCCCCATCTCATCCAAATATGGTCACTTCTGGCTCCAAACAGCTCGGAAGGAGTAACTTCATAACGGCCGTTCACAAACCAGCGGGTGACATCACTGTTAGTTGGTACAACTATAAACATAAAGTTTTATTTAAATGAACAAACTAATAATTTTCAGTTATTGGCATGGTAAAATAAAATGAAAAAACACTCATCGAACAATAGCATTGTGTTTATTCGGTGTATATTGTGCATCATGAAATCATTGAAGTGAACGGGGGAGTGATTTTGAATGCAGCCAGATGGTCAAAGCTTTATAGTTTCGCTCCCCATCGCATCATCAAGTTACAAACAGAAAACACTTCAAATACAAACAGAAACAATCACTGACTCCTACGTGAAATACTGCAAAAGCTGCTGCTGCTGCTGCTGCTGCTGCTGCTAACCTTTTGGGAAAAGGCTGTTTCACTACATGCGTGCATGCTTCTCCTCGTATAGACTGTGTTATGGCCCCGATCCTCAGATCAGAAGTCTGAAGGGACTCATGAGACTTCAGTGGTTGTTCAATAGCGGCTCTTACAGTAGTTCCCTCCTTTGGATGCAGCCTCGTACGAGATGCAGCTGCGTTTAGGTGTGCCTCTCTGGGCCTTGTGTCTAATAATGTTACACGGCTACTGCTCGACATATGTGCACCTCCTTTTTCCTTCTGACTCGCATACATACAGATGGGCATTTGGAGAGAGAGCGAGAGAGAAGTCTTTGCAACCTCCCCTCCCCCCTCCCTGAATATCCTTCCTCACCTTGTTGATGGGACCGGAACTTTCCTGTGTTTCGCCGGGGTGGGCCCTGCTTGACTCATGGGGTTGAATGAGAGGGGTCGCGACCCGGGCTGTGAACTGCTTCCTGTTTCTGTTGAAGGGGTCTTCCGAGGCCCGCCGTGATCACAGGAGCGGCGGGCGGGTATGTGCTGGAGCGCATCCGGTTTGAGGCGATGCTGCCACAGTAAAAAACATACATCAGCGGAGCAGTAGCTGGAACAGCCGAGAAGGGAGATAGTGAAATACTGTTATTTACTGCTGCGGAGGCTACCGGGAGAAATATGTTCTCTGAGACTGGATAAACACAGAGCAGGAGAGATAGTGGTAGACTCTGGACTCAATGCGGCGATGGGAGAAGTTTTTCCACTTAATCAGAGCAGTGGAAACTTTTTTTTTTTTTTTACCTGATTTAAAAAAAAAAAAAAAAATCATTTCATTAGAACTTTTTTCGATTATTTCAAGTTTGACTTAAAACGCTGCACTGATTTGGGAACATGTGATTTCCCTACAACAAAGTCCAATGGGGCAAGAAACCATCAGTTTAGCCGGATTATTTAAACCTTTCTACTTAGTGATTGAGTTCAAGACAAAAAGAGAATATGCCAAAAATATTGGTAATGCTAATGTTAATGGTAATGTTTGAATACACATTTTTGAACTTGAATTGGGAGCAGTTCGACTGCAAATATGTTTCACCTTTTAAATAAATTTCAAAAGGTGTCACATCCGCCAAGATTTCATTAGAAAAAGTTGATTGGGACAAAAATACTTCCAGAAACAGACGCAGTTTTGTCCCATCTCTTCTCGTGACCCATCTGATTTCTCTTGAGACCCCTTTGGGAGTCTGCACCCACAGGTTTGGAACCTCCCATGTCTGGAGTCCCCTCATTGTGATGCTACTTCTGTGCGGAAGAAAAAAGGCTAAAAGCACCTGAAAACACAAGTTCTATTATCAAAAGAAGAACGGCAATCTGATTTGAAGCATAAGCATTTTTCATTTTGTCAAACACCGATTTGAAAAATTAACAATTTGCTTCCCGATGAACACAGCATGAATGCAGGTTTATGCAAACTGATAATTTGTCATGGACCTGTTTATTCTAAAAATAATAAAGAAAATAATAAAGATGCTGCCGTTGTTCCTGAAAAACTGACTCTTCAGTAACAAGTCATAATTCACAATTCATTACTTGTTTTTTTATTCTACAAGCCCAAAATAAATAAATATTACTGGTCACATATAAAGTATTGGATTCAAAGCTCAGATGATCAACGTTAGTGTAAGAAAAACTGTCATCAATGTCCCAAATCGCTCTGTTTAAACCAGGCGATGTTTTGTTTCAATTACAGAACGGATCTGCAAACGTGCTCGAGCTTTATCTCTCGTCTAACGCACACAGTTGCCTCGTGCGAATCGTTTTCTCTCCTCTGACCTCCTTATGCCCCACTGACAACTGTCATGCGCTGATTTAGGATTATTTTTAAATCAGGAGCTGTCGAGGTTTGATGGGACGAGGATGGGATATCCGTGTCCCCGGAGGCCTTGTAAATCTGGACAGTTTACTGCGGCGAGGGGGAGGAAGGAGGCCCGCGCTCTCCTCGTACGAGCCCGTCCCGTAATCCCACCACTTCCTCTCCTCCGCTCTGCTCTGTCGGCCCACGCCGTAATGCATTTTCTGTAACTAACAGCCGTTGTTTCCCGATTGTCACGCTCCCATCCCTTTCTCTTGGAATGTGTGTTTATACTTGTGTGTGTGTGTGTGTGTGTGTGTGTGTGTGTGTGTGTGTGTGTGTGTGTGTGTGTGTGTGTGTGTGTGTGTGTGTGTGTAGCAGTAGGATATAGGGTGTTGGGGTTTAGAGCTTTCTGCTGGCTGTGGAAATGCAGAACAGAAAAGAGGGAGACTGCAGGACAAGGTCTGGAATTGCAGTTAATATCAACACCACCTCCTCCTCCTCCACCTCCACCTCCTCCCCACGGGTCCTTGCCCCATGACTCGAGCTCTGGCAGCCAGGCGGGGTGCTGCAAATGTGGGCCTCCCGCTTCCGTCACGCTTGCCCCCTTCTCCCCCTCGAAACAAGAACACATGGGTGTCAAGTCCTCTGGTGCTGGCAGAGTCCAGCCCCTTTCAACAGCTCCTGCGCCGTTTAATTAGCCATGTCCCCCTATCTCCACATATAGGGGGCATGACAGGCCGAAACACACACGTACTCAACACGCAGGATGGCACACCGAGCGCAGTCTTGGCAGCAGTCGGGAGGGCAATCAATTCACAGTCTTTTCTCTCAGTAACATTCTTCACAACACTTCCTGACAGGTCGGAGTCAAGCGGCTCACAGGGAAGCCGACTAGGAGGTCAAAACCCCTCGCAAGGAGTGCAACAGGTTTTCGGGAGACTTGCCAACGCGGCCCATTAAGTGATGAGAGCATCGGCAGTAAAACTCACCTGCCCCCTAATGCTGCTGTTAACTTTTTAGGAGACACTTTACTGAATGTCGAGAGATAAAAAGGTGACTCATTGTCACAGGTGCATCAACAGAATAAAAAAAAATGTTCCTGCCAAAAATAAAAGAGTTGTTGGTACTTGATTGTACTGCTGAAGCGGCTGATTTGATTTATGTCTGGAAATATTTTAGAGAAGTTTTTACAGATTCATTTTTAAAGTGTTCTAGCTGAACACGAACTCCTGTTGGCCACTTCCTGAAACAGAGAAAAAGGCACATCATACTTTTTCTACGTGATAACATTCATATTTCAAGTGATTCCGATGACATACTTCTTTTTGTTAGAACAATATTTAGTTCGTTCATTTTGGCTGGACTCTCTTTGCTGCAGTTAACACATTCATATCCAGCCCGGTATCAAAGTGTGCAATACACCCGTCAGTCCTCTAGAGGACACTGTGCTTTGTGACATGTTTTGCCTCGAACATGGGCTGGAAAAGTACACACAAAGTCGTGTGACAAAGTAAAAAAATAAAATAATAAAAAAGCGATTAAGTCCACGTATGGAGGTGGATCGATGGAACAAACACAACACTTTCACTTAGAGCAGTGATCACTGGCTTGGCATACCCAGATCAGAATATACTGAGGGAATATTAAGGCCAGGATCACACCGGGGAATCGTTTGCAGTTGTTCCATCCTGCTCGGACCTTGGCTTAGTTTTACTCAGCATGTGAATCCATGATCCATGAAAGCGTTTTTCCCAGAGCACGGGGTGTCTTGAACATTGTGTTTTTTTTTAATGGGAACGTTGCGTTTTTCTTTTAATGGCAACAGTGAGACGAGAAGCTGAGCATTTATTCTTCACTGACTGCTGAACGTTCAGGCTTCTTTTTTTTTTTTAACCATATCACTGAGAGTTGAACATTTTTTATTTATTTTTTTTATTTTGGGCAAACGGTACAGGATAACAGGCACTCAACCACCGACCCTGGTTGCTGATTGGTTGCGCCCTTTGAATGTTAATAGGAGCAGTTTACCCAGACAATAAATGCAGTTGGAAAATGAAGCTGCCAGCAGCACTGGTGGTGGTGCCGGGTCATGTGCTTGAGGCTGTGTGAAAGCAATGTTTTTCTTTTAAGTAACGTAACCTTACACGTTAAGTAACTTGCATGACGTATTTAACATTAGTCGTGTAAAATTACTTATTTCAACCCAAACAGTGAAGCACGAGAGCCAGTGATCAAAAAGATAAATAAAAAGGAACACGAGGATGAAAATATGGCCCAAAACAGTCTCATCCCTTCTTAAATAAGTTGACCTGACTTTTAATCATGATCATTAGAGGAAAACAACAACAAAAGTGAAAAGAATGACAAATAACCTCTGTACTTCAAAGAGATCTGCACTAATCTCCTCACCTCTGCTGCACGGGAGGTGAGCTCCTCTGTGTGTTTTCACTAAAATAGATCCGGGCTGACCTCCTGAGGAGGGGGATCACCGCAGGTCCTCCGCAGGTTGTTGCAGGGCATCAGAGGGCCGCAGCCAGGGCTCAGGGGTCTAAGGTTGGAGGGTGTGCGAGGTACCCTATGACCCCCTGATTTGGCTCGGGGCGTCACAGTCAAGCTCTCCGGGGTGTTTTGGGTGGGGGGGGGTGCAGGAGGGGAACCCCTGCGTGACCCGGCTCACCCTGCGTCCAGTGCAACACGGGTGCCACCGCCACACCGCCTGCACAAACATGGAGGCAGAAAATGGAGACAAAAGACATGTGGAGTCCGATGGCAGATTTTTAACGGGAGACAAAGGTTTCGGGGCCCGCGCGAGCCCACTGGGACTAATTGCGCTTTGGTTCAAGTCTAGGTTAAATGCGTTGGGAATGAGTCAATGCTGGCCGCGGAGAGTGTGACTAACAGCGCGGGTCAGTAACAGGGAGCCCTTTTTCTGGCTGCTTTTTCTGACCAAAAACAGACCGAGAGAAGAGCCAGCGAGGCCTCTTTGTGCCGAGTGAAACAGATGAGATGAATCCATCATCAGCTCCGTGTTCTCTCTCAATCCTTGACGGTAACGAGGGTGCTTTAAGGGAACAGGCTGAGGTGGGAGGTGGGAGGGGACGGGGGGGGGGGGGGGAACTAAGTGCAGCGTGGGACTGTCGAATAAACAGAAGAGATGTTTACATGATGTCAGACCTCTGAAATACACATTTCAAACGTTTTGGTGGCTGTGCATTTGTGATAGTTGTTCTTTTCCACATGCATTACCTGCAAACAAGACAAATGTGCTTCAGAAAGTGAAAAAGAAATGTTGTGGCTAAAAAGATTGTCAAAATTAAGACCTTTATAACAGCTGAATGTGTCTTTACTTTACCTCTGCTGTATAGAGTTTGCATTAAGACTGTAAACTGGTCATCAGGTGCAAACTTACATTACAATGAAAGCCCGTCTGTCACCAAAGAAAACAGTGTTCAGAGCTGCTGCCTGGTGCATATACACAGACACACACACACACGCAGCATACTGTACAAGCAGGTGTGCTGTTATCTGCTGTCTACAAAGCGTGCCCCAGGATGAATGAAAAAGCGCTGATGATGCATGGAGCCGCTCAGCACACAGACTTCAGAGAACACACAAAAACCCACCTACAAGCATCTAAAGCTCACAAATCAACACTTTGTATCTCACTTATATTTTGCAAGGAGTTGTAGCTATATATATATACACACACACATATATATATGCCTGAATCAGTTGCCAGGCAACAGGCTGAAACTCCAGGAAGCTATATGGTGCTGCTAACTTCCAGCTGTGTGCTACTGTGTGCTAGAAATGGGCAGTATTGAAACTTTGGATTTTCTTTCCTCAGCTTCTGTCAAAATGATAAATGGTTTTACCAAAGTTGTTGTTAATAATTTTCATTTACTGGCTCAGCAAAACATAAACCATTATAATCTGATAAATTAGGGATGTGTGGCATTATTATATAGAAAAGAAATATGAAAAGAAAAACTTGAATCACAACAGAATTTCCAGCTGTAATCTCTGTGGAGACATTCCTTCTCCTTCACACACACACACACACACACACACACACACACACACACACACACACACACACACACACACACACACACACACACACACACACAGCATGGACAATGCAGCAGATGAGCACCTCGCCCCTCATTATCACCCAAACAGCAGCGCGTCACCTGGCAACCCTGCATTTTCCTCAGCTCCTGGCACCGCCAACCAATTGTTGTTTACTCATTCCAGGCAATGAGGCTCGACGAGGAGTCAGCAGGGGAGAAAAAAAAAGGAGGGCAGTGGTCAATATATGTTAATGAACACGCTTCCCTCTTCATTTATCCCCCGCTTTCTTTTTCGCCTGTGCGGAATAGAAAATTGAATCTGTATGTCTGAAGGCGACTTTGTGGGCATGCGTGTGGGTGGACTCAAATGTGTGTTTGTGTGCGTTCATAAAGGCGTTGTGAGGAGAAGTGGGGATGAAGTGCAAGTGATGACAAAATGCATCCTGGCCTAACACCTCAATGTTTGTGTGATTGGGAAACCTGGAGAGGCGGAGGTGTTAACAGAGGAAAGGCAGGTGCTAGAATCACTCTGTGAGTGTGTGTGTGTGTGTGTGTGTGTGTGTGTGTGTGTGTGTGTGTGTGTGTGTGTGTGTGTGTGTGTGTGTGTGTGCGCGCGCGCGCTCAGTCATAAAGGAATAAACCCTGCACACTATTTGAACACCAAAAGAATGACTAACACTTGTTGCGCAACAATAATAAATCAGACACCTCTTTTCTGCTCCAGATCAAATCCCCTTAATTTTACCATCACAGCCCTTCAGTTATTAAATGAGAGAAGCAGATTCGCAGCAGTGGAGCTGACTCAAAGCAGCAGCTTGTTAAGATGAAAGAAAACAAGCCGATGTTGACGCATCTGGTTCTAAAAATTACATTAAGGCCACAAAGTGCACGACAATTTTATCTCTCGTCCTTTATTTCCTGCAACTACGCATGGTTTACTTAAAAAAAAAAAAAGAATAACTGCTTATAAATGTTAACTAACAGTCTTTAATGGTTAATATATCACTAATTATTGCTGTTTAGAGCAGGTACAAGCCACATTAATCAAGTTGTCATGAAAACAGGGTGAACGGAAACGTTAACCATGCACTTTCGTATGCTAATATGCCATTAATGTGTGGTAATGAGTTTCTCACTTACTAATAAACAACCAGCAAACCAGTGTCATCTGTTAAGAATCTTAAAAAGGTTAGTAATTCAAGGTTTTTGATCTCCCAACTCTGCAGCTGACAATATCAATTAAAATTGAATAAATGGATTGCTTCTATCGAGCATTAGTCAATTATTTATTAACCCTTAATAAAGCCTTGTACTTCTATTCATGCCCTTACGCTGAAGTTCAGGTTTTATTGCTGTGTCATTTAATTTACTGTAGAAAAAGCAGTTTTCCTATTATAACAGCTTATTTTTTCCATTCGCTGCTTCCTTAAGTTGTGATTTACAGTACACACACACACACATTATTGTGCTGCAGTCTGGAAGCCATCAGAGAGAAAACAGACACGATCATCTGTTCTGCCGGTTCTTTTTGTGCTCCTTCCACCTCCATTTCCCTGCAGCCCGCTGCATTATCCACATTAGTTTCCTCTCAGGCCTTATTCCTTGCTGCAGACAACACAGCCACTTCCACAGGTGCAGAATGTCCCCGATGCAGCATTATGGCCTTTAAGGGTGAGGCGGCCGGCAGAGGCAGAAAATAAACAGTAGTAAACAACAGTAGCAGTGGGGGAGTGGGCTTCCCTGCTGTGTTGATTATTGGAGGGCTGTAAACAGGCCTGATCCCCTCCCGGGAGCACACGGAGCGGGAACGGCTGCTGCGGGCTGCCCACAGAGAGGCCAACAACATCTGGGCCTCAGCTCACCTCATCACACTCCCGTTGTTGTTGTGGTGGTGGTGGTGGTGTGTGTGTGTGTGTGTGTGTGTGTGTGTGTGTGTGTGTGTCAGCTCTGGCAGGGAGAAACAGATAGCAGTAACAAGCAATCAGCAGAAAGTGAGGAAAGAATGCAGCAATTCTATGCAGAAATGTTCCTCTGGACATCATCTGGTGACATCATGAAAGACGCTGTTCCTCTGGCGGAAGGTAATAAGTGCAAATCATCTGTGCAAGGTGTTCTTAAAATCTGTAACAAGGAAAAATACAATGAAGCCACCAACCAGAATAATGAACTGTGAATTTTTTTTGGCACAGTGAGGCTGGTTTCATTATACACCATCCATCAAATCAGCAGTGGGACACACTGGGTGCTCACAATATCTCATTTTAAATAGAAAACCAGAATGGGCCTGGAACAATAGTCAACCTATGCATTAGTATTTATTTGAACAATAGGAGGGCAATAAAAGCAAATTCAGCTCGGGTACATCGCTACGCTTTGCAAATCAGTCCAAGACAGGAGATTTACGTGCCTTTATCGTGACAAAAACATGGAATCTTTTATTTATATCCAGCGATAATGTGTCTGTAGGTCTATAAGACTCTGTGAAATGGCAGCAGGCCAACTGAACATCTTTTCTCATAGCTGCTGTTGTGGGAAAATATGTAGCGCTCTTTTCACTGTCTTATAGCGCCCTCTGCTGGTTGATCGTTGCAATCATACAAGCATAAATTGGAGTAAATTAATAGAAGGTAAAAAAATAAAAACATCTCAAAAACTAAACTAAATATAAAATACTTTGTGTTTCATAATGCAGCTAAAATATATTTAGAGTGAATGTTGCACAGGGGAAAAATTAATACAAAGAAATTCCTCAATTATTGATCACACTGAAAAGTACCCACTGCACGTTAAATCGGCATTCTTGACACAAGACAGTCAGAAAAACAGGTGTAATTAATAGATTGAAATCTGAATTCAACTTATCAGCTTCAGTTTCAGGATCTTGGTGGTGTGACCGCTCTGTCATACCGTCAGGGCTCATGGACACACTTCATTAACAAGAGTTGTCATTAAATGTTTTGAGGAACACCTTCTGCAAAGAAAGACCTATATGATAATCAATTCTTACATTTGCAAACTATTACTACTTTAAAAGTCCATAATTAAGTGAAATTTCTAATGAAAACGGCAAACATCTAAATCGGTTTCTCTTCCTTGTGCACAATGTAGAAAAAGTGTGCGCAATATTATGGGAATTGTATAGCTATTTTTGTTATGCATGGTCATACGAGGAAACTAATTTGCAGATAGTTCTGCAGGATTAGCTCATATAAACAAACCTTCACTATTTCTCGTCCTCATCGGGAGGTCAATGTTAAATTCAGCCACATTACAGCTGCCTTGGACTCATTTCAGCAGAAGGGGATGTTGCTGCTCGTGTTCTTTCTCTGTAACTGACAGTCTGCTTACTTACATTATTTTCCACTCATTAAATACACTTGAGCTCGTGAGAAACACAAAGTGGACTGTTGGCGCCTAGCAACCGAAACAAATATGCAATTTACCATCAATCACGCCTGTGAGATGTACTAGGGGAGTAGAGCAAATGAATAAATAATACAAAATTTAAAAAAAAGTCACCAGATTAAAGTTCTTTGTTCCTACAATTTATTATGAAAATGTACATAGGATTTAACGGTAGGACTTCTGGTAGCGGGCACGTGCTCCAGGTCCACCGAACTTCTTGGACTCGCAGCGACGTGGGTCGGCAACCAGCAGGGTCCTATCGTACTGGATCAGGATGTCCTTGATCTCCTTCTTGGAGGCCTCATCCACATCTGGAGGAGGACGGGGAAAAACGTGGGTTATTCTGAACTTGTTTTTCGTTTACAATTTTACAAGTTAACACACGTCCAAAGAGTTTCGTTCTATACTAAAAAATACATTACGAATTTACTGACGTTATCCACGGAAATGTCAAATTGGTAGTTTTTAAATGGGAGCTCCAAGACAACTCATTTACGCCATACAAGTCTTTCTATTGATATTTAATTTTGACGAATGTCCGTGAACACAAACTAATCACTGTACCGACATTTTGTTGAACTGCTCTGACGTGACATCATCACCCCTGAATCCAGCACGTACATTTTACAACATTTCTTATATTTTATTTCTGAAAAGCTTTGAGACTCAGTGTGTTTCGATAACTTATTATTGTCCAGTACTGGGTTGCAGTTTGACATTTTATGGCCCCACGAGGTCATAAAGATCACATGGAGGGATTTTTGTTTTGTTTTTTTTTAACACCAAAACTTCCAATACTTACACTTCTGGTAGTAGGCGACCAGGGCTTTTGAGATGGACTGGCGGATAGCTGAAACACACAAAAATTAAGATGAATGGAGCACTTTTTTTATTATTATTATTATTATTTAAAAAGCATCAGATGAAGAAAGAGTAAATAAATCTTCTGCTCACCGTAGATCTGTGCGACGTGTCCGCCTCCCTTCACTCTGACTCGGATGTCAACACCAGCAAAACGCTCCTTGCCGAGCAGCAGCACCGGCTCCAGGAGCTAGAAAGAAAGAAAACACTCTATTTAAACCAAACAATTATGTAGAAAACAACAACAACAACAACAACAACTCGTGCTCGGTGTCCTTAAAAGTGTTTAATGACACACAGCCACGTTTGTTGGAAGTGGTTTCAAACGTGTCATCCAGAATCCGCTGCAGATGTTCCGGGCACGGCCCAGATGTGCACCAGGCCCGGCCCAGATGTGCACCAGGCCCGTCGACCGGGACTCACCTTGTACTGGAGGGTGGCCGGCTCCACCATCTCCAGGGGTCGGCCGTTCACCTTGATCAGGCCATTCCCCCTCTTGCAGTGGGCAACTGCTGTGGCGGTTTTCTATGATAGAAACAAAACAAAACAAAAAAAATCCCAATTAAATAAAAACCACCTGATAGATAATAGTTAACGATATATTAAAGCTTACTAATATATACACAAAGTAAACTCGAGCTAACACCGACTAGCGGCTAACCTTAGCATCGGTCTCGCAAAACCACAGCGATCAGGTGTTGACAGCTAATTTCAACTTCACACGCAAATAATCCAAAACCACTTTTATAACCTCGTAACAAATAAAAGTTTAATTACTGGTTTATAGTCGGTGCGCATTCACCGATCTCCCACCGATTAGCTAGTTCAGCTAATGTCCGGTAGCCCGCAACGCCACACGTGGGTTAAAGACGATATATTTACTTACTTTACGTCCAAAGACCTGGACAGACTGGAGAGGACCTTTAGCTGGCATGATTCTGGAACACACAGAGAACAACGCTTTTGTTAGAAACCACTGAATAAGTCTTAATTTTGTTCCTATTTATGTGGCACAGCACGGAGAGCATACCGTCTGCAGCTAGGGGTGCCGTACGAAGAGACCGACGGGGTTTCACAAGCCGAACATCAGGGGCTGCTGCACGACAATTTAAGCTGCTTTTTTTGGGGGGGGGGGCTTTGCGACAGTTGGTCTTGCTCGACCTCCATTTTACGTTTTTTTTCCCCAAAGTCAGGATGGGATTTTGGGGCAGGTAGAGGTGTTTTTTTTTTTTTTTTATGTTTATTATGCCATTATGGCATATAATTGGACATTATGCGCTTTAGAGCAGCTTCAATATTCTCCGTTTTTTTTTTTTTTTAATCTAAAATAATTTACGTTTTTCAAAGATTTATTGGTATTTAAAACATTTTAAAATCCATAAAGTCAGTGTCAGTCAGTCTGCCGGTACCTGACTGGAGCATAACCAATTATAGGTGTTGGACCAGAGCATTCACTTTATAATATGTATATTATGTATATGTATTATGTATATATGTATATTTATAATATAATATTACTAGATAGTCTGGGAATGCCTTCAAGTGTACTGATGAATCTGAAGTAATTTCATGGTAAATTCAGCCTAATCTTCAGGAACCTTTATATTTATTATATTTATATTTTCGGTTATGCAAATTAAATAATTATATCTCAAAGTTATTGTTTAAAAAAAACATAATTAATAAAGCAGGTGCTGCTGTCTTTGTGACTGTAATTTGCATTAATCTTTACAGACATTTTAATATGCTAAAGTCGGAAGGTCCAGGTAAGGGTTGAATTCCTAAATGTCATTATTTTATCCACAAAACAAATTCTGTATAATAAACAGAATATGGTGAAACAGCGAAAAGCTGGAATGTATATATATATATATATATATATACATATATATATATATATATATATATATATATATATATGTGTACAGTTGTGAATGGGTTTTTCTTTGTGTGCTAATCAGAAAGATTGATTGTATGTTCAAAGAAGGAAAATGCCAATTAAAGGAGAAGGGTCAGGACACCCAAAAAAAAAGAAAGAGTGATGATAGTTTTTCCAAATGGATGTTTCTAGAGCCAATGATAAGCTTCACCCATAATAAACCAGGCTGATGATGATTTGTTAATGGTAGACATGTCTCCTCCTTATTCACCAAACAACAGCACACTCTGGTGTTGGTAAAACAAATCACACAATTTGATGTGTAACATCATTGCCAGCTCAGCTGGGGACAAGGTTGTATCATCAACCAGCAGCAGCTTGGCCAAGATCAATGCGGGGCGTTAATTTTCTCAGCACAAGTTACATCAAACCACACAAACTCAATGCCGCTTGTGTTTTCGTCATGAGTCTAACCACAGAGATCACACGGTTCAGCTCTGCTTGGGGCAGAAGAGGTGAGGGCCAGGGTATGGAAATGGGACTTGACATGGGAAAGAGGAAGTGGGGATCTTTTCGGGACACCGAATATCAACCCGCAGTACAAGTGCCTTTGATCTGACCACAATCTTGGACAATGTTGACATGACCAAACTAGGCCCTGCAGTTTGTGGGATGAAACAGGCGTCAGACCGGTTCCCCTTCTCCTCTCTCTCATGATTCAACATTTGATGTGCAGTTGACAAAAAACAAAAACAAATGGGGTCTTTGTTGGGGGATTGACGTTAGGGGGAAAAAATTGCACCAGGCGCCATTCAGAGAGCCTTGAGAGAGACACTTGTCAAGACTCTCAGCTGCACACACACACACACACACACACACACACACACACACACACACACACACACACACACACACATCCTGGGACGTGGAGAAAAACCGTCAGCGTCGAGACACGGTCTTACCCTGAAAGGAGGGAAAGCAGCGGGGCCGTTCCAGGGTCAGAGGAGGACTGAAGACAGATAGCATCTTGGGAATCTGTATACAGTGGCGTGAGTCATGTGCGTAGTGCGTAGTGCCTACCTATGCCTGACATTTACTGCAGTGAGAGTGGTGTTTATAGTGTCAGCCACGGGTGAACAGGCACCTGGCTTCTTTTATTGTCAGAGGGAAAGTGTGCTCCCCTTTGGGGCTGCCTGCTGACGAGCTGTTCTGCTCTCTACCTTCAGTCTCAGCGACTCGCAAACTCAAACCGCGGTGCCGTCCTTGGAGCCTCATTTGTGTGACAGTAAATCTTTAGGTCAGTTCCCCCGAGGAGTACGTGCATATTTTTTTTTTTTTTTTATTGTTTGCTCTGCTTGTGTTTTTTTTCAGCGTACACCTATGAATTTTGTGGCCATTGAGGTTTTACTCAGTTTTTTTTTTTTTTTTTAAAGCGGTGCCACTTAATTTTTTTGCCAGTTGGGGGCAGTGTAACGAGCAGGGCGACACATCGTTGACGTATCACAACTCAACATCTTAGAAAAATAGCTTGTGAATTACATCAAGCAGACACTGAACAGCATTCAAATTCATTTGCAGTTTTTTTTTTTTTTTTTTGTGGCCTCCGAGATGAGTGGAAGTCCAGCGTTTACTCTTTTTGTTGCTCTGTTTTGGTCTCCACCAGTTCCTCTCAAGGAATATCTGGTTGTTTCACCAGCCACTGGTCATTAACATTTAGGTGTTTCAGCAAGTAGAAAGACAAGGTTGAGAATAAACCAAAACATTGATGTTCAAGGTAATAAAACCAAAACAAAGAATGAAAAGATACAAAAGTCAAACTTAGATCTACTTTTAATATAAGATATTGTATAGTACGGCTTTTAAAATAGTCTCTTAAAGTAAATTGGGAGCGGAGTAACAAGAAAAGGTCTGTGTAGAAATGAATGAAAACATACCGTAGGTGTTTGGATCTTTTCCCTGATGCTCTTATGGTGACAAATGGAGCCTGCTCCTCTCGAGGAGTCATTATATGAAGGACCGAGTCCAGAAACCAGCCAGCTCATTTCGAGAACACTCACTTCATTCTTTCCCTTTTTAGTTTACGGGTGACAAGTCGGAAGAGTTTATAAGCCAACAGATAAATAAGGGATATAGCTACAGACCGGAAGTGCTAATACCTAGACCGGTCAGGCAGACAGAGGAAACCCTGAAGGGGGACTCTGAGCTGGACGATAAACTATCAGATAAACTTGTGTTTGTGTTATGGGTCACTAAGGTCGCCCCGTCACTGTCTGCATAGGAAACACGTTAAGGCTGCTGAATCGTCCCCGATTTCCTGCTGTGTTCGGCAGGCCGCTGAAGCACACAAGTCCTTTTGTGTTACTCGCTGTCAAGTTCATCTTACAATGTCCAGACCTCTCAGCCATTTACGCTCTCAGATTACTTGCTTTGAGTTAGAGGTATTTTCAGCCTCAGCTTTTACAGACAAGCAAAAAGCGTACGCACAATCACGTTATAACTCATTCTGTAAATATACAGAAGATAAAATATATTTTCTGAAAAGATCCAAGACTTAAAATCCCACACAGACACACTGCAGCAGAGCTCGCAGAAGGAGGAGAGTCTGCGGTCATCCAGCAAAAGAGCTGGCAATAAATAAAGACCATACCATATATGTGCATTTCCTCTCCACGGCCTTATGGAAACACATCACCTGGAGGCGCGACCCCTCAACCTTGTCTTGTCACAGCACCCCGAGCATGAGACAACGCTCTCAGATTTACAGGGGAGGAGATGCTGTACTTTGGCCGGCCACAGTGTTTCATTTGACCATAATAGGCCTTGCGGTGGTTGAAAAAGTGTTGCCGGTAATTGAAGTTTCCCTGAGCAGAAGGAGAAGATCTGCTTAAACCCCAAGTGGGCGGAGAGGCCGAGAGGGGCGCTCAAAAAAAAAAAAAAAAAAAGGTATATTTGTGAGGTATACAGAAGTGCGGTCGCCACGGCAACGGGGGAGGAGGAGGAACTCCTTTGGGCTCCTGAGGCAGAAAAAGTGTCCTCCCTGGGATACAGCTGCGAGGACCATAAATCTGCAAGTCAGGAGAAAATATGATTCAAGACAACAGATCTTACCTTTTATATCCTTGTGTGAAGAACCATAAATAGCTCGCTCTATCGTGCCGTTTTCCCTTTCAAATGTACCAAGATTCTCAATTTAATGGCACAATCAACCTGTTTGAGTTTGTGTCTTTAAATGAAAAAAAAAAAAACATTTATTTGACAGGATTAAAGAGATTATCAGTGTATCAAGTGTATTTTTTTTTTTAACCTTTTTAAAGAGAGTTGTACTTGAGTCAGACTTTCCAGTGCCACAATCAGTGAGTGGTGAACATCCCACACAGCGTTTCTGCCACATTGGGGCCTCTTACTATAAGAATCAACAATCCCAAGGTGGTGCACCGATGCACCACAAAAGGGGGATTTCCTGAAACTTGGCATAACGTCGCCACTGGATGTGAGAGGTACCAAAATGGCTGCCACCGCCCCTTTATTTTTTGCTTGCCGTGCCATGGCAGCAGTAAATATTGATGTCTGCCCGACTGGCTGACAGCTCATAGCACTAAAATGTAGCCCAGTATTGAACCCTGGTTTGGACTTGAGCCCCTTCCATTAATTTGGCTATTTCAGCACGCATTTACCACATAGCAGTGGGCCTCGCAGCTGTCCTGCGCTCTGTCAACTTCCATCTGGCCTTGGAGTTGGGGCAACGGGATAATGCAGAAGCGAGCCCAGCATTGCAGTCGCACCTCCCAGAGGGGAATACTTCACCCAGATCGTCACGCAGCATCCAAAAAAGGGAGAAAAAAAATTATGTCATTTTCCTTTTTCAGCCACTTTTATTGAACTTTTTGAGGTCACTACAAAAAATGTCAACAGTTGCTCTCAAATCTGACTGATAGACATGACTTAAGATAAGAATGAGGTCCAATTGGTAAAGGGTGTTGTATGATTGACAGCCCAAATGAAAAATAGGCTGTTGGGAAAATTTGGGGGGGGACAACGGTCTCGTGAATGAGGCTGTGCGTAATCTGTTCATACTTAAGTGTATTTATGCAGAATTTATACTGTTTTTTCTCTGCTTCCAATTTAGAAAATGTATCACATATCTTTCAGTTGTTTATCGCAAATACTGACACGCGCATGCCCGTATTTACTACTGGAAATACCTCTCTGATAGGCCCAAGAATAAATATGACCAGACCTGACCGCCTTTTTATGGTACTTACTGTCAGCAATGGATAAACTGGGAAAAACACGCGTCTTAATACAAGTTACATTTCTAATCAAATTCAAAGACAAAATATTTGTTGAAACCATTAGTTGTTTTGTCATGAAGATGCAACCTGAACAGGTTTAATGGCTTGAACTACAATTTGCAACATACCAATTGGTTTCAACTTATTTTTGATTGTGACATTGCTTTTTCAAACATATGGTAAAGAAATCTCTGGATATAAGTTTTTTCATGAACAATAAAACTTTAATACTTAATGCAGACTTGGTTAGATGGTTGATTTTGTTTTTAATTGTGAGCCTCATATCGATTCACAATGACCAGTATTCAGGATTTTGATTCATGTTGTGTTTCAGGTCATTTTAAAAAAATGTTATAAAATTCTGTAGCTTCATTTAGAGAACAGAGTTATAACATTCCAACAAAATTATTTCACCCAGCTGTCTCAAATGTCTTTTATTATATATATATATATATATATATTCTACAATATCTATTTCATTGGTTTATCAATTCAAGGAATGAATAAAGTTTCTATGGCGCTGATCTGGCAGTATATAGAGCAGGGCCAAACTTGCCAACATAACAACCTTTCGTCCAACGTTTTTCTATCCTGTCATACACACACACACACACACACACACACACACACACACACACACACACACACACACACACACACACACACACACACACACACACACACCGGTACTTCCCCTCGATCAATCTCTCACACACACTCAGCTCGCCCACTCAATCTGCTCCATCACCCTCCTTCTTCTCTTGTTCCATCTCGTCCCCTATTTATTTTCCTCCTATCTATCTCTGTGTTTATGTGTTTGTGTGTGTGGGTCTGGTCTGGTCGGGTCTGGTCAGGGTTCATGTATGAGGCAGGGGCAGCGGGGGCGAGAGTGGGATCATGCGGGTTCCGGCTGACATCGACAGTGATCCAACCAGAGAGGGTCACCACTGCAGCAAAGACTTCCTTCTTCTTCACCCCTTCTCTCTCCTCTTTTTTTTTTTGTCTTCCCCTCCTCGCTCCAGTGTTTCTATCAGATGGGCTCGGGAACACTGAGCTCCAGCCTGCTTTGGCCCTCGACAACATCAGAGAATACAAAGATGAATATAATCCCTGTCAGCGACTGGCGTCCCCTCATTTCTCTCTGTTTTTCTCTGCGCCTGCACACACATTAAAACGTCTCAAGGATGATGAAGTGTGACCTTGACAACGCGATAAGTACGTGTTAGAACTTGAGCTTTATTTCTCTCTTGACAAATGATGCCATGTCATGCCGCTGTCTTGTGTTTTGCGTGAGTCAGTTTGTGACAGTAATTTTTGGTGCGTGGCTTTAAAGTCTATCCATATTGTGTTTCCTCTATAAGTCCGTGCTCATGCAGCCGCGCTGTGCTTCAGGCTCCCAGGGGGGAGAGGAGATGAGGCTGGGAAGCTCTGATGGGAAAGTGGGCCAGCGCTCTTATCCCTCCACTGGAGAGCTCCTTAAAAGGCCTGGAGAGATGATGTCGTGGACTCTTTCCTTTCTCCCCCCCCCCCCCACCACCACCAACCTTATGTTTTTTTTCCTCCCTCCTACAGCGGCAAAGAAGCCCGGCAGCAGCAGAGACGGGCTTTGGCCAAACTCATCATGCACATGAGAGAAACACACGACAGTGATGACTTCATTGAGCTGAAATAAGGCCTCCATCCATCAGCAGCCTGGAAAAGGCTTGTTATGAAACATAGGACTTCCTGGAGTTATTCTGCCTTGTTTTACCCACTTAAAGTCCACGTTAACTGGGTATTTTTCAAAGTATTTGTTTTAGTTTATGGAACCACTAAGTTCCCTTTATCGCAAAGCAAAAGCAGAAATGAGGAGGAAATGCAATGTCACGACTGTAACGTGAGATGCAGAAGTTCTTCTTTTGTAAGTCGTGTTTGGCTGAGAGTGAAACACACTTTTTGCATACATCGGCTGAAATTGCTATATTTTGGTAGCCTTGACCGATCACAATGCCCCAAAACACACTGAACAGAGGATGTCTTCTCACGCAGACGCCGGCCTCGACGCTTCAGCAGGACAAACTCATGTTTTCCATCACAGAAAGTGTGACAGAGTTCAAGATGGGCCTCATCAGATCACCGTGCCCCCTCTCACCCCACACACACACCATGTTTTTGGCTTTTCGCAGGTGGATGCATCAGGCGTGCGTGGGCGAGCTCCTCACCCTGTTCCTCACGAGGCTCTAATCTACGAGCCATCTGCCGTTATCTGGGGAATGTTCTCCGCACACTTCATGGACATATATGTACCAGCGCTTTGACGTCTCTGTTATTTTTAGCACCAGCCCGCCGCTGGAGGTTGTTATGGTGATGTCACACAGGCCTCCAAAATAAATCTGATTGTTTATCCTGGACTGTACTTCCTGCTCGCTTTTCATGTTGTGTTTGTTTGTGTTTATTCGTCTGTCAAACTAAATGTCTTTGCGTTGCTTCACCGGAGGGACTTGTTTTGCCTGATTTGCATCTTGAGTTTTGTTGTGCAATATTCTCAAAGTTATGATCAATATTTTTGGCTTGAGCACAAAAGCAGGGTTCACCCTTTCAACGCAAATGTCGGTCACTGACTGAATGAGTGATAAAGTTATGCCGTTAGTCGGCCGAATGTTGCGACTTCTTGTGTCCATTTCAAAGTAAAACCCTCGTAAATGTTAAATCTGGCTTCGTGGTGAAAACCAGTCTTCTTCAAACTTTTGCCATGACATTTTCTGAGTTTCCATCCACAATCATGTGATTATAAATTGTTTCACTGAGCTTTTATATGCTGATTATGTTTGCATTTCACTTCGCCTCTTTTACCTTTAATCAAAACCACCTCCCTCAAGCATAAAAACATTTTGCGATATTTGGAGATTTTATTTTCAAATTTGCTGTGATTTTTAGCCCACACATCTGTTTCTTTCTGTTTCAACAAACACACCAATATTTACTGTACAATCATGATAGCAGTATCAATCGGTAAAACGGCATATAAGCATATCCCAAAATGTCAAACTATTCATTTCAGGTTAGCTCCGAGTTAAGGGTATGCTTACATTTACAAAGGTCACTCAGTCAGTCAGGATGTGAGTCAGAACAATTACTCCACCAATGGAGCACACTAAAAGCTTTGAACACGTTGTTGTGTTTCCAGGACACCTGAGATAGAACCACATTATCCTGAGCCCATGAGACAGGTGAATTGTCCTCCCTCCATGTCGGCATTTGGGTGATCCTAGTTAGTGTGAGTCACCTTTGAGGTGTTTTGAGGGGGACACAGGAGTCTCCGAAAGCACCACCACCTCCCATCGTCCACCCCTGCCCTCCCGTCACTCCCACCCACTACATCATCCTCCGCTCGGCTGCAGGTATAAAACCAGACTGGGGCCGTAGAAAAACACCACATGTGATGAACAGTGTCAGTCGTCACCTTGTCAGCTGCAACACAGCCACACCTTACTGTGAGGCCCCGTAGCAGATAACACAGCTGAATCAAAAACACGCTACAGTAGGTCACACTGCGATCGAAATGCAACAGTTTCCAACCAACACCGGGCTCACTGTGCCGTCCACAGCGTTCAAATTGCACCTAATTTACATTCCTCTGGCGGCAGGCTGGACATGGGAGATGAGGTCTGTGAATATTGGCACTAAAACTGCCTTGACCCAATTTATAGTGCGCTCTAAATTTAAACTACACCAGAGAGGTTCACTAATCAGGCTCCCATCTCTGCAACAAAAAAACAAATTCAGTCACATTGGCATGCGAAGATTAAAAGAAACCAGTGGAAGAAAATCAAAAAGTGTACTTCCAATGAAATACGTGTATTTTAAAGAGTGTGACAGTTTTTTTTTTTCTTTCTGTGTTACCTGTTGTTTTACACACAAAAATTGTAGCTGAGGTGTTACATATACATTGTTTTCATGCCGCACGGTCGTCGTGCGTAACTTCCAGTTGAACTCCAGTCAGACCAACAGCACTGCTTCACCCACTGCAATAAGTTTGCCTCTTTAGAGCAGTAATTGATCGCCGCAGTATATGAGGTGATATCTTTTGTTTTTTGCCCCTGCAACATTTATTCTACCTCACACAGTATGCTGTAGAAGTTGGGCGCTGATAATACTGTCAGATGGCTGCATAAAGGGTAATAATCATATGTGGGTGGCTTCACTGCAGCTGAGTAGCACAAGTAACACTTATCTATTTCCAGCTGCAGCTTGAGGGCTTCCTTTGTGAAGTGTGTGGATGGAACTGAACATAATTTCTGTATGACCGGGGAGAGTTAAATGCTTGATTTTTAAGGCTGGAAATGATTCTGGTTTTTGTCATTAGCGCCTGAAATGGACTTAATTTTCTTGATTTAGAGACCTTTTTGATTTTTCAGTGTCCTTTACAAGTGTAATTCATGTATTCTAGGATAATGTATGAATGTGATGGAAGCGAGTCGTGGGAAACACGGTAACCTGCAGATATGTTTTGTAACTTGTTGTAGATTTTTAGGATTACCGAGGTCGTGGGAGTTTTCCACGGTTAGGTAACGGGATATATGACACCTGTTAATTGAAAGATGAACCTTCTCACATGTGAAGCGAAGGCCCTTGAAGTACAGTCCATGACAAATGGGATGGTCAGTGCCCTTTGACCTCGGAGAATGCGTTCACCGGGTTCGCAAACCCCGACCGTCCACGGGGGTTGAGTTTAGTTCACAGCGTGTAAGTGGTATTTAGAACCCGATAGGGCCGAGGCTTTAAAAGACTGAACACAGCTTTGTTTTTCCGCTCATGCTCCTTTTTCATGGAGGTGAATGGAAATAATGAGGACAGAGGGTTTCAATAGCTAAATCAATAACTCTTAAACAGGATAGCAAAGCCTTGACATATGACGTATGACATGAGAAACAATTGTTGTGACTAATTATTCAGCGTATGTATGTGGACGTGAGGATTGTAAAAAAAAAAAAAAAAAAAAAATTTGAAAAAATGTGACGCTATCCTTTAATACAGCTGCTGGTTGGTCATTTGTAATCTTGCAGTCTGTTGGATAAAGATATGAAACAGTGCTCATCCTCATTTATTGCTGGAGCATGATATTTATTTTTTTGACAGCAGAAATTTATGATCTCTTTTTCCATGGTTTGCTTGGCTGGAATGATTCATCGTAGCTTTTAGCACTAACCCATTACAGGCTCCACCACAGCTCCAGATTTTGGCCTATTATTAGCCTCTTTTCTCAAGGAAACAAGGTCAGTCAAATAGCCTTGTCTTATTAGGCTGTCGCCACTCATTTGGCCTTAAAGAAACATGCATTGCAGAATTACATCAGTCTGCATCACACACTGAGCAAATTCTCATTCTCTGAAATAATGCAGTCACCTTACACTCGAACGCAGCTAGCACAATCAAACATTCATCGTTATCATGCCAGCGTAATGATCTGGGATTGAAAGAGCAGAATCAGGTGATGCTCCGGGTGTGTAGCCCCTGCTAAGTGAAAGCGACTGCCCTATTTCTGTCCAGGGTTAGCGCTCAGCTGTCGTCTGCCAGTAGATCACCTCATGAACACCCCCCCAACCCCGGACTGTCCACCCAGGCCATGCCCTGGAACCCAGTTTTGGGTGCAGGGGTGCTCTTGCGGCGATATATCTCCTCATGCTAACACAGAGCCATTCAGACTGCCAGGTGGCGCAGATTATTTTGTCAAGCTGGTATTTTTTCGAGTGCTCCTTGATCACATGTGCAGCGAGGCATCTGTCATGGAGAAGTTGTAACACATTCCCTCCGTGCATTTTAAATCCTGGCCTCCAAATTTGCAAACAGTCTCTCCGCTCATTAATCGTTGTAAAAGTGTCTGCTCGGTGCAAAATACATGAGGTAATGCTTGCAATGCTTGTTTGCTCCAAATGATTAAGTGGATTTACACTGCACAAACACACAAAGAGGAACTCAAACACAAGCACGTAAACCAGCACCCGCAGCTGAGTCGGAGGCCACAGCGTGTGACTGCTGATCAGATCGGGTTGCGGTTATCATTCGAGAATGCTCTGAAACAATCTGACCCCCATTTATTACCTCGCTGCCAATTGGTTTCTGTTCATCCACTTCACCGCCTGACACATGATTGGACTTGGACAGGAGTCTGCGTTCTCATTCCTCTCTTAGACAGTTGAATCCTCTGTGTGACACTGAGGGGAAGTTCTACACATATCTAACATTACATAGCAGTAAAGTGTTGGTTCATTCATCAGTGATGGACAGGGGGAGTTTGGGTCCAGTCCAGTACCCGATGTCACCTTGAGGCTATCTTATGAGCCTTTCTTGGAAGTGTGTTATTGTTTTTCACTGGAATCAGACTTTTTTTTTTTTTTTTTTTTATCGTCTGTCGAGCCACAACCTCCCGCCTGACGAGCTTTTTAATACACTGGTGATTAATTGAGAGGGTCTGAAGGCCTGAACAAGCACTACCAGAGTATTTCTCGCCATCGCTTTTCAGAGATCCTTAGATTACATCAAAGCATGACTATTTCTATCAGTGTGATAAAGCTGCTGTCTGGACACGCATGTCGGGGAAGGAGATGAGTGTGTCCGTGTCGCGGGCGCCAACAAACAGGCTTTGGGTGACATGGGAGCATTGGCAGCAGTGTGTCTGCCTTCTCTCAGATGGGACTGAGTTGTCTACACTTCACCAGTCACCGCTCTGTGAGTGCTGCCTCATCTGGGTCACCTGCACTGACATGTTGCTAGATATGACTGGATACACTTACTGTGTACGCTACAGAAAATGGGTGTTTTCCATGTCTGATCTCACTGGTGTGGGTTTTGGAGGGCTAATATCAGTCTAGACTGGCATCGCTGAGTCGTGACGTTGTTCGGATATTGAATATATTTTCAGCATTTTACATTACATTTTACAAGGGCGCAGTGTTTGCCCCTCAACTTTGTTGTTTATTAGAAGAGGGAGAACAGCCTATATGTCTAAATAAAACTTGCAAATTGCTTCAAAGTTATGACAAGTAACAAAAAATATCAAACAGAAATTAAACAGCGAAAGGAGATAGCTGAAAACTTTCAGCTACAGCTGGTAGTAGGTTAGCTTTGCTTAGCATAAAGACTGGAAACAGGCGGACTAAAGCTAGCCAGGTAACAAATCCACTTGCAACCACTTGGCATGTTTTGTCTCATTTGTTTAATGTCAAAACGTAGGATTTTTTTTAGCTGTAGATATCTTTAGATGCCAGGTTGTTTACTCCTGTCTTTATGCTAAGCTAAGCTAACTGGCTGCTGGCTATAGCTGTATATTCACCAGGCAAAGTCAAAGAGTGGTATCAATCTTCTCATAAAAGTCTCAGCAAGAAAGACAATCTGTGTATTTCCCAAAAGATGATACTAATGCTTCAATCAATTCAAACATTATTTGACAATACTATTATTCGCAATCTGTAGGAGCCTCCAATACTGACTGGCTGTCATCCAATATACAATAATACACACACATGTGCCTACACAGACTCATGCAAACAGCCCTCCTCTCCCCTCCCCGGCTGTCTTTCCAGGACACTTGACTTGGACACCTCATCTGGTTTCACAAACCACACAGTCCCTCCGGAAACACTCAATTAAAGCGGTAAACAAGGGCTTCCCCACAGGGATCAATCAAAGGTGCTGAGGGCTCGGATACTGATGTCATGCCGCGGAGAACAAAGCCTACGAATGACTTGACTTTAAGGTCTGTCATTGGGTTTTAAATCAACACTTTTATCCTCTCCAGGAACAGGAACAACCGCAAAACAGTCAAAGGATCCTCTGACAGCCCACCACTTATTACACACCATGAAATCCTGATGAATTCTCTGGTGTCACATTGATTTTCAGGAAGAAATTTGACTGACAATTTTCACGTCAGTGACCTTTCTAATTATTGATATCCACATGACAAGCAGCCATAATGTGCTGTATATACTGTATGACTGAGGTAAATACAGCTGCTGAGGGGGGTACAGCATAAACAGGATGCATCCAAAATGTTTAAATGGTGTTAAGTGGAGTGTGCCGATATACATTAGAGTTTCCAACAAGAGGCCCCCACTTACATAACCATGTAGTTGACACTGTAGTGTAAGCAGACTGGCAGTAAAATGCAGAGCACACATGGTACATATTTTCTCTTAAATTGAATTTCAAATGTTTTTGGTGTACAGTTCCACACAATGACAAAGTATTTGTGCTTAGAAAAGTATTTTTAAATGTATCTTTAGTGGTTACTTGATGCAAACTGATGGCAAGTCATCTGCAGGTATTATCACCAGTAAGACGTAAACAATAATAACAATATGTAATAGCTGTAGCTTCCATATTCGACTATCCTAAAATGTTAAGACTGCCAATTAAGCTGGTAGATATCACGAAGCATTTGAGGGCACATGCTTTCTTTTTACAACATACATAAGGATGCTATCACATATCCAGTGCAAGATAGTCACATGTTCGATGGAGACTGGAAAATGTAATCCCTTCATTTGAAACATGTGAACCAAATCTTTCAGATAAGCATGTTTTGTTTTTGTTGTTGCTGTCTGTGCTGCAGGATATAAAACTGTGTGCAGTCACAGATGCACGAACACCTACACACAGCACACCCTTCCTTACGTTCAGAGCTGGATGCGGCCCACATGGCTCGCCTCGCTCCGTGGAGGGAGGTCGGCTCTCTCTTCCAAAACAGCAGCATCGGTTTCCCTCCAACCCTCCTGATATCAGCGCACTGAAGCCTCCGGCCTCCGGCTTCCTGACACTGACGCCGTTGCTGCTCCGTCTCCCTGTGACTCAGTAGAACCAGAAGAAATGTCCCATGACATTTCTCTTACAATAACGACAGTCCTCTAGTCTTGTTTGCTGCGCTTGCAGACAGTAGATCACTTCAATTGTTCAACATTTAGTTTCGGTGACATGATGAATGGTTCTGCCTTTACTCATGGCTCATGGTCACAGTTGTTTAAATGTTCTGAATCGTGATTTTGTTTGAACAGCTTGTAATACGGAACGTCAACTTCAAGTTCAGTTGGTGGATGGTAGCTAATCAAGCGCATCTTTAAAATGTCTTCAAACAGAAAAATAACATATTTATCATCTGTAGTGACACCTCGGTCTTAAAAAAACTGAAAACAGTTCCTGCATGTCGTAGCCACAAGTTGCATATGAGAAGGCACTACCGCACCCCCTGCTGAGTACACATGGGTGTCTGCCAACAATAACACATGGTGGTGCCAAAATAAAAAAAAACACTTTATGCCTGGCCACCTCGCTTTTACTCCAGGTTGAGCTGGACCACCCTGCTGCTCGAGTCCACGAGACATTCCTAGCACCTCAAGTGTTACCCATCAAATCATTGCAGGTACTTTGCGGTAAGAAGGCTTTTTATTTTCCCTGAGTGGGAAATTTGTTAGATGGAAAGTAAGGGATAGCCATTTTATTAAATCGTTCATGCGTGGGAGAAAGCGGAAATACCTCTAAAATGTAAGTTTGTTTAGCGAGCGTGACAAAATAACATTTCTGGAAATGAAAAGAAAAAAGACAATTTACCTCTGTGTATTTGTTCATTATCACTATAATAATAATAATACAATGAAGTTAAATAAAAAATAAATTCAACTACACAATTACATAACTGAAAAGAGAATAGATAAACACTATGATACAAATAACTAATGTAGTTTTAAAGATGGGCCTTAAGGTCTTTGGTTCATTACCTACCTGTGAAAATACAAATGGAAAATGAATATTTTGTAATTCAGTCCATAAAAATGAAGCTCAGAAGCATGTAGAGTGCTGGATGGAGCATCGGAAAAGAGAGTAGTAGTGGGTGGGAGATTTCCAGGTTGGCACAGGGACATATGAGTAAGTTTGTGCTGTTGGGCTGTTTTGATTCAATATTGTTATCTAATCTTTATGCTTTTCCTTTCTTTTTGTGTCTTTTATACAGTTTCCCAATTTCTTCAAGCACCATGTTGTCAATCTGTGCAATATTATCAATGATGATATGACTTTGCAGACAGGCTGGAAAAAAATTGGGGCTTTATATAAAATTAACGGATGGAGATTAGTAAATAATTGTTTGAGTGCTTGATCTCTTTCCTAACCCAAACTCAGACATGTTGCAGCACCCACAACTGAACTGTCTTCATCACAGCTAAACACTGCTGAAGAAAGTCCAGGAGATATGGCCGAAAGCTTGAGAAACAACAAGTAAATTGGACCTTGTGGTGAGATTTTGTGAAGTGATTCATGCGTTGTTTCACAGCTTTGAACACACTGGAGATACGGCATACGCACGAGCTGTTTTTAAATTTAATTTGAATGATGAATACTTGTTTTTATCTTGTAGATTTTATATGTTTTGTTTTCTCTATGGATCTGTGGTGTCGAAAAATAAAGTTTGAATTTGAATAGCCTCCATCCTACATCCACCACTGTCAGAGGTGAACTATAACCCAGCAGTATCAGAGTAAACAGTGTTTCTTGGTTGTTTGTATATAATATATATACTGTACTGTATATACTGTGCATTTTATATTTAATATTTTTTTACTGCTATTTTATTGCTTTTCTATTATTCTATTATTATCTTATTGCTTCTGTATGCTGCTGTAGCGAAAAAAAAAATGCCCCCTTGGGGATTAATAAAGTAACGACCTAACCTAACCTAAACTATAGTTTTCAGAAAACAGCTCCCAGCTACAATATGCAACAGTGGCTTTCCCAGAAAATGCTTGTGAGCCCGCGTGTTATGTAATATTTCCAAGTGCTCTTGTTTTATTTGGTGTACACAGTCTATAAGGGATTACCCTGCTCACTCTCCCCTCATAATCTGTTGATGATGACGTTATACTGCAGCTCCTGAACGCCAAACTCTCGCGAGATTATGGAAACCAATCCTCCCGCTCCCTCCTCCTCCTCCTCCTCTCCTCTCCTCCTCTTCCTCCTCCTCCCTCCTCCTCCCCGCTCCCTCCTCTCCAGCCCTCCCTTCCCACGCCCCAGTGCGCTGTGGGATAGTGGCACTATAAAGTATATCCTCTCTCGGAGAACGATAAGAAGCCCGAGACAAGGAGGGGGATGAAGATGGCGGACGCCAAGCAGAAGAGGAACGAGCAGTTAAAGCGATGGCTGGGCTCGGAAACGGACCAGGAGCCTCCGGTTCTGAAGAAGAAGAAGACGAAGGTGAAGTTCGACGATGGCGCCGTGTTTCTGGCCGCCTGCTCGAGCGGCGATACCGAGGAGGTGCTCCGAATGCTCGACCGGGGCGCCGACATCAACTACGCCAACGTAGACGGTCTCACCGCCCTCCACCAGGTTTGTGCGGTTTTTTTTAATGGCTGTTTTAAAAACGTCAGTCGACACCGGCACCCATTTAGACAAAAACACCACCAGCACCACCCAAAATAAAATATATATTTATACATATATCGGCTCGCTGCTAACAAACCGCTTCGCCCCCCCCCCTCTCCCCGGAGCACCTGTCAAATGGAAGCCATTCTCATCCCGTTGTTTACCTTCCCCCGGAGCAAACACTCGTCCCTTTTTCTTTTTTTTTTTTTCTCCCCCCATCCCTCCCTCCTCCCTTCCTCCCCGACGCGAGAGTTGAGGGGATGATGAACCCGGCGGGCTCCGTTATCGAGTCGGCAAGGCGACAACAACCGAGAAGCGACCTCCTACCCCCCCCCCCCCCCAAAAAAAAAGTTGAACCGCTTCACTTTCCGGGGAGACGACGACCGACATTTGTGCTCGTTTTCTCGCCTTCGGTGAAGTCTCTCCCCCCGGTGTCGGCGGTGCGGTCTAATTGCTGCTTTTTTTTTTTTTTGCATTTCAAATGGAAAACGTTGGGTCACTTTTTTTTTTAAATTTATTTTTATTTAAGTTTGTAAATTTACATCCAAACGTTTGTTTTTAATTTATTTGTATTATTATTATTATTATTGGTCATTTGCGGTGCTGTGATCGTGAGTTTGGGAGTTTCGCGTAAATGTTGTCACCGATTTGAGTCGCTGTCCGGGAACAAAAATATATATATATAAAAAAATAAAAATGACTTCAGGATTAAAACATAAATAAATAATAATAATAAAAAAAAGATGTTTTTGTTGATAAACGCTTTCCAGCTCGACTTGGGCTACTCTCTGGAGAAGGAAGCTAGGCTAAGCGTTTAGTTTTGTAAACGTCATTCGTCACCATCGCAAGGCGTCAGCTGGATGCCACTTGGTGGTAATATTTACACTGACGTCAGGGAATTATTAATATTAATCAAACTTGTGATTTATTATTATTATTTTTTTAAAAGTAGTTAACGATTGCAGCCTAAGCGAAATGTATGCTAACGCTACGTTAGCGTGCTAGGATAACTGTCGCTAGCTGTGTGTTTTTTTTTGGGGGGGGGGGGGGGGGAGGAGGAGGAGGGGGGTAGCTAAGGGTAATTCATTCATTAGCTGACATGTTAAAAAAAAAGACGTCAGCGCTAACTTCGAGGTCTCCAAATTTGACTTTTAGTGACCTCGTCGTGTGTTCATCCAGAAGCACACGTGTGGTTGATGCTCTGCCATTTTTTGGCCGGGATGTGAGCTATCTGCCCCGCTAAGCTCCGTTTACTAGCTCCTCCGCTGTGTGCACTTCCACAGCCAAAACAACTGAAAATGGCACCTCGTTGTTGTCGTCGTCAAGGTTGGTGCCCAGTGGATGAAGCTATTTCAAACTATTAAATGTCTCGATTCACAAGTGTTGTGTTTTTTTTTTTTCCTGGCCATGTTTGTTACAACTCAAATTATATTAACACTTATCTGTCAGCTGCATCAAGCACAGAAACCTTTTTTTTTTTATTATTATTATTATTAGTCGTGGATTTGTGCATTGATTTTTGTTTTTTCCCCCCCAGTGTGAAAAAAGCATTTGCCTTTTCTCTTATCGCATCAGCAAGGATTGTTTCTCCTTCTGCTTGCTCCAATAGTGTTTGAATAATCTAAGGATTAACAGAAGAATTCACATTAAATGTTTTATGCAAGCACAGATCTCCCATGATGTCACCTCATTACTCACGTCCACATGTCTCGTCTTAAGTAAGCGTGATTGCTGCTATGTGCATCACCTTGCTACATGGTTGTTTTTTTGTTTTGTTGTCCCAAGACTTGCGCCAGTACACCGATTTAAAAGTTGAGTTTTCTGGGGTAGGTCATTGTCTTTTTTGCATGGGTATTTTCTCTAGGCTTTTTATTAGTGTTACTAAATCAACCTTTCTCTGTGCTCATTGTCTGCTATAATTAAATGTGGAATTAGCATTCCCCCCCCCCCCTTCACCGTGCAAACTCATTGGGTGGAAACGTTGCCTTTTTTTGGGCTGATGTCCAGGGATGAGCTAGAGTGAGGAAAGAATTTGCAGTGCCGCTCTCCAGACCTAACCATCTCTGGAGATGAGAAGCTGCTGGTGTGTGTGTGTGTGTGAGAGAGATACTGGCCAGCATGTGATCCCTGGGTTTTGGGGGTCTTACAAAGGAGTTGAGCAAGAGTGATACAGGGATTTGTATTTGAAGAGCTAATCCCAGGTCATGCTGATGATAGTTTTCTTAGATGGCGTGAGGAGTAGATGGGCACCTGTTGTTTTTCCTGAATGTCTTTGTCATGCTTTTCTTATTGATTTCAGACAAAAATTCCAAAGGATAACTATCCTGGTGAGTGACTGACCCCTCTGCCTTTGTTGTGAAGTGTGCCATGTTGTTACATGAGGACTCGCTTCTCACTGGGTGCAGCAATATCACTCCCGGGGCTGGTGACTGGTGCAGGTTTATAAATACCACCGCCACAAGTTGTCCTAACTGTGTTTCAGGAGATGATACTAAGTTTGGGTATGACTCAGTGTCTGTAGCTCCGCTTTGTAGTGCGGCCTTTGGTATAATCTCACATTTAGGCCCTAGGTTGTGTCTCTGTGCTGTGACCCCTCTGTCACTTTCAAAAATGAGTTGTTGCTGAAGGAGCAGTAAACACATTCATATGTTGCGTTTCATTTTGTATTTTATTTCCTTTTTTTTCTTTTTTTTTTTTTCTTTTATGTGATTGAGACTGGTTTACACAAACACAGACTGCGAGGATGGTGGATGGTGGAGGGGATGTACAAGTGAATGAGGGGTCCAGTGGACAAGTGGAGATTCCAGATCCCGTTGGCTAAACTCATCTCAGGAGGGTAACATACCGAGTCCTGTCCGCGCATTCCTCACATGACGGTCGCTGGAAACCATAGCAAAGGGAGAGCAGGGAAGACATTCCTCAGCTGTCACCTAAACCCCTCCCCTCCAGTCATTCCCTCTCTCTCTGGCTTGCCTTTCCCCTATAAGATGCCAAGCCCCAGCTGACTGTTGCCCACTGAGCTCCATCAAGGCAATTAGAGTGGAGGTAACCAGGGCTTGTCGCCTCCACAGAGGAAAATCTCCACACTGACCTACACCTGAACTTTTTTTTTTTTTTTTTTTGCTTAAGCGCTCCTGGCCTTCGCTGATCCCCCAGGACCGAGGTTACAGGACTCAGCTCAGCTTAACATGTCAGAGCTGGGCATTACAATGCCTGCGCTCTGTTGACATTACACACCCTCATTATGGCCCTGGAGTCTATGAACATTATCTTGCACTGTCTCCATGACAACGACTCATAAGGTTCCTAGTCACTTGTGTTGGTGGATTTGCATGGACAGAGTGGGAGTTGCATAACAGACTGAACAGAGAGTCTTTGGCAGTGCTCAACAGTTCGAAAATGAGAATCAACCTCATGAATCTGTAATGGAACAATTGCAGAGCATGTGGTGGAAGATGATGAGGTGGCTGCGCGTGTGTTTCTTTTCATCCAGACCAGCATCAGTCATATTAACACATTACATAATTGCTGTGGATCTCGCTCCAGCCCCAACCTCGGCGATTCTCAGCTGTGCCCGAGGCTTGCAGTCGGCTAGTGAGAGGAGCAAAACATGCCTTTGACATGTCCCCGTGTCCTCCTGATAAAGGCGGCATGGCGTCCCCTTGCAGACCCCAAGCCTCCCTGACTGTCTGCCTGGGGGAGAAAGTCCCGCCATCTCATGTGGAGAAGGCCCCCTTTGGCTCAGACAAGCAAAACATGTGTGCGTCACATTGCATTATAGATCTTCCCCGTTTGCTCTCACCTGCTCTGCCAGCCTACACGATAGGGATGCAGGTGAGCGTTTTACCAAGAAAAAGGCTTAATCCACAAAAATCTGTAGGGGCTCCAGCTCGGTGATCTGCCTGCATAACAGCTCTCAGATCTGATGAGTGTCAGATAAAGACTACCTAGGATTACATATTTTGAGGATGAGACGTAACGCGCTGTGCTGTTTTTAGTTTTTCAGCAGATTGTGGGGTTTGTAAAGGGTTGTACAGCATGTGGCCTAAAAGCCTCCGGAAAATGAGCCCGGATGACAAAGCAAAACTGTTTAGCATGCAGATTTAGTTCGGAGGTCTTTTTAAGCTTTGTACAATATGTGAAGCATTTTAAACATACTGCTTTCTGGTATGCACGGACATACACGCCTTTCAAATGTCGCTGAAATCGTCTGTTTTCAGGTGATTTTAGGGGGAAGATGGATGTTCTTTTCCTGAAACGGAAACTTTTCTGATGGCACATTTGTTGTAGAGCATGACTGATTATTTTATATGAATTATTTCTTGAACATAAAGGTTAAAAAAAATACACTTGAGTTGGAAGCATTTAATTTAGGTTTTTTTTTAAATTTATTTTTTTTTAGTGTCATTAGGCAGTTGTGTACTATAAATGACAGATATTTTTTTATTTTTTTTTTTTTTTTTTAGATATTTCTATTTTGAACTCATGAGCTCACCCGTTGCACCTGTTGGGGGCTTTGATGTGCCTATTTTTTGGGTTTTTTTGTTGACCCAATTTCTAGCCAATGACTTATTGACAGGATGATAGCCTTCGAGTAAATATGATGAAGGTAATTGCATTTTATAATGTTGGCTAAATGAAATAGGAATAGTTTGCTGGGTTTTTACAGTAACATGCTCCAGTATTTAGGCTGTTACAGAGTCTCTGTGTTCAGCAGTTACTGCCCGTCCAGGACATTGGCCTGTTTTAGAACTAGTCCGCCTTCAGATCACTTTTCTTGCAAAAGGTTGCACGAATGGCTGTCAGTCTCTTTGTTATGTTTTAAGGCCATCTTACAGGAGCAACTAGCTAGTCACTCATGCATTTCTAACACATTGCTGAATACATTGAGATGTAACTTAATAATTCATGGGTTAGAATCTAGACAGTCTTGATTTTATTGTTCTTTTGTCTGGCTCGAACAGTCACCTGCCAGTCCTCCTCGACTGTGACCAGCTGTTGTCATGTTTTGTCGTCTGATATTTGGACTTAATTACTGCTTACAGTGTTGTGTTTCCATATGATCGTTGGCGACGCATCTTTGTTAAATGTTTCCAAACCTGATCTCAAAACCTGTCGGAGGAAAACCTACAGTGAGTCACGTAGTTCAGCTTTGTGCTGTGCGCACAAAAGACTGATCACGTTTTCATTTTGTTCTAATGTATCCTCATTTAGCCTCTGGTTGTTGTCATGCATAAATCTGACGAATTATCAGTTCAGACAGTGTCGCAGCTGTAGAGGCCTAGAAGAGAGTAGAGTAAAGGGGAAAAAAATGATTGCGTCATGAAGTTATTAACGACATGAAGCAAAGCAGGCGTTGCAGAAGTGAACTGTAACCTCTGTATTGAGTCAAACAGACCGTTGGAGAAGGAATACAGTGGCTCCCTAGTACCGACGGCTGTGTAGTGCTTTAGTTATTAATCGGGACAGTTGCACCATACATGCGCTAATATGAAACAACCATGACACCCTCCATTTAACTTCCTACGAAGCATCTGCCATCAAATGCGTTCCAGCCTGGAGTGGATCACTTGCAGCGCTTATCTTTCGCCTGCCTGATGACCGAGAGCCTTCATTTTAAGAATGGGAGGCCCCGGAACATGTGTATTTTACCTGTGCATAATTGGCAGGTCTCTCCTTGTCAAGCTGGCCTCACTCACTGTTTCATTCAGCCTCTCCACCAACCCCATAATCAACTGCAGGAAGTCCTTGTGGCGTTTGCGCGCCAACGCTTCGCAACACGCCAGGTCATCTGCCGATTGTGACACGTCGATGTTGTTTCCTCGCACGGGGTGTCGAGTTAAATTTTTGCATCATTATGTCAGAATAAATATATATTTCAATTCAGTGGGGAAGACTGTACGTTTCGTTTGATCTAATTGGGTTTACTTGAAAGTGTTTGGCCTTCAGAGAAACGGTCTGGATGGATCGCGTGCATCCCGACTTCCTGCACGAACGCTGCCGCGTTACCGAAAGGGGGGAAAATACGAGAAACATCCAGCGGATCTGCAACGCCGAGGGTTTCTGAAGTATTTCGGATGAGCATCGCTGCAGGTTGGAACTGGTTCACCCGGGGTCGTAACCAGAATTCCTCAGTAGAGCAAACCTGCTGCCACGTATATAAATGTATGTATTTGAGCAGTGCTGACTAGACAGCCGGGCTGCTGACACGGACGTGACCTTGCCCAGAAGTGCGTTTCGTGTCGGAACATTTTTTCATGTCACACTTTAGTTCGTGGCCAGATGTAATTAGTGCATTCCTGAAACCTGGCAGTACTGCAGTATAAGAATTTAGCAAAATGAGAAGCTGATCTGAAACCAAAGGCTGCTATTTCAAACCAGCGCCTTTTCCCCACTGTGTTTTGATGATGTCAGCGTGCCCGTCTTTGACGGGTCCGTATCAACCCGTACATTAGATGGCGTCTCTCACTGCACCGTCGAATGTCACGAAAGGCTGATGATAAACGGCGTGTTGAGACGGACCGGTAAAGGACGTCGTCAGGTGCTTCAACAGATTAACGACCGCCGCCTGCTTTTCTGTCTGTCTGGCCCCCCCCCCCTCCACACACTTTTTCAAGCTGTGCATAGTATTGAGCTGCTGTGAAATGTTTGTGGGATGACTTCAGCTTGTGGTTTTTTTTTTTTTGGTTTGTTTTTTTCCACCCTGTGGCACACAGTGCCCGTCTTCTACCTAAGCCAGGTCTTCTCGAAGCCGTCCCGCTGTTGTTTGCTTGGCGGCAGTCGCACGCCTCACGCTGAGCGTGTTTTTTTGTTGTTGTTGTTTTTTTTATGAGCTGTTTTTCAACTGAAAACACCTGGACCCAGAGACGGTGAATTCCTCATTGTCTTACAGAGCAGGGAGTACAATTAAAGCAGGCAACGCGTGTCCATTTGTTGTCTGCGTGGAAGGGTGAGGTTGCACTCTTTCCATTTATTCTCAAAATGGCTGCACCTCCAGCTGACGAAATGAGGAACCCGAGTGAAGAACGGCGACGAGCCCGTTACACATAACCTGACTTCATGTTCTTCTGGTTTAACAGTAACACAACGTTATTGTTCATTTCGCTTGCACCTGTCACAGAACCTGCCCGGCAACTAAAAAAAACCAAAAAACACGTAAATTCAGCATTATGCATTTTAGTTTTTCCAGGCAAGTTTACTAGTTCTTTTGAAAAACCCATCTTGGGGGACCACATTAGTGTAACGCTCCTCCTTTCATGCTTGATTGACATTGATTTTTGTTAGTGCTGATCCACGAGCAGCCATGAGATTGAATGAACCTGATGTTTGCTGTGATGCTACCCCATTAGTGTTCCTGTGGGTAAGCGCATGCAGATGATACTCTTCCTGCAGATAAATGCCGCTGTCAGTAAATGGGCCCGGACTTCGTCTGTCTAAGTACTTGGGCTTGTGATACAAATGGATTTACGCAAGTACGCCCTCTGTGTGCGCTTGTATGCTGATGTTGTTTTGTGTAGTTGTTTTTTTTCCATGTTGTGAAATTCCAAGATAGTCTCAAATATTTCATGCTTGTTGCCATTTGGACTATTTTCAACAAATGTAAAACTGATCATTCATTAAAATAGCATAACATTAATATAAAGAACTCCGCAGAGAATGGACCGCTTCCGTTTGCTGTTTGCAAAACAGGAGCTAATGACATTACAAAATGTTATTACTGTGTCCTCCAACTGAATTTTATTCCATGTTTTATAGAGCATGAATGTGAGGTCACTGCGTCCAATCAAGCTGTGACGTTAATAGACTGTAAAATGAATAATTAATGAACCAAAACCACTCAAGCTGCTGTATAGAAAATTAATTAACGTGTGTGTAAAACACAGTTATGGTATGATTCTCAATATCAAGACCCTGCGTCTTTTATGGATTCATGTTCTGTAAAAAAATTAAAATATTAAGATCTAATCGAGAAGCTAATGTTAGATGTTAATCATGAATGTTTCTAATGATCAATCTGTCTTTATTCAGTGTGGTTGACGGACAGTAAAAATGGATGCCCTTTTCTTCCGTGTGTTTTTTTTTTTGGGCCCAGAACGCGGGGAAGAAGGGGGTATTATTGCCCATCCGTCCTTACCGAGGTGGGGATGGTTGGAGGGATCTGGGTGTTGGAGATTTCAGGCCAGAGAGGAACAGGAAGTGGCTGTTTATTTTTCTCATTTCCTCGTCGAGGCTCGTGAGCCTGCTCCTTCTACTCCCTCGATCACTGACACCGGCCTAACGGAGACGCATGTACACACGTATTCGTACAACTATCTGTACAACTAGCTTCCCTAAAGCTGGGCAAATAAGTATGCCTCCTTCCCATGTTGTTGTTGTTTTATTTATTTTTTTACATGTGGCACGGGGAGCTGAATTGATTCTTTTGTTTGTCATGTAGAGAGGACTGGGGTCTTCACGGTATCTGTATATTACCAGCTTGCTATTTCAGACTCAACCTGGAGTGAAAGTCTCGCTATGGATGATAGTTTTGTCTTGGCTGAAGGAAAAATAACTAAAACTCGCCATGCAGACACCTGCAGTTCTATTAAGCTTGTTCACATGGGGAAATATTATAGTTTCTGTTTAGATCATATTGTACTGATCTTATTTTGATCCACCTGGAATTGGTGGAATTGGTCTTTTTCCTTGCGTGACAGTGTAAGAACCATTTTGCGTTCCTCGTGTTACTCCGGTGATGATCCATATTCATGCTGGCACTGGTTATAAATTGGTAAAATGCCCACGAGGCATCCACTCTCTCCATTAACCTCTTGGGTTTGGAGCTTGTTGGTGCGATGGGTGACATAGTGCCAGATCACCGGAGGGGTGGTGGGGGTGGGTGGAGGAGGGGGGGGGAGGGTTTGCACCGTCGCCCATGCTCAATGCCTCTTTAGTTGACTGACTGTCAGCGAGTGCTGACTGAGCTGTCCGCTGCCCTCTGTATAGAAGCCTCCACATAAGGGTTCTATTATATGGAAATATCAACAGAGGTTGCATCTCTCTGTGGCTATCTGACCTCCCTCCCCTCGCTCCCCCCCCCCCCATCCTCCACCCCTCGGGTGCCCCCTCTCGCCTTTGGACCCTTCACATGGACACAAACTTGGCTCTCAAGTGGAGCTATTGTTTTGGCTGCCCAGCGAAAGCCCAAGTGAAACATACAGTTACAATCTTGCCGGTATTTTTTTCTTTTCTTTTCTTTTCTTTTCTTTTCTTTTTTCCCCTCTTCTACACTCCTGGTCTTCTTTTTCCATGGGAATCCCAGGGCCATATATGGTCGTCCTCGGTAGCAGGCGCAGCAGCAGTTAGAGCACTGAAGTGTGTGTGTGTGTGTGTGTGTGTGTGTGTTTTATGTCTGGTTACAGCTCCCAACAGAGCTCATCTAGTGGAGGGACCCAGCTGGTCGCCCCCCAGCGCTTCAACCCTCCCCCTTGTACCCTCTGGCCTCCTGAACCCTGCCAATAGCACGGGAGCTGTGAGCTCTTTGTCTCAGGCGTAAACACACACACACACACACACACACACACACACACACACACACACACACACACACACACACACACACACACACACACACACACACACACACACACACACACACACACACACACATTTACAGACCACCTTCCCAAATCCACCATCACGCTCTCCTCTTTACAGTTTTCCCAATCATCATTCAATCCCTCTTTTGCAGGTCTGTTGTGATGTATTTTTACATGTCCATCTCAGTGCTCTGTGCCTGAGTTGACCTAGCACACACACACACACACACACACACACACACACACACACACACACACACACACACACACACACACACACACACACACACACACACACACACACACACACTCAGACTTACATGCAGGCGGTAAGAAGGAATTCCTTTTGTGGAAGTGGCTGTGCGCCTCTGAGCCAGTGACGTAGCCCACGAGGAGTGGCCAGAGCGCTGATGCCTGAAGCCCCAAGGCTAGCAGTATTACTTATCTGGGAATTTCTCCACTGGTATGCTAGTCGAGGGCCTCGCTGCTTACTGGCTGGAGAGAAGCTACAGAGAGAGAGAGAGAAGTTGTAGAGGGGAAGCTGAGAGGAGTAAAATCGGAGAGTTCCAGCAGAAGTTCCTTTGTTGTCCGCACTGTTGCTTTTTATGGGAGAAAGCTCCCCGTGAGCCAAAACGACAGCAACAACAAAATGTCCTATGTTATTAAGCTTTATTGTGGATGCCTTGAGCTCCAATTCTGAAAGCCTACAAGCCTTCTTTTCCTCTCGATTTGTTGCGTGCAACGTTTGAGAAACCTTACACCAGAATACCTAGATAATGTTCCGGCCTTCCCGTCAGATACTAGAGGGTTTCGGCCATCGTCTATCTCGCCGCTGAAATTACAGCAGTTTCACTCCTCCCACGTCGCACCAAAAATAACGACGGCCTCACTGAAAGCACTAGATGATCGCGAGGCACGGCGAAAACCAACAAAGGGAGTCGTGTGTTTGTTTAGAGTCGTGTTGCAGTGAATCGTAGTGGTATCACCCCTCTGGCTTTTAAAGAGCGTCTTTGTGGTTGTGTGGGTGCTTTGATCCCAAAGCAAAAAAAATCCTAATCGCATTCGCAGTGAGAGTCACTCAAAGCCTTTTGTGGCTTTGAGGTTACACAGTCCCCCCCCTCCATCACTTTAATAATCCTTCTGGTTTATTGCTGTTGGTATTTGACATTTAGTGAATATGGCATAATTTATAGACATTTCTGGGGAGTTTTTATTAGAGCCATTTATTTCAGTTCAGTTGTCCCGATGAAAAACTGTTGCCTGTGAGGTCTGTGGGTTATCCTGAGCAATCTGGACATTGTTCCTGAAAATATACGTCTCGGTTGAGCTGAAAAACATTCACCGCCTTCAGCAATAAAAGCTCAAATCTAAAGTATGTGCAAGGTTAGATACCACAATTATATATATTTTTTTCTTTTCTGACCCCTTCATGGTTAATGCATCAACAAAGCTGGAACTGATGTTCAGTGCAACACTTCATATGTCAACCTGATACAGAGATCTTGTTGTTACTTCATCTCTCGAAGCACTAATTAACGGTAATGTAGCTATAACAAGCAACTAAACATAAGATTTGCAGGATTTGAATATTTCTGCGTGTGCTACGATTTTACAGCGCCAGACGCACGCTTATAAGCTGAATGTCGCCATATATCAGATAAGGATAAGAAACCCCATATACAAGGGTGTGACTGAATAATGTATAAAACATTATAGCTGATGCGGCGGTAAAACGTGTTGCGTCTGCCATTGTGTTGATATTTGTTGGTAGGCTGGTAACAGTTCTGTAAAAAAAAAAATTCTACACGTTTATTTATTTTAATTTATTTTTTATTTTTTTATCGGCCAAAACTGCACACAGCCCTTTTAGATTCAAAACATGATACTCAGCAGTTTCTCAGTTGGGTGACTGAGCAAATAGAAAGCTATTGTTGTATGTAACATTAGACTTACACAGGACCTTTCAACCCGTCGGATATTCAGCGTACATGAATATTTTAATGACCAACTGCATTGGCTTGTGTTCTCCTGTTTGAGACTTCATCCGTGGTACCAAATGATGGGTCCCGTGACGCCCCAGGCACACCGCTGTCAGTCACGGGTGCTGCCACGGGTGTGCACCATTGATACTGTCATTGACTACGAAATAGCTGCTAGCTCAATGGGGAGGGGGAAAGGGCTGGGGGGGCCTGGCGGCCCGTGCCACCGAGTTCCCTGCCGCTCCGAGTAGTAAACAGTACAGAAGCCGAAACGGCAGCTTTCTCCAGGGTGCTTGAGTCGGCCATCTGAGGGTGCTCACTGAAGGAAGTCAAGGAGGGGAGGTGGCTTCAAGTGTCTCCTTGAGGTGGAGTGCTGCTAAATACAGCTCGCCGCACAATGTCCCACCAGATAATAAATGAACCCTTTTTTTTTCTTCATCCGCACACAGTAGTTAGAGCTTTTTACTTTTGCAGGAGGGCGACCGTGTCTTGTAAAGTGTTTTTGGCTTGTCTGACTAAACTGATGAAGCAAACGGTGCAAAAATTTGAAATTTGACCAAATGGCATCAATGTTTATGGCCTTGATTGGTACAATAGAAGTTTGTTGCACTTTTACAGCACACGGACAGAAGCTGACAGCGTTGTGGTTTTATAAGTTTGTTGCAGGTAAGCTGCTTTGGTTTTTAGCATTACTTCATGTAGACTTTCATAATGGGTAATGTTGACATTTTGAAAACATTACAAGATGTTGATCAGCAAAAGATGTGAATGTGGCCGTCTTGGCAGCGGTGTAAGAAAAAGACAGAAGTCATGATATCCGTGGTTTCAAGTACTGCTATTTTGTTATTGGTTTTGAAGTCTATGAAGATTGGGAAAAAAAATGGATTGAAATGTAAACCAACCATTTTAAATTGCTTTTTTTGTTTTGTTTTTGTCCTCGTCACCCATCCCAGTCATGTTTATAGTCACCGCCTCTTTACTGCAATAATGTAAAGTCTGGTGTCATGCTAGCCATTGCATCTACAAAAAAAAGAGGAACAAAAGGAAGTGACTGTACTATAGATTCAAAACACTTTCTTGGACGAGTAGTTTAATATTGCCACGCTTGAGTGTCGTATTAATTTATGTTAAATCGACTGTGTTATTAATGACAATATAAATTGGAGACCGCAATCGCAGCAGCACCCACATAATAGCAATACAAACCATTTCCTCTTTTTTTTTTTGCGGCCATAGAAGATCATGAGAACTGCTCCAATAACAGCTGAAAGTCATGCCTGTAAGAGGTTAAAAAAAAAAGAAGAAAGATGGCACCTCAAGATGCTCCTTTCAACATTGTTTTTTTTTAATTTTTTTTATGTCGTCTCACAGCGGTTTGCCCAGAGCGCTGCCTTCAGCGGCTGTCTGAGAAACTGGTGGTGCTGTTAACTGATCAGTGGCTGATAGATGTACGTAGTCCCGCTTAACTTACTTTTCTTTCTCGGGAATTTCTCGGGAGTCGTGCAGTTACTTTAAAAAAAAATTTTTTAAAACCTTGTGCCAAGATATTTGCATATACACAGCCTTTGTGACAGCTGTTCAGGCCTGGCGACTTGGTTATTGCCTTTGCCAACAGTATATTTTGTGTCATGTTTGCTGGAGGTGCTCCACATCAGCTTTTTTTGAGTCAGGGGACTGGTTTCACTTTGTGATTTTTAGAGCAACTGTTTTAAGGAGTTGGGGGGGGAGAGAGAAAGGCATGGCAGGAAGCCACCCACTGTTGTGAAATTAGATGCTGTGATCTGCGACGACCTACAGGGTAAAAGAGGCTTTGCAAAGCATCACGGTAAATACTGCAGGATTTTACATTTCCTGCAATGTTGGCTCTTAGATCTCCTCTGGTATTTTAGAGCATTTAGAGCAAGTTCACTTCCGTCTGGAAGTGGTGGTTAAGTTGCCAGCATTTCCCTTACGCCCCCTTTTTAATGACCCCCACTCTCTGTAGTTTATGGATTGTCATATCACAACGGACCTTTGACCGCCATTGACAGCCATCTGATTATTGGACTTAATTTCAAACCGCATCCCTCACACCCGAATGGATTAACACCGTTGTTTTCAGGAGCTCGCCACACAAAGTACATTAAACTCCTATCGACCAATCAAAAGGAGAATCCTGTGTCGATTTGATTAGTTTAGCACTTGATTTAGTTCCCCCCTCCCCCTCCCCAATCATCCGTTTCCATTTATGGAGGAGCTTTTATTAGAGAGAGCAGCAACGTCTATCGTCCCGTTGTCTTGTCTGACGGTACAGGTGACATCCAACATTGTGTCTTCAGCCTGTTATGATTGTGTGTGTGTGTGAGAATTTGTTTCTCTAAGGATGAATTGTGAGGCATCGATGACATTCATTTCTGAAAAAGAAATCACATTATCACCTCCATTTTCATATGTTGGTCCTCCTCTTTCTTTCACTGTGTGGTGCCATGCATCTTATTGCCTTCGTGCTTGACAAGGCCTCCTCTCTTCTCCGAGGCACACTGGCCAAACGGGTTTAAATGGCTTCGTGTCTGTTTGCCGGTGAGTCACTACACGTCTTGAGTATTTTCCCTGCGAGCACAGTATAGGTCCTATACGTCAGTCGGGGGCTGATTGGGATGTGCGAGACAGGATTAAGTCCCACAATGTTTCCCGGTATAACTTTGATTAATAGTCAGATCCTCATCCTCTCCTCTGTCTGACTCAGTCTTGACTGCCTGCTGTGGGTTACGAAATAATTTGTTTTTGTGGATTTATATGTAACATGGAACCTTTTTACGTTACAGCTCCTCCCTGCACATTCGTGCTGGTTGAGGAGTTTGCTGGTTGAGGTGCGTTACAGGCTTTTCTATACAACGACACTCTGGTAATAAGGATTGAGGATATTGTGGTGCTCTGTCTCATCTCGTTTGTGTTTTTTTTTTTCTTCTTCTTCTTCTTCTTCTCCCTCCTGTCTCTTCGGCTACGACGCTAAGCGTACTCTTGATGCGGGCGGAAACTCTGCCACCTGTCAACCACAGACAATCCCAGCCATTAAGAGATTACCTTTGTTGGGCTCCAGTAGCTGCTGGGAGGAGCCAGCGGAGGAAAGGCTGGTGACGCACAGACGGGGGAGGTCACGGGCATCTCCGTGTTCACCTTAAGGGGCTTGTTTCCATTCTTAGACGAGGGGAGGACTTTGAAGACATAATAAGCGGAGGGAGTGACTGAGGGGGAGGATTTAGATGAGGGTACGGAGGAGGGTTTTCAGATTAGAAGCAGGAAGATGGTTTATTTTTTTTTAACAGCCATCACAAAAAATGCTGACTTGCATGACTTGCGAAAGGTTCGTGACGCACCAAACCAATGTAAAACAAAAATCTTTCGTTTGAAGATAAAACTCAAACCACAGCTGATGGCCGTCTGACAGCCAAGACTCGTATACACTGCAGCAACGTGAGGGGAAATAGCAAGGCAGTAACTGGAAGATGCGGTATTAGTTTGCTAAAAGAAAATAACCTAATAATTTACTTCCATTTGAAATCTATCTAGATGTTGTTTTTTTTTTTTAATTTGCTGGTAAGAACATTTTTTTTTTTTTTTTTTTTTATAAATATGTGGGTTTTCTGTGCTTTCCATTTGTGTCATCGTCTGTGAATGAGGAAAACGGTGGCGAAACATTTTTGAGATTCTACTAAAGGGTAAAATCTTTGATTCACTAAACTGGACAGCCAATCAGACAGCTGGCTTTCATTTACTTCCTTGGTTGGCACTCGGCCACACTCACTCAGCTGTCCGTAAGGGGCCACTTGTCTTTATTTCAAATCCCACAAGGCAGCAGATTGCTTTGCGGATGAGTCTCTGGAGGACATGCATGCTACCAAAGACGGTGATTGCCTGTAAAAAAAAAAGAAACAAAAATAGGAACCCGAGATAATGTGCTTTCTACATGATGATGATGATGATAAATAGAATTATACAGAAGCTTTGTTAGTTGCACTCGAACGAACGCGAGTGACAGGATTCATCCTGTTAAAAGTCCTGAGTGTCCTAATGCTTGATTTTTTTTTTTTTTTATAGCTGTAAACCACGTGTCCACCTTTTTGTTAACACGACATACTGGTGAACTTGAAAGGGGACCACGAGCTGCCATGTGTTGTGGGAACAGGACGGTCACATCGTTTACGCATGACGGCAACAAACTAACAAACCCATAAAAGTCACATTTTTAGCGATTAGAGCTGCACACGTCAGATTGTTAAAGTCCATCTCCACCTTTATAAAAAAAAAACAAAAAAACATTAAAGTGCACTGAGCACCCACATGCAACGAAACCACATCGCACACACACACTGTCAGATAAGCTCGGCGAGGCTTTTGCAGGCACTCTCCAGCTCTGGCGCTGTAAACGGCCCAAATTTGGACAAGGATTCCAGCCAGATAGTCGTGTGCCCCGAACGTGAGGCCGCTGTGTGTTCATGTGTGTCTGTTTCCCTTGCCGACGCTTTTGTTGTCATAGCAACCCCAGGAGAGAGAGAGCGAAACAGTCCAGGCACAGTGTTCAATTATGGGTTGGAGGGACTGGGGGGGGGGGGTCAAAGTTTGTTTTTAATATGTTGTAATTATTTTGAATTTCAAAGCGTTTCTCTTTTAGATGATTTACTGCGCTGGCTGTCATTGAAAGTGCGATTCCACAGATATTCCTTTTTTTTTTTTTACTGTTGAGTATTTTGTTCAGGACAGCTGCAAATACAGTGGAAAAGAAAGATGGTCTTTCCCCCCCCCCCATTTGAGGAGTTGATTTATGATCAGTGCTTTGCAGGTAACTTTGTTATGCGTCTTTGACGCGAGACAGCTTCTTAACCTCGGGGCCTCGGTGTGTGCTGAATGAAAAGTGCGCTGCAGCCTCTCTTGTGCTGCGTTTCCTCTCGCTCCCTCTTTTGGATGGTGACAACTCGGCGTTGTGGGGCAGTAAAGCCACTATTGCCTGACTGCGTATGAATTACGTGCAAGTTTTAATAATTAGAATAGAAATGTATTCATGTACTTTTTTTTTTTTTTTTTTCCCCCACATCCAAACATACGGTAAACAACAAATGTAAAATTTGAGCGGTCGTAACTTTTCTGGACGAAGGTTTATGTTACTTCTTCAAAATGCACGATAACAATTTCTTTTTTCTTTTTTTTTGCCTGGCTCAGTGGTTAGAAGTATTGCCCAACAGTAAGCACATCCTGCTAGACTTGTGTTCGCAGGAGATATTTCACGGTGGTGCAAGTTCTTGGCAGCATGTTGCTAAAAACAGACTTCTTTATGAAAAAAAACCAAGCAAAAAAAAAAAGTATTTTTGGGGACAGTGGAGAAGAAAGAGAGAGAGAGACTGGTGATGGCATTTGACAAATGTCCACATCTGGATTTGACCAGAGGCAACGTTCCAGCTACATGACTGTTGTCCTAAACACCTCGGCCACCCAGGACGGACGCGTCAGATCGCCTCCTGGTCGCATCAAAGAACAAATACAAAGTGCAGAAGCACTATAAGCACCAATTCATCGCTTGCGTAACGCATGGAAAAAAATACTCGGTGTAGAATAGACTTGTCGGGCCTTTTAACATAATTGACCCTTTCTGATAAGAATGAAATGCAGCTTACAAAAAAAAAAAAGTCAAGTGGACACTTGACTAACAAACGGGCATCGAGTAATTGTATGACATTTAACCAAAGTGTTCCTACAGCTGGTGCAAATTCACATTCATAATGTAGGTGAACGAACAGCATCTCCCACCTCATGAGTCAGAAGATCTTAAATTAGAGCCCTCCCACTGGCAGCTGCTCTGTGTTTCTGTGGGAATCACTTGTGTTTTCATTGTGTCATCTGTCATGTGCGTGTGTGTGTGTGGTTCTCGCCAAAGAAAGTTACACTGCTGCAACTAAGGATTATTTTAATAATTGCTTGTTTTGTTGGTTATCTTCTCGATTAATCGACCAGTTGTTGGGTCTTTTTGTAAAGATGAATCGTTTATTGCTGCTCTACTTGTTTATAATAATCCCCCACCAATAAACCGCACTAGTCCTGCATAAATCCCAGAGCACTCGGGGTCTTCGTCCGTGCTCCTGGTTGACATTTAAGGACGTACACGGGTCATTCTCGCACGTGCATGATATTTTGGCTGGTGGTCTGCAGATTATCTTCCGTACTTCTTTTTTTAAATTTTTTTTTTAAAATGTTATGCAGAGTGAAATTATTTTTGCCGAAATACCATCAGATGAGCCTCCCTCCGCAGATCGGCGTGCTGCTGTCGCTATCGCCCGGCCCAGACGGTCTTCGGCGTCACCCTGACTTGAGGCGAATGAAGTCTTTTAATGTGAAACCTTTGTGGTCGTACCTCAGATGCTCGTCGGGTAACTCCAATTCCCTGCCTGTTAAGAGAAGCAAGAGACCTGCCGTTACGTAAGGAGCCTAATGATCAGTATTGATTTAAATTAGGAGGGCGAACTCTTGCGTTGAATGCGTTGCCAAACAAAGCGGTTTCACTTTCTTTTAGTTCAACCACAGATGTGGATTTAATGGCGTGATTCATCAGCTGTTCAGCATATGAGGAATGCGCATTGCGCTGGCAAATATTTGATGAATGTGAAAAGCAGATTTTCTTTTCGGTAAAAGCAGTCTGTGGAAGTATTTTAATTCCATTACTTTCTGCATTAAGTATGAGTGTATATTTGTGTATGTGTGTGTGTGTATATATATATATATACACACGCACGGCACCTCAGCGCCTCCATCAGCAGTACTATGCTGTGTGGTATTTCGGGCGCCTCTGCTCTGTGGAGGCATTTCAGGGAACGCTCCGGCTGCCAAAATTCCCCAACGATTCTGGACCCACGTTGCAATCTATCAAGCGCAAGATGTTTGTAACCGAAGCGCAGATCATCCCACTCGCATAAGCTCGCACGCACGGCGAGGAATTAACACATAGACACACTGGGCAGGTTGCGATCCTTGCTCTTTAGCCTCACTCCCCCCTTCTCTCTCTCTCTCTGTCTCTCTGTCTCTCTCTCTGTCTCTCTCCTGCAGGCATGCATAGATGACAATGCTGACATGGTGACTTTCCTGGTGGAGCATGGAGCCGGCATCAACCAGCCTGACAACGAGGGCTGGATCCCCCTCCACGCTGCAGCTTCCTGCGGATACCTAGACATAGCAGAGTAAGTGTTGTCAGCACCTGTTTAAAAAGAAGAAGAAGAAAAAAAAAAGAAAGTTGCCACAAGCAGTATCATCGGGTTCGATTTCTGCCAAGTCACTCTTGCATCCTGTTTTGTTTCTGTACATTTTCATAACCGCCGCGCTGCTCTCTGAACCTCTCGGTGTGCAGTTTATGTGAACGTGTCCGAGCGGTCGGCTCGGTAAGGCTGCCAAACGAAGGTACAGCTAATAAGGTACCGTTTCATTTGGACTGCGGAGCACACGGTGACATGAGGACCGACGTGGCCGAGCTCCAGCTGAGGCCTCCGCTGCCCTGTCGCCCTCTGGGAAACTCGTACATGACCCCTGTCTCTCTAGCTGTATTTCTGCGCTGTGTGTGTGTGTGTGTGTGTGTGTGTGTGTGTGTGTTTAGATCTAGTCTATGATCATTTCAAGGTTGCGTATGTAAACACTTCGCAGCACTTTTCACCGGTTTCACCTTTTTCTTTTTTTTGTTGCGGTGAAATGAACAATGCTTTGACTAGCATCTCGGGAATTCTTGGGAGTTTTCCTTATCTGAACCGAGTCCAAGGCCCATTTACATACATCACATTGTGATTTGTGATTGGGCTATATAAATCAAATGGCCTGGACTACGTCATCCTCAACGTATGCCAATTGGGGCATATTTATTTGTGTTTTTAAAAAGTGCCCATGATGCCATTTTAGCTCGCTTGGGCCAGAATCAAAATGTCAAGAGCCGTCATTTTTCTCACGAGCACAATTAGCCAGGAGCGGCAGCCCATCTGATAGCGCCGACACACACTGTTACGGTGATGTAATCAAATATGGAGAGATCAGGGTCACCCACTATATCTGGAATCAAGCTCTAGAGTTGCATGCAGCTTTTTTTTTTTTTTCTTTCTTTCTTTTCTTTTTTCTTCTTGCCCCTAGTCTTTTTCAGATAAGACTGCTCGTAGGGCACAGAACAGAAGCGCAGAGATGTTATCAGAGGATATTTAAACAAGCTAAAAGGGGGCTGAAGGAGCTCAGTTGTACTCATTGTTCAGCATATTGGGAGTATGCTGTGACCTGCTTTAGCTTCTGTGTTACATTACAGGAACCTGGCGAGAGATTTATCCTCATTATTGATATTTTACTAAAATGTGCAACCAGCTGGAAGAAGAAGAAAAAATGTTGGAAAGTGATATATTAAAACCATTTTATTAAAAAAAAAGGAAAAAAATTGTGTACACAAGTTTCAGACGGAGAAGTCTTGCGTTCAGCGGGCTCTCGGCGTCGGCTCCGAGTTCGAGTTACAGAAAACAACAAGTTTTTTGTTGTCGCTTTTGCCACGAAAAGGTCAAGTTGGCTGTCCCGATCTGGGCGACTAATGGAGACGTCGTGTCACCGAGGGACGCTCGGAAAGGACCCGCCGTGGGCGGCGAGCTCTCTCGGCAGGCCCGTTTCAACCCCGGCATCCTTATTGACAACGACGGGGGCTGCGGAGAAGGGCCGTCTCTGTGCGCCCCTCGTTGTCACCGCAGTCGTGTAATTGCAGGGGTCGGTTACGAAGCCCGCGGGGGTGAGGAGGGAGGGGAGGGAGGGGGGGGGGGTGTGAGTGTAAACCCAGTGAAGCCAAGCTAAAATAGGCAGAATAGAAAGTCCAATCAAAAAGATATAAAAACCAAAAACTTTGAAATGTAACTGCAGTCCGTTTGCCATTTGGGAGGAAGTCATAGGCACCGAGTGCTTTTCAAGTGGTGTGTCGGTCTAATGAGAAGGGCCTGAGTCTCACCACGGCTGTAATTGGAAGCAGCTGAACTTCAAGATGCTGAATGGGTAAAAATGTCTTGAATCACTGCCGGGAGGCGGGGGGGGGGAGTAGATAAAGGGTTCAAATCCGTAAGCAGCCACAAAGGCTGTGTTGAATGTGTGTTTTGGTTGTCCGATATTATTTTAAGGGGATTTTACGGTTTGATTCTGCCTTCAGATAACGAGTCTGAATGAACGGTTACGCAGACAAAAGCTGCGATTCATTCGGTTTAGAATAAATCGTTTTCTGAACATCAAGATCTGAATTGGAAAAAAATAATAAATAAATAAATAAATGTTTTGTTAAATTTCTAATCTGACGGTTGAACCACAGAGCCGTTGTGCCACATTTCAGGTTGTTTGTGCTGGAGGTTTATTTTTCCCCTCAAGACGCCTGAGAACATCACTGTATTGACAGTCTGATCCCGGGGGACAAATTCACGCTGCAACACCCCGCAAATGTCAAAGAAAACCCCACCTGGTTGCTCCTGAAACGCAAATCCCACTCGAAAAACACCTCGTTCGCCTCGTCGAGTTAGACTTTCTGATTGGTTTCGAAGCCCTCTGTTGTTGATTTTTCGAAGTTTGATGCGAAATACAGGAGATGCAGATGTGGCGTCGTGTCAACCAATGTCGGCACTGAGCCAAAAGCAACAGTATACATCTGCTGACCTCCTCATCTATAAAAAGACGTGACATTTGTCTTCTTTCCTCTTCACTCTGCCAAAAAGCGTCAAACTTTAAAGTGCAGAAGTCAACTTGATGTTCCCTTTTTATTAGATGCCGCTTCCTGCTGCTACTTATTTTGTTTTGTTTTTATTTTCCAGATATCTCATTAGCCAAGGGGCCAGTGTGGGAGTTGTGAACAGTGAGGGTGAGACGCCTCTGGACATTGCCGAAGAGGAGGCGATGGAGGAGCTGCTGCAAAATGAGATCAACCGACAAGGTGCAGTATTACGGACGTCTTCATCGCGACACGCTGAGCATCCGTCCATCATCTTCACCACCCTTCGATCGCTACTCAGAAATGTTCTTTAAAAAATAATAATAATACTGTAGCGTGTCAGAGTCTCAAGAGGGTTGATGATTTATCCAGCACGGTCCGGGACAGTAAATTATCTTCACATGAAAGGAAAGAAAGAGTCCTAACTTTATCATATGATGTCTAGAAACGGTCCCGGGTGATCCCGGGTGATCCCGATGATCCCGAGGCCTTGCTGAAGGTAACATAGCTGGCAGGATCTGAATTCTCATCGAGCGTCGGTCACCTGCGGTTTTCCACTCTCACGCTTGATGAGAACTTACCTAATACAGAAAAAAATTAAATAAATAAGTGATCCAGCTGTGTTGCGAGCTCTCATGTGACGACTCAAAAAAAAACCTGAAGCGCCGGGTCTTTCTATTTTAGGCCGGGACATTCTTGACGAAAAGGGCCCTCCCCCTGTGGTGAGAAGCCATGCGCAGACATGTTAACTGGCCCCGGGCCAGAGGGGGTGCTCCTCAGCTCGTATTCACTCATAAAGTCTGGCCGGCTTGCCCCTTTTTCTCCGTGGCAACGTTATGCATTTTAAAGCAAGCGGCACATCTTCGCCTTTTTATTTATTTATTTTTTTTACAAACTTTTTGTTTGCATGCAGCGGGAAATGTTTAACGTTAATGTTTGTCTATAAAGCCAGAAGAGTTGTTTTTAATATAATACTTTGAAGTGGTACGTTGTCTGTCTAGTACCGCTTGCAATCTTGAGGAAAAAAAACAGAAAACAAAAACACCTCCGTCTCTACGCTGTCAGTCTCTTGACTCTTCGTACAACTTCCAGGTGTTTGAAAGTATTCGGCACCCAGTAGCAGCTACGCCCGCGGTGCTGGTTGCATCTTCTGCTCCTTGGCCGTATTATGTAATGGTAGTGAGATTTTTTTTTTTTTGCACTCACCCCAAACCTCAAGCATCGCGGCGGCTGTCATCTCTGATTTGCCGATGCCTGACAGACGCGCTGCCTGCTGCGTCCTCACACCGCCCGCCTCCCTCCAAGCCCACCACTAACCAGCACTAAAAACACCAACTGTGGATCTTCATCCACGACGCTCCCGCGCTTCACCCGAGTGCATTTTCATCATGGATTTTATATATATATATATATATATATATATAATTCGTGTTGACTCCTCATTTTATGTATTTATTTAAAATCGACTTTTATAAATCTGCTTTCCAGGAAAAAAAAACAACAACTCCCAACACTGAATTTGCGATGATCCCGAGGGCGGCCGCAGACAATCCACAACTCGGTTCTTTATGCCAGAGGTAGCAGGCAGCCTTATGCAACGAGCTGTTGTGTAACGCTTCTGTATGTTTGTAATGTGATTTTCTCCTCTTCAAGAGACACCAGTCACGGGGGTTAAATTTGTTAGCGAGCGACCGCGGTGTCGCACCCCACCCCCTTCCCCCCACCACCACCACCACCTCCGCCCCCCCCCAACCTCCGCATCCCCTCCTTGAACCCGGCTGGGTCAAGTGACTGGATTGCAGTGTGCCACCTTCCTCGTCTCCTCCCATCAGCTTGCTGCATTAAAGCTGCTGCCTGTCCTTGTAATGGATGTGTTAGCGTGGAAGCTACAGAGAGAGGACAGTCGTTTTTATTTTTTTTTTCTCTTAGGCTTAGAATAAAACAGTTCATTTTGGCGTCCTTATCTTTTGACTTTTATAAAAAAAACAAAAACAAAAAAAAAACAGGAAGTACACTTCCCTCTGAGGTTTCTAGTTCTCGCTTCAGGGTAGATTTCTGTTAATATTTCGTATATTTATCAGACATGCTTATAAGGTCTAGCGTTAGTGAGGCGAAGAGGGGGACGAGTCCTTTTTTGGTGTAGTGGTTTTTTTTTATCTTCTCGATGCTCAGGTAGATGTGCTGTTCTCTTGTAAAAACTCGAGCTTTGAACTGCTGCCAACTCTTCCACTCGGCTCTTGTTCTGTAGTCCTACTTAGAGGCCATTAGGCTGCCTGCTTTTTATAGACCCAGTGTAGGCTGCTTCCCAGGAGATCAGAGGATGTTGCCCTACCTGGCCAGCCCACCGTTCCCTTCATTAACTGAATTGCCCTAATGAAGTTAAGATTGGGTTTTTCTACTATAACACACTGTACCCATACCTCACTTTCTCTTGCATGTCAAGTTGAGGTGAATTTGGCTTGAATTAGGGCATTTATTGGCACTTTTTGTTCTTTAAATTTGTTACTAGTTAGTATTCTTTGTACATTTGGATGGAAACCAAGCAAGTCTGTGACGCCAAAAAAATTGTAATGATAATAATTCACTTTATTTGTACAGCACTTTTTCTAAATTTGGGTTAAAACAGGACAACAATCTGAAATCAAATCAAATGTTTGGGTATAAAGAAATAAAAGTGGATTCCTAAACTCAGCCAAGGCTCCCTGATAAAAGTGTTTTAAGAAGAGAAGTAGAAAGTACAATTCCTTTTGTAATATTATGCAGTGTTTCAGTCTGAGTGACACTTTCTCACCTGTAATCTTGAAACGTATCGTCTATTTATTCATTTAGCTGAAGCAGGGTTTGATTTCTGACTCATGAACATAATAATACAAAAAAAGTGACTAACACTTTGGTCGACATTACTGCTGCTTCACTGACCAGACAGCCGCAGCGAGACGATAGTCCCTTCCCCGTCTGTCCCCAAAAACGCTGCTCTGTTTGAAATGAAACTTGAACTCCAGTCAAACATACAGTCAGACGCTGAGTCATCATTCTTCCCACTTGGTTTCACTTTCTTAGACTTCAGCTCACTAATCCTCTTAATGAGCAACATGTCCAGTCTCAGACAAGTGTTACTGTCGCCTGGTTCGGTTTAAGCTTTTGTGTGTGTGTGTGTGTGTGTGTGTGTGTGTGTGTGTGTGTGTGTGTGTGTGTGTGTGTGTGTGTGTGTGTGTGTGTGTGTGTGTGTGTGTGTGTGTGTGTGTGTGTGTATATAGATTGTTTTTCCTCTTTTGTAGAAATCAAACGAGAAAGTGTCTCACCGTCTTCTGTCGCGCTTCTGCTCCTCTCCAGCTTGCTGATGCTAAAACCTCTGAGCGACGGTAGACTTCCCCTCTTCCTGCTCTTTTTCTCCAACCAGACTCGCAGACACCGATGTCCTTTCGTCGGGTTGAAAGCTCGCGGCCGTCTTAAAGCTTTCTGGGGTGTCAGGAAATGAGTGACGATGTATCCATGGGACAAAAACCAATAAGATCAGCTGAGGCTTTGGCTCCTTCCCCGGAGCACTTTTATTTTATTATTTTTTTTTGCATCATTGTTTATGTAGCTCGGCTCAGTTAACGCTTAGCTGAAGAGTCAACCATTTGTGCAGCGTTGCGTTTCGGCCCGTCTTGTGTTCCAACCAGGTGTCAACAAGACAATACCGGCCTGTTTCCCCCCCGCCGCCCCGCATGCAAAGCGTATAGCTGAGACACACTGACCCACTTAACCGGCTGAGCTCTGTGTGTTCGCAGCCTCTATTTTATTGTTGAATTGACAGATTATTGGCACAAAACTGCTCCCAAAGGCAGAACAAGAGCTTGGCAACACCCTAGTATTTAGAAAAGAAAATGGTGCCAGAATAGTGTTTGACTCGTTTTTTTTGTGTGTTTTTTTTTTTCCTTCTATAAAACTTTTAAAAACAAAGAGTTTAAGCAAAGTACAGGGGTGCGTGGATTTCGGGGAACGGCTGTCCACATTGTCACAGCAGTGTTTTAAATATGCAAAGATTTATCTCATCGTTCCAAATTGAAATGTTTTCTCTTCTCTCGTATGTCATGAAATGTACTCCAAACATTCACATCCCTCCGTCTGGTTGTCCCCGTTCTGTCTCTGTCCCTGTCTCTGTCCCTGTCTCTGGGTTCAGTGTGACAGCTACCTCCTAGAGTAGCAGGCCAATCCCTGGATGTCACTTTTACAGTAGCGGCCTTTCTCTTGTCTCACCAGGGGTGGACATCGAGGCAGCCCGGAAAGAGGAGGAGCGGATCATGCTGAGGGACGCCCGGCAGTGGCACAACAGCGGCCAGATCCAAGATGTCCGGCACGCAAAATCTGGAGGAACGGCTCTCCACGTAGCTGCTGCGAAAGGATACGTCGAGGTTTTAAAGTAAGACGTTTTTTTTTGTTGTTGTTGTTGTTGAAGGTAAAGACGTTGGAACTAATGTGTAACACATTTATAGCCTGTTGTTTCACGTATCCTCTCCTGTGTGTTACTTTAAATACATGCTGTTTATAGACACTTAGCATCAGTTTTTTTTTTTTTTTCTTTGCTAGTACCAGACATATCTCGGCCTCTGCATCCCGTCATCCCGCGTTGTTCCGACATTCTCTCCGTGGGTTGTTAATACAGCTACAGCACTCGAGGATAGGAACCGCGTCTGTCTGTCCATCTGCTCCGGGAAGCTCGCCAGCGCACTCCGCTGCCATAGATAGCTCTAAGATATCCGATGTTGAGCGCGCAACACTGCCGTACACGAGAAGGGGGGGATCTGAATGCCCCCCCGCCCCATCGTGCCAGATTTATTGGTTGAAATGTGTCCGCCTCATCCCGCTTTGCGAAAGGACGACTAAAATATTTGGGATTATATCTTGCGGGATGGACTCTCCCCAAATCTGAGCTGGTGGGGTTACAACACTGACGCACTTCTGAAATCCCGGGACCCTGGCAGCACCTCCGAAGATTAGTTTACAGAATCAAATCCGAGACGCACAATCTGCTGATTCAAAACCAAAACTATGTTTCCTCTCCCTCTCTCATTGTGCAGGCTTTTAATCCAAGCAGGGTATGATGTAAATATTAAGGACTACGACGGCTGGACTCCTCTACATGCAGCATCACACTGGGGCAAAGAGGAGGCATGTCGGATACTGGTGGAGCATCTATGTGACATGGACCTCATTAATAAAATGGTGAGTGACCGGGAGCGTCGGGAATCCCGTCGCCTCACGTCCCGTGCGATCCTGAACTCTCACCGTGTTTCTGTCCCTCAGGGCCAGACGCCTTTTGACGTAGCAGACGAAGATGTTCTGGGATACTTAGAAGAACTACAAAAGAAGCAAAATCTGGTGAGTGAGATATATTTTGCACCTTTCAAAGAAACTTGGATGAGTTCTTTAAGAAATGTTGTGCAAGTTTGCGTGGAAATTTTGAAATCTGATTTTCTGTCTTTGCTGTTTTTTTTGTTTTTTTCTTGCAGCTGATTGGCGAGAAGAAAGATGTTAAGAAATCTCCTTTAATTGAAACAACAACCACGGGGGACAACAACCAATCACTGAAACCACTCAAGAGGTAAGTAGTTTAAAAACAATCAATGGAAACCTTTTACTGACTCAGTTTTAGCATAATTAAGTTTGGTTCAACCATTACATTTTTCATCTTCTTTCATTCAGTTTTACATACATTCAGCCTTCCATCCTCCCCTTCCACCCTCGTGCTGCAGTTTTTTTTTTTTTATTATTTTGTGTGTCAAATTCGTGCGTTGCAGCAAAGAAACGGTTCTTCTGGAGCCGGAGAAGAGCGCTCCCCGCATCGAGACCTTAGAACCGGAGAAAGTGGATGAGGAAGAGGAAGGGAAGAAGGACGAGTCGAGCTGCTCCAGCGAGGAAGAGGAGGAAGAGGATTCGGAGTCGGAGACTGAAGCAGGTAGTGTGTGTGTGGGATCACTGAATCTAAAGCCAAAGAATTTTCTGTTCGACCACCCACTTCGTTTTAGGCAAATTTAGACTTGGAAACATCATCCAATTTTATCATTCTGCAATTCATTCTACAGTGAATTCTAAATATATTTCGTCACCACAATCTATAAGCCGTTTTTTTTTTTTTTTACCTTCTCTAATTCTCACACTTTTTAAAAAAAAAATTGAATTGAATTTCGATTGAATTTTTTTTTTTAATTTTATTTTTTTATCTCCTTCAGACAAGAGCAAGCCGCCAACAGCGGTGAGCAACACGACGCCCGGCTCCACCAGCATCACCGTCTCGCCTCCAACAAGCCCAACTAACCAGGTGACGACACCCACTTCACCAGTAAAGAAGGTGTGACCTGGTGAACTAGACTCTGACGTCCCGCCCTCATCGGACGTTTAAAACATTCCCGCAGTTAGACGCCGCAGCGCCGCCACGATGTCGCTCTTCTACCCTCCGACGGCTTCGAGTAGCGACTGCCCTCTTCCTCTGTTACACGAGTCCTTTTCTTCTACCAAGACGTGTTTGCGCTTCATACACAAATCAATTAAATCTTTTTTTTAATTTTTTTTTATTTGCTCGCTCTCAAACTTAGAACACAAACCTAATTTCACAGCCGACTGAAGAGACTTTGGGTTTGCATGAATTACTTTCCAGTTCATATTCTAGGCCATCGCACAAATAGTTCTTCCTGGTTGGGATTCGCTCTTTAAGGTGGAGCTAATGGACGTCACAGAGAGATTTGAGACTTAAGACTAGTTGCAGTGGATGCTGTTCGCCATCTTCACTAGAAGATTGTCCAGGTATCAGGGGAGTAATAGTGTGTAGACTGGATTGATTGTGTGGTGGTGTAGTCCCGCTTTTGAGTCTGCTGCCCTCTGCTGGCCAAACGAGGCCAAAGCATTGAACTACAGTGAGGGTGGTAAATTTCTCCACGGGCATGTCTGCTTCTCTCATCAAGCTTCTTCCTCTTGGCTGAAAATATGACCTGACGTTACTTCCACGTTTGACTGATTTTAAAATAGTTTGAATGGCCAGAGACTAGTCGTGGCAGGAGAGGAACATTTGCAATGAAAATTTAGGAAAACCAAAATAAAGCTGTTAAAGCTGCAGACCTGTGAATGCACCTCAAATAGGAGGTCACCTTTCTGTTCGGAGTTTTATTCGTTTCACTGACTGTCTGCGATCAGTGGCCACCGGTCCAACGCTTTCTGAATGTCGTTTCCGTTTTCTGCTTCTTTTTCTTGCAAAGAGCTTCCAGTCCTTATTTGAAGCCTAGCGCTCACACCCCACAGTGTCTCCTGTCTAATAAGTGAGCAAAACATTAACCAGATCCAATATGTATTGATCTGTCACTTATTCCAGCTGAGAAAAATAATGTCCCTCTCCCCCTTTAGTTCAACAGTAAGCATTGTGTGGTGTGACTAGGTCTTTAAAATACCTGTCCTTGCGCATAAAGTGTGTTTCTTTTGCTGCTGCTTCTGTCTTATTCTGGCTTTTTTTTTTTTCTTTCTCTTGTTTCAACCCCCCCCCTGCCCTCCCTCTCTGCATCCTTCTCATCCTGGGCTCTGGTCTTTGGTTGGCTTTAGTGTGATTGTATTACTCCCCTCATGCCTGTGGCGGAGCCGGGCTGTCCTGCATTGTGGCGTCAAGGTTTGCGCAAAACTGGCATTTCTCTAGTGCCCAAAAAACCCATGGTGAGGCATTGGTGTGTGTGTGCACCAGAGTTGTTCTCTCATCCTACATGCACCTGCGCACTGACCAAGCACTAAACACTCCCCCTTAACCACGTTGGCCTTACCCAGATCAAACAGGGTTTTTTTCCACTGGCCCGGGTTGGTCTGCTTTCAGCACTAAACTGTGACGACCGCGGCCCCATTTCAGGTGAAGGCTGCGTGGACCGGCACCGCTCGGAAACCGACCTCCTCAGCACCTAAACTGTGCTGTAGACTGGAAAGAAATCATTGTGAAGCATCTCTGTCTTAATCTCTGAAGCTTCAACCCGAACCTCTGCGGTGTGGAGGTACCAGCTTTATTGGACTGTTTCCTTTCCTCCGTTAACTCACCGCCGATGTGAACTCGACGTCAGGGAATCTTTTATTGCGAAGAAATGCGTGTTCACCGCGGAGTTAACTGAGCAGTTCAGGTAAACTACTGCGGAAAAACACCCAGCAGGGCTGGAGTGGTCGCAGCTGTTCTCGGCGCGACGCGGCGTCACCGACCACCCACAGTGGAAAAACCCCAAATAGTGATTGAACTTTCCTTTGGCTGACTTTCACTCATCAACCGGACATGGTGTTGTTTTCACTCGTAGTGGACCGATGCACTGCCCTAATCCTTTCACTTTGTGTCTGCGTGGCGTCTGTGTTTTGTTTAGTTGCTCGTCGTCCTCCCGATTGTGGCTGAAAATGTAAAAGTGGCCAGACAATTAGCGAAGGGTATAAATTGGATGCTGAGACCCCAACAGGTTTAGAGGCCCACAGTCAGGACCATGATTTCCACTTCAGTCGTGGACTCGGGTACACGTGATCTCTCAGCTGGCATGTCCTTCCTTTTATTTTATTTTTTTAATGTATCTAACAGGCATCATCCTTAAAAACTAAAAATTGCAGCCCTCCTTGAATAATCCAAACCATTCTTGACCTCTGTCCTGACCCGATTGAATTTTGTGTTACTCACCAATACGACTAAAAAAAAAAAAAAAAAAATCTCATTTAACATCCTCATACTTGTAAAATGAAAAACTCTGCGTTAACTCGGCCGTCGCTTTCTCCTCCCACTCAGGTCGCCCAGCCTGCTGGAAAGGTTTCGACTAAAGTGGAGGAGGACAGGAAGGACGAGTCTCCGGCGTCGTGGCGTCTCGGTCTGAGGAAGACGGGCAGCTACGGCGCGCTGGCCGAGATCACGGCCACCAAGGAGGCTCAGAGGGAGAAGGACACGACCGGCGTGATGCGCTCGGCCTCGAGCCCTCGTCTCTCCTCGTCCCTGGACAACAAAGACAAAGAGAAGGTCAGCAGAGAGATAATGGCATGCTTTTATTATTATTTTTTTTTTTTTAACTTTCTCAGCGGTGTCTCTCTGACGCCACTTTGCCACCAAGATGTGCAGTTTGTCGGAGATATTTCATCCTTAACTTCCTGTCTTTTCCCCAGATGTTGGAGCAGGAATTTACAGTATACAACAAACAAACAAACAAAAGCATAGAGGGGCTCGAATAATTACATGATAAAATTCAGTCACTGTCTTTCCGTCTTTTAGCTATACAGTGAACCCTCGCTATAACGCGGTTCACCTTTCACGGTCTCGCTGCTTCACGGATTTGCATCGTGCATTGTGTTCTGCATTCTGATTGGCTAAACAGTCTCTCCGCTTCTTCTCTACCTGTTTGTCAATAACGTTGCGGTTTAATATGTACACGTACGTAAAACAGCTTGCCAAATTAAAAATAATCGATGGTGGCATGTCGGTTTATAAGAATCTTTTTGCCCAGAAGAAAAAAGAGCGACAACAACTACCGATAACTATGTTCTTCTCTCGAAAAACCACACCTGCACCGCCGGCTTTAGAAGAAAGAACCGCTGCAGAGCGGAGTCAGGATGCAGCGGCTCAGTCAGAAGAGCCGTGAAATACACGAGTCACTATTTGTCTGACTGTACTTTGTATTTGTTTTCATAATCATTTTTCATTTCCTCCCGTTCTAATCCAATGACTCGGGTCGCAGTGGGGCGGTGCCGATCTCAGCAATTTGAAGCCTTCAGTTCGTATTGATGATTAAAATTATTATTTTACAGTACAGTAGTTATTTGTAAAAAAAAAAAACATTTATACAGTACTTTTATTTGTTAAACAAATGCTTGGGCCTGTAAAAAGGTTTTGTTCTTTGGTTTCAATGTATTATGGAGTATTTCATTGTATAATAATTGTAAAAAAAAAAAGGTTACTACTTCACGGATTTCACCTATCACGGTCTCTATTTGGAACGTAACCCCCGCGATAAACGAGGGTTCACTGTATAATGATGATATTGAGTACACATTTATCCGCTGGCAACGATATACAGGTATTTGAAAAGTAAGAAGTCATTAATGCATTGGCTTTGTAAGGCAAGGTGAAATGTATTTCTGGAGCACTTTCCATGCCTGCAGGCAACACGACGTGCTGCAGGAAAACAAACAAAAAACCAGACATAATCGGGAGAAATTGGCCCAATCAGGCACTCTAACAACGATGAAGCAATCAAAAAGAACATGGAGGTTTCAACTGAAAGCCAAATTGAACAGAAAAGTCTTGAATTGGGATTTCAAACTGTGCAGCGTTGTCTGAATCCTCAGTTCTTCTGGCAGCTCGTTCCACATTCTGGCAGAGTGGAAACCTCGTTTGAATTTTAAAAAAAAAAAAAAAAAAAAGAGGTTAGGAGGTTTATAGGAGGTCAGGAAAAGACTGAAGTACCGTTGTACATTATAAGGTTGAAAAATCCTTTTTTTTGTTTTTTGTTTTTTTTTGCTCCGCAGGAGAAGGACAAAGGAGCCCGGCTGGCCTACGTGGCCCCGACCATCCCCAGGAGACTGGCCAGTACTTCAGACATCGACGAGAAGGAGAACAGGTGAACTCCCCGGAGCCTCGCGGCTCTGTGCAAACACACACACCGGCACGAGTGGCTACTGTTGCTCACTGCTGTGTGTGTGTGTGTGTGTGTGTGTGTGTGTGTGTGTGTGTGTGTGCGCGCACGTGTGCCCTGCATGGTGCGTGGCCTTAAGCACTTCAGTATTTGCGGTAGAGCCGAGCAGATTTCATGAATGGGGCTGAGTGAGCGAGGCGTAAAGGGACGGAAACGCACACGCATCTCCAGAATACACACGTCGGGGTTGTTGGAAGTTCTGGCGTACCATTGTAGCTTGTTGGTTCCCCAGGGACTCGACCGCTCTGATACGTAGCGGCTCCTACACCCGGCGACGCTGGGACGACGACCTGAAGAACAGCGACGGAAGCGCCTCCACCAACCGAACCCCCAGCTACCAGCGCAGGTTAGCCTCCGCCCCCCCCCACACCCTCCCTCCTCCTCCCCCTCCGCCGCAGTTCAAACCTCCGTCTCCCTCGTCCGGTCATCAGATCTGTGCTCCGTCGGATCTGACGCATATACGTCAGCGATTAGTCGTTTGATCCGTCACCTGCAGGACATTTTAATTTACGTCATCAGAGATGTGTACGGACCCCCCCCCCTCCCTCCCTCCCTCCTCCGCGCTCGCAGCAGCTACTGAGAAAGCCATGCAAATCAGCCCAGCGCCTCTCTACCACTGCCACAGTGTTTGTTGCATGACCGTACCCGTCCTGTCAGGTTGCTGTGCCACTGCAACGCATTACTCAGCTATTTTAACGAGCCTACGTACTGTCAGGTGAATCAGATGAATCGCATTCTCAGGGTTGTTATTTTATTTTATTTTTTTTAAATGGCACAGAACCTTGACATGGATTTATGCTGCGTTCATATCGTGTGGGAGAAATGCTGGTTTGCGAGCCACCGAATGAAATTAGCCTACTTTTCAGGTCGTAAAAGGCGGTTTGGGAACTTGTCACTTCTTGTGTTTTCCACAGGTTCCCGACTCCTGACACTACCAACCCAAACATCTTTGAATCTGGTGTAAAAAAAAATTCATCGCAAAACAAATAATCTTGCAAAAATTTGCCTGCGATTGTAACGGGTAAAAAAAACGAAAACAACGAAATATCTCCAAACATGATTGATCTCTTGAACTCTTCAAAAACAGTTGCGTTCGATCCAGCTGCTCCTGTATGACATGAATGTGCCACTAGCGTGTCAAAGCTTTAATAGTCTGAAATATGTATGTTTCCTGTACTGTGTGTGTATATATATATTTATTTATATATATGTGTGTGTGTGTGCGCGCGTGCCTGCACCGCTAACATGCCTCTCTCGCCCACCTGCCTGCCAACACGCTAGCACGTCCCACACGCTAGCGCTAGGGCGGAGCGGCAGCACGCGGGACGTGCCAGCCAAGTCTTCGTCAACCTCCAGCTTGGACCCTAACACCTGTAATACTAAACCCTGGCAGCCACCCGCCTCCCACTACCAGTCTTACAGCATTTACCGCAGGTACACCAGCCTCCCCCGGGGGCACCGCCGTCTCCACACCCACCTGTCCTCTCTGCTCTGCTGGAGGTTCCACCAAGTGTTTGTTTTTTGTGTTCCCCTGGTTACGTGTGAATATTGGAAGACAAAACTAGTCTTCGTCTGGTTAAAATTAGGGGGCATCAATTTATCTTTCTATAAAAGTCGAATTTTAAGTTTCATGCAGGGAAATCAACTGGAGCAGAAGAGTGCACGATTCCCCCCCCCCCCCCCCTCCACCACCTAAATAAGTCTGTGAATCATGAATACCGAAGTCATCAAGTAATGCTGCAGTGCAATCAATGAACGTTTGTTCTGTTTAACTTTCACATAATCACCAATGGGGAATTTCCCTTTTTTTTTTTTTCATAAACTGTTGTTTCCAGCGATAACATAACTCTAAAGAATCAAAGCGTTTGTCAGATGTTTTAATGGGTTTTTCCTTCAAACCGAGTTAAGAGTTCATGTTAACAAATACTGATTAAGACGACCATGTTACAGCAGGCTTTGTTTATAACGCGTGTAAAGCCAGCACTACTGTTAGCGGCCAGTTAAACCCAAAATGCAGCGCGTAGATTCACTGTGAAAGGAAGAAGTTTCAAACCGCTGCAATTAAAATGACCTCTGAAACTGTGGAAAACAAAGATGGCGGTCTGCTGCTCAGTCTTTAATTCACCAAACAAAAGCATGAGAGCAAATAGGGCATTCTTCCTGTAGAGAAAAGTAACTTCCCCTGACCCCTTTTTTTTTTTCTTTTTCTTAATGAAATAAGTTGTGATTGGACAAAAGTCATAATGTTGATATGACTGGAAAAGAAGCTGAAATATTTCAACAGTGAACCCACTTCAAGATTTTGATCTCAGCATCCAGCAACGTAATCGGCAGTGATCACACAGCCTCCTCCTCATCCTCATCCCGTCCTCATGTCCCACATTGTCTCACCGGCGGCTCTCTATCCTGCAGCGGCTCTTTCGGCAGAAGACACGAGGACCTGGGCTCCTCAACCACCTCCTCCTCCACAACCACCACCACCTCCTCGTCTGTTACCTCGCCCACAGGCCATCGCAGCCTGCTCTCCAGCCTGGGCTCCTCCTCCACTCGCACTGGCTCCACCAGTCTCACCAGCAGGTACAGCCTTCAGCACCCGGTGCCGGAAATCACACCGAATTTTTGATGCAGCCATTATTAAAAAAAAAAAAAAATGGTTTAAGTACGTTTCCAACGATGCGTCATATGTGCAGTTGCTGTTATGTCAGCAGGGTTAGGATGAGATAAGTCTGCCTTTTTATTTAATACGGTTCAGTTTAGATGCTTAGCATATATACCTGTAATTCAAAATAAGTCTGCCTTTTTATTGCATTGGGTTTGTAGCCCTAGTTGCCCTTTTGTTGCCCTCCTTTTCTTTCATTTTTTTTTCATCTTATTAACAATTCATGACTATTTTTCTGCAATTTGAAATTTGACTGGCTCAAAAATTAGCAAAACTTTGGGTCGCGATTTAATGACTTAAGAAAAATGCTGGATCAGTTGTGGACCGCCAGTTTGTTACTTTTTCTGTTAATTTTGAACAGGTTTTTTACTAAATATATAATTTACTAACCGATGTTTATTAAAAACCGAGCTGTTGAAGTGACGTCTGTCAGTCCACATGTGAAACGTGTTTGTGTGAACAGGTACTGGTCAGAGGAGAGTGCAGAGAGGGAAAAGGAGAAGGAGAAGGAGTCCGCCGCGGTCATCCCCACTATAAACACTGGCTCCACCACCACCACCACCACCACATCGACCACTACCACCGCCATATCCACCACTACTGGCCCCGAAAGACGCAGGTAACACAAACACGCACAGAACATATGGCCATTTATGATAATGCTTTTTTTTAAAATTATTATTATTATTATTATACTTTAACCTAGTTTTGATCTTTTAACATCTGAAAACATGCCCTTAATGCAAAAACGTAATTATATTGGTTGATCTGCTTTTATGTAAAAATTAACAGTCTCCTCTGGATCAATGGTAAAAATTCACGTTTTTATTTGATGCCGGTGGCTTTTTAAAATATACAACCGTCAGCTTATTGTTATCAAGCTTAGATAAGATGGATGCATTATCATCATTTTGTTTAATTACACACAATTTGTATATTTATTACTCTTATACGTTTTGGGTTTAGTGGAGACTTTCAACTTCCCATGTTGTGTTTTCATCCAAACCAATTTTTTTTGTTTTTTTACTACACATTTCTTTATATGTTTTCCAGTTGAGAAAGCTTTGACATTGCCGCAAAGTATTTGCCGTAAGCGGCTCCGGTAAAACATTGCCGTGAACTGGGAATCGGCCTCCTTTCGGTGGAGACGGTAACTCCGGATGCTTCTGCTGCTTCTGTTTGAGAGCCGGGATGCGTTTTGATCTCCGGCTCCTTGCAGACGTTGTGGGAAAGGGAGTGAGAGTGTGTCTGTGAAAGAGGAAGCATGCGAGAGACGTCTTCCCGACACGGCGCTGAAATAAGCCACCTGTCTCGGTGGGAGTGGGGCAGGGCTGCTCCACCGCCTCGGCCTGCTGCAGCGACTTCTCCTTATAAGGAAGGTGGGCAGAAGCAGCGCATTTCCCTCAAGGCCGAGGATCCTTTTCTGCACCGAACGACCTCGCGCTTCTGTATTTCCCGTTGAAACTGAACTGAAACTTTTGAAACCGAAGCACTTTAGAAACTCGGCCGCATAAAGTGCTCGGGATAATAGCGGATGTGATGACGATTATGGAGCAGATGAAGATGAGTCTTGACAGTTTTCATGCCAGCGGTGATTATTTGGACATATGTTGCTCAAGTGTTTGTTGACCTGTTTGTTTGTTTGTTTGTCAGGTCATACCTGACGCCCGTGAGAGACGAGGAGTCCGAGTCTCAGAGGAAAGCTCGCTCCAGACAGGCTCGTCAGTCGAGGAGGTCCACCCAGGTGAGTTCACCTCTATCACCCTGCGTATTATTGACACTTTGTCTTTCCTATCTGATTAAAATTAGTCATTAAAAGTGCTAATCGGCAAAATGACAGTGGAGTCCGACGTCGAAACAAAATGGTGACCCTGGTTACCACTGGTTTTATAGCCATGAACTGTTTAAATAAAGTTCTCTTTGTTGAGACAGAGCAGACTTTCTGTGTACACAGGTAGCTCTTTGCTTCTATGCTTGTGCAAAGATCTTTTTACAAGCTGACAGTGCGAGTTCAAAAGTGAGTTTGAGCTTCGTCCTATCTAAAAACAAAAAAAAACTATGGAACTCCACAATAACACAAAATTTATAGTCAAAAATCAGACATGAAGGACTAATTCTACTGCAGCTCTAAAACTCACGACGATAATAATAATATTGTATTTATGAAAGAAGAAAAATCCTCCAAGCAGGAAAGAAAGATAAATCCACTCTCTTGTTTTAGGGTGTGACTCTGACTGACCTGCAAGAGGCTGAGAAAACAATCGGCAGGAGTCGTCCACTGAAGACCCGGGAGGAGGAGAAGGAGGAGAAGGAGAAGCAGGACAAGGAGAAGAAGGAGACGGAGACGAAGGAGGACGACTACCGATCGAAGTACCGCAGCTACGAAGACGTACGTTTCTCCTCCTCGTTTACGAGTCGTGCTAATTTACAGCGCGGCGTCTTCGGGCGCTCTCACCCGTCTTTATTTGTCTTCCTCGTGTCTCCCCCCCTTCCAGCGCTACCGGACTTCGTCTTCCACCTCCTCCATTTCCGCGCTCAGCACTGCCTCCACCCCTTCTTACTCGAGCACCATATTGTCCTCCAGTTCGAGCTCCCTCAACAGGCCGAACAGTCTGTCGGGCATCACCTCGTCCTACAGCCGCTCCTCCAGAGACACAGAAAAAGGTCAGTACCCTTTTAATTCTTTTAAATCTGAAAAAAATACAGAGAAAGTGCTTTTTCTCTCTCTCTCTCTCTCTCTCTCATATCACACGCACTTAAAACTGAAAAGTACATTTTGATGGCTGCATATGTGTCCTAAAGGAACGGACGGCCTTACAGTTATCTAAAGCTCTTTAAAACTCGTATGATAATGCAACCAGCAACATTATTGTGCTTTAAAACTTAAATCTGCTGCCTGTTTGTTTGTGTGAAGTCACAAACTGCTTTATTGTCTGTACTCAACCGAACTTTTTGCTGCTGAACAACACAATTTATTTTTTGCAAATTCTAGTGTAATATGGTAGCAGGTATGTGGGCAATAACCCGGACCCCTGGCTTCAACTAGTCTCTTTACGAACCCGAAGAAAGATGGCACCAATCTTTACATCCGCGTCTTCACAGAATCTCAGATGATACCCTCGAAAAACAACTTCACTTCGTCTCCTCTTTGCTTTTCTGCAGAACGGCAAAGAAAGCTTTGTGATTGCTTTTGAAATTGTGCAGTGATCATAGAGCGAAAAGCTTTTCTTCTGCAACTTTTTTTTTTTCATATAACACACGGCAGAGATTTGCCCTCCAAAACTCATACCTCCGGTATTTATAGGCAGAATGGTGATGCATGAAATGGATCTGAAGTATCTGAAATTTCAAGTTGAAAACAAACGTGATCAAAATAAAATGGAATTTCTGCACGTGTGGATAAAAATGGTATAAGATAAAGGACTGATCTGAAAATGCTCCCCGAGTTTATTGATTCGTCATTTCACCGTGTCGGCACATAACGAGGGATCTGATTGAGGCTGCAAATTTACACGTTACCTCGGTGGTGCCGTCAGAATTAAAGTGCAACTCCCTCACAGGGTTCAAACCCGTGTCATGTTTGAACTCGAACACGGCTGCCGTGGCAACTTCTTTTCACAGCTGCCGAAACGGCCATCTTTGGCTCGCTCGACTATCATCACACCGGGAGGTGAAGCAGCTCCGATATAAAGCCATATAAGCACACAGACGCACGGCGGCTGAATCCCACCTGAAGCTGGTGTCTCTCTCTCCCTCCCTCTCTCTCTCTTTCTCTCTCTCCACATTCACAAGGGCGAACCGCCACACAGCTGATTAAGAGCAACCGGACAGAAAGGGAATCGTGTTGCCTTTTTAAATGAAGTGCCTCTTCTATTAACGAATAAATCCACGAAACGTCTCTGGGAAAAGTAGAAACTGAAGGAAACACTGAGCACTTTGTTCTGTGACCAAAAAGCCCTTTTTTTTTTTTCTCTCTCTCTCTCTGCCTGCCCACACTGTGTGTGTGTGTGTGTGTGTGTGTGTGTGTGTGTGTGTGTGTGTGTGTGTGTGTGTGTGTGTGTGTGTGTAAACAGATGGACCGGATGAGATGAGAAATGGTTTTGAACATGTTTCAAAAGACATCTAATTGTCTAAAATCATCGAGGACCAGATGTACTGTAACTACAGTTACTTGAATGAGCTGTCAGCTTTTATTTCTTTCTGGAGACATTTGTTTGAGGGACAGAAGAGGGAACGCTAAATTTTATAGGTGTTTTCCTCTTCATTCAGATCAGACCGGCACATTCGGGAACTTTGGCTTTCAGTGCACGGATCCTTTTTTTTTTTTTTTTTTTTTTGGGGGGGGGGAAAAAAGTTTAACTTGATCTCGTCACGTCCTAAATATTTTACGTGCTACCATAGCATGCTAACTAACGTCAGCTCTGACAACTGACCGAGCTGCATTATAACCCACAGCGTCCCGTTGTCTTCCCTTGTGGCACCATAGTTCTATCAGGATCTTTTTTTTTTTTCTTTTAGGACATCACAAATCAGAAATGAGAGTTTTTCCACATTGTTGGTGCAACTCCCGTTCCCGTTTTAAAACCGGTTAGTTTAAAGCAGAAGTTTGGCGCAAAGCCTCAGCTTCCGCCGATCCTCCCGTTGCCGTCGATGCAGTATGCCGGATTGTTTCCGTGGCAGCGTTTTTGATTGTATTAACAGCAGTCGTTGACATTCTTCTCCGTTCGGTGGGACAGAAGCGGACAGAAAGGACGAGGAGAAGGAAGGAGAGGACAAGTCTCAGCCCCGCTCCATCCGGGATCGCAGGCGGCCCCGCGAGAAGAGACGCTCCACCGGGGTCTCCTTCTGGACTCAAGATGTAAGAGAACTTTCAGGAGGATTTTAATTTGAAGTATTTGTGGCGCGGCGGTTCGTTGACTCACCGCAACAACTCCAAGGCTGATTTTTTTTATTTCACTCCAGGGGGATGAAAATGACCCTGATCAGCAGTCTGACTCAGAGGAGGGCAGCACCAAGGGAGACCCACAGGTAAGTCTACACACACACACACACACACACACACACACACACACACACACACACACACACACACACACACACACACACACACACACACACAGACAGACAGACAGAAAGTATATTAAACTGACTTCAATAGGAGCCCTCCAGCCTGTCAACCAAATCAAACTATTGCTTTTCTTGTACGCCCTTCTGCATTCGCTCTCTATTCCGGTCCTTTCCTCTGGTCTCATCTCGTGTGCCGTCGAGGCCAAATGAGGTCCCCTTGTCTTTGATGTTCAACCCCCTCTGTCCCGCACTGCTCTTGATTTCCTCCCCTCCTACTTAACTTTCCTCCTCGCCGTCTGCTGCCTTTTGAATTTTTATTGCTCCCCCGTTTTCCATCTTCCGGTGATTGTCTGGTTGCCGAGGTGATCCTGGAAGCCAAAAGTACTCTCCGCCGTAGATCAGTAGGTTTTCAAAACATGCACACGCACAAAAGGGAAGGAAGTTGGGGTCTCTGGGGTCAAAGCACACACATAAATGAGATGGTGAAACTTAAGAAGAACTTTTGAACCCTCAGTGGGTTTAAGGGACTTTTTCAACCACCTTAAGCCAAAATTGACTTGTAAGAAAATGATGTTGAACTCCTCTGGTTCCTGAAATGAAAATAAGAAGCATAAATAAGAAGCATAAATATGCCGTGGAGTCTAGTTAAATTGGCAGAGAGGGCAGCATTGTGCTGATATGGCTGGCTGGGTGAACTTCCTGTTTGGATGGTAGTGTTTTACAGAGAAAGCAGACAGTTGTCATTAGAGTACAATTATCAGGGAGACTGCCAGACATCACTTCCAGCAGGACGGTGAAAAGGGTGGAGCAATCACAAGGAAGGAAATGGTAAACAAGCAGTTATCTCTGCGTGGAGACACGAACAGGAGCACCTCTCAAGTCACTTCTTTACAACTCTTAAATACAAGTAGTCTTTTTTTTTAAAACTCCTCCAGAGTTATTTTTTAATATTCCTACATAAAGATCCAAAAACGAGACGGTTGCTTTGTCGTGATGTCCAGAATACGTTTAAAACTCTCCCGTGTACTACGTCTCCAGTCGAGCAGCGAGTAGCACCGAGGCCGGCCGTGTATCTGATCATATTTTCCTGGAATCGCTCTCGGGTCTTCTCGACTCGGATTGTAGCGTTGCCGTGTCGCCGCCCTCTGATCCGCCTCGGGAAGGACACGGCAATTTAAAAATAGCTGGAAGACCAAACCTGGCGACCTGACTGACCTCCCTATCTGATGTCTGGCTCCGTTCTCGGGGGGGGGGGGCCTGCCTTTGAGCGCGGCGGGCCTGGGGACGCAGCGGGCCTCCAGGCTCTGGCTGGCGTGGCAGCTGTTCAGGGATTACTGTGCATGTATTTGCATGTAGAGCAGCTTGCTGGACTGCAATGGGAGTCAAGGTCGGGTGATGAGGCTGCAGTCTGAACTGATTTCATCCCTCTGTTCCGCTTTTGTTTACGTTCATAAATACCTTCCGATTTAATGCAATTTATAACACAAAGCGGTTTAACAAATGCTCTCGTGTTTCCGTTTCCTTACAGAGTGACAGATTGTCCAGGTACGTTCTACCGCCTTCACTTCCTGTTCCTTCTAGTTGTTCATCTGTTTCGTGTCTCTGCGTCCGTTACAAACGAGCGCCTGCTATTACCGTTGCAGGAATGAGAGCACTTCATCCTTGGATCGCAACGACGCTCTTTTCAGCCGTAGCTACGGCGAGAGTCGAAGGCCGTACTCCAGCCGACTGGACAGAGACGACACCACTGACTACAAGAAGGTACACCTTTCTTTTGCGTAGCACTAAGTCGCACCAACGTCTGCAGAGTTAATAGTATCTTGTCTTCATTTCAGGCTAATCATACTGGACGCAAGTTATACGTGTCTGATGCACAATGGCCCCAAAAATCTGAAGAAAACGATGCACGTATGAAATCTAGGGATCAAATTTCAGAAAGTCGCAGGGAGCCAAATCTGCGAGAAACTCTTGAGCGGACCTGTTGTCATGTTGGAGAACGCTGTTGCCATGGCGCCCCGCTTCAGGTGGTTTGCAGTGAATGTTTTTTTTTTGTTTGTTGTTGTTGTCCTCCCTCAGACGCTTCAGAAGGTCCCAGTAGAACTCGGTGTTGACGGTCCGACCCCGGGCCGAACACCAGAGGAACCGGACTTGATTGAATGGATTTGACTGTCACCCGCGCTGACCGTTGGGTTTTCTCTCTCCAGCTCTACGAGCAGATCTTAGCCGAGAACGAGAAGTTGAAGGCCCAGTTACGTGACACGGACCTGGAGCTGGCAGACCTGAAGCTACAACTAGAGAAGGCCACACAGGTACGCTGACCTCGCGCGTCTTCAGCCGACCGGCACACATCTGGACGCGAGCGTTAAAGTTTCTGACTCGTTCGTTTTTTTGTTTGTTTTTGTTTTGTTTGTTATTGTTGCAGAGGCAGGAACGCTACGCCGACCGATCACAGCTCGAGATGGAGAAAAGGGTAAAAACGCACACTCGTTTAATAACCTGCCTTGAATGCAATATATATATACCTCTGGTGTGTCTCGGACTAAATATAGAAGAAGGAAGTCTTTGTGTTACGTTTTCAAAGTATTGTCATTGAACTCGACCTGCTTTAAAACATCACAGTAACTCTGCCAATGGGTTTATGTCTGAAGGTAACAAGCAGGCCCCAATATCATCTGGGTGCTGGTATGATCTTACCGAGTTTTTGTTTTGTATCGGTCTCCTCTCTGCTGCTGGCTGTCACACATGCCCTCGTACCCGGGGTCAAAGGGCGCCTCCTTTCTTCCCTCCCTCCCTCCTTCCCTCCACTTTTTCATTTCTTTCCCAGCCTCCTTCCTTCCCTGTCTCCCTCTTCTCCCTTCTCCTCCTTCCTTCCCTCCCTCCTTCTCCTCTGTCCCTCCTTCCCTCCCCTCCACTTCTCCTCCCTCCCTCCCTTTCTTCTCCTCCTTCCTTCCCTCCCTCTTCTCCTCCTTCCCTCCTTCCCTCCCCTCCACTTCTCCTCCTTCCTTGCCTCCCTCCTCCTCCTCCCTCCTTCCCTCCACACCACTTCTTCTCCCTCCCTCCCTCCTTCTCCTCCTTCACCCCCTCCCTCTTTCCTTCCTTCCCTCCTTCTCCTCCCTCCTTCCCTCCCCTCCACTTTTCCCTCCTTCCCTCCACACCACTTCTCCTCCCTCCTTCTCGTCCCTCCTTCCTTCCCCTCCACCTCTCCTCCTTCCTTCCCTCCCTCCTTCTCCTCCTTCACCCCCTCCCTCTTCTCCCTCTTTCCTTCCTTCCTTCCCTTCCTCCCTCTTTCCCTCCCCTCCACTTCTCCTCCCTCCTTCCTTCTCCTTCTTCACTCCCTCCTTGTCCTCCCTCCTTCCCTCCACGCCACCGAGAACACTGCCACCTTCTCTTCCACCTGTTTTTGAACCTGTGGCAGCGTGTGGTCACCACTTCTCAATACTGCTTATGATACTTTTTATTTGTTTTGTATTTTGTGTGTGAAAGTGTGTCGACGTCATTTTGTGCAGGAAGTTGTGAACGATTCTTACAGTTTGTTAAAACTCCCGTTGAAACATCCCGTGCACGCGTGTTTTCCTGCTGTTTTCACTCGTCCAGTAACAACGCCCGGCGTCTTCAGCTGCAGCTCTGTTAGCCAATGACATCACCACCTGTAGATCCGTGAACTCCGTCCACTATTTTCCAGCCCCATGCTGCAATCTGAACATTTCAGATCATCATCATCATCATCATCATCATTCGCGTGTCATCTGTCCTCACGGCCTCTTATAATACAAGAATGTCCTTTTTTTTTTTTCTAACATCAGGAAAAAAAAAGACATTCTGACGTCCCCGTTTCATTAACATCCAACACGTCTACATCCAACACATCTACATCCAACACGTCTACGTCCTCATCTCCTGACTCACGACAGACATACATGTAAATCCTGTCACACGTCACTGAATATGTAGGTCTGAACTGGCTGTTGCTTGCAGACGCCTTCACCAGACGTGTGTGTGTGTGTGTGTGTGTGTGTGTGTGTGTGTTGTCCGCTGCACCCTCACCGTCTTCCACACGTGTGTGTGTGTGTGTGTGTGTGTGTGTAAAGCCTCCACTGAATGAAGTGTGTTTCTTTGCTCGTTGCCTCTGTATGATTTAACCCGTTGCCCTCCACCCAACAGGAAAGAAGAGCTCTAGAAAGGAAGATATCTGAGATGGAGGAGGAACTTAAGGTACTGCCACACACACACACACACACACACACACACACACACACACACACACACACACACACACACACACACACACACACACACACACACACACACACACACACACACACACACACACACACACACACACACACAGATGCATTAAGTGTGCTATTCATGATATTAAAATGAAGTGTCTTTGTATATATAAATCTGGATCACTCACATTTTCTTTGGTTTAATAGAAAGGGGCGGAGGGGGAGGCATCTTAAAAGCCACGGTGTTGAATATACGATATAAACTTGGGTCTTATGTTTGTAGTTTTGCCGTTTTTTTTTTTTTCCCCTAAGATCTGGAGACAATCGCTGCGACAAAGTCAGACAGATCGAGAAACGCGAGCCGTTAGACGATCAGACAAGGTGGTAAACAAATCGGCAGCTTATTCTAAGCCGCTTTATTTGGAGGTAAATCAAATTTCCCCCCCCCGACGTGCTCTGATTGTACGTCATGTGCTACTCGGGAGACATTAACGAAGGACAAACATTATATTTATATTTACCGTGACGCTGAACAGATAGAAGTGGTGTGTTTGTGTAGCTTCTCTCTCTCTCTCTCTCTCTCTCTCTCTCTCTCTCTCTCTCTCTCTCTCTCTCTCTCGTCACACAATCCTGGGAGGTTCCTTAACCAGTTAGATTATTATTATTATTATTTGTTGTCTTTCTTCGGCTCGAGAAACGACGACTTCCCACAGATTTGTGGACGTGTTTTTTTTTTTTTTTTTTTTTTAAAGCCGTGCTGTGAGGAGACTCGGTTGTCTCCGTGGCAACGGGAGCTGTCAGAACGCTTGTAAGTTACACTGGAACCCGAGTGTTGAAGAAACTCACTAGCCTAGCGACGTTAAGGCTACGTGCTGCGGATTAAACCCCCTCCCCCTCCACCCGCCCCGTCGTTAGCTCTGTTGGTAGTTAGCGTTTAAACTCCTGCGCTGAGATCGACCAATTAAATGTTCCTTTTTCTGGGAGGGGAAAAAAAAAAAGGTTTTGAGAGAAGAGAGGAGCGTCGTCACTTTTCCATTCTGTCTTTACAAGCATCACGCCGAAGCAGAAAGCTCGTAGTAATCATTCCTTCGGTTTCCAAAGTCTGTCCCCATTATTCTAACAGTCTTCCTTTTCTGTTTCCCCTTTTTTTTTTTTTTTTTTTTTTTTTTTTGTTGTCCTTCCTTCTCTATTACTTTAAATTGTCCTGTCTCTCATTAATCCTTTTCTCTCTCCTGAAACACATTCTTGTCTCCTCTCTCTCTCTCTCCTCCTGTCCTCCTCCTTGTTGTCCTTCTCTCTGTTCTCCTGTGTTGTGCTTGTTCTTGTCCCCACTTCCACCCTCCCTCCCTCCCCCTCCCCTGCAGAACCTCCCCCAGGTAAAGCAGGTTCAGGCCCTGCGGCAGGTTAAGGAGCGGCTGCAGGCTGAGAACCGGGCCCTGGCCCGCGTGGTGGCGAAGCTCACGCAGTCGGCCTGCAGCCAGCTGCCCGCCGTCGACCTCTAAATCCACGTCCGTCTGTCCACCACCATTTCCTCCTCCTCCTCTTCTTCGTCTTCTTCTTCTTCGTCTTCTTCTTCTTCCTCCTCACTCTCCCAGCCCTGCCCCTCCCCCACCCTCTACCAACTCCCATCCTTCTCATGCTCCATTCGTGCTCTGCCCCGCACCCATAGACAGGCAGGTGTCCAGCCGCTCACCTTTATCTCTGGTTTTGTAAACTCCCCCCTTTTTCCTCTGCCTCCCCAGAGCTTTTTTTGTTTTGTTTTGTTGTTGTTGTTTTTCAGATTGGGGAGGGTGACTTTTTCTTTGTTTTTTTTTTCCCATCGGGACACTCTCCGTTTACAGCACACGACTGTCAGGTGCCTTCCGCACCTTTCACCAAAACTAAATCCTAAATCTATCAAACTAAACGAGGTCGATAAAGAAACCCGAGACGAAGCTCAGGTAAGTGTTGGGAGACGGTTTTAATTTCGCATCCCGTGCTGTAAAGGAAAGTGTCCCCCGTAGTTATTAGCGGCGACGCTTTCGTCGGAGGGGAGCTCGGATGTTCAGTTTGGCTTGTTCTGGCTTTATTTGCATGAAGTTGGCTTCCTGTGGCAGTTTTTTTTTTTTTGTTCCCAAATCTTCGGAGACTGAACTATTTTCTTCCCTCCTGTGTGTTTGGATTTGGACAGATGACATCAACGAAGTATTTCAGAGACCTGCATGCTACAGACGGGTTCATTTGGTTTCTTGCCCTGTGCTCCATCAATATGGGGTATAAAGTCAAATATGCATTCATGAGCTGAACTGTGGGGAGTTAAACTAGCGGTTGATTGTCATCTGTAATCAATGACTAACAGGTTGGTTGTTGTTGTTGTTGTTTTTTTTTAAGTGGACTGAAATCTCCTGGGAGATTGTCAGTGTTGAACACGTTTTCCACACAGAGTCCTCGTCACCACGGCTTCTTCCAAAGAGTCAAAACGACGTCGGGGTGCTCGTTTATTTCTGCAATCATGTCGGAGAATTAACGACGTGCATTGATCCAAATTTTAAACCGTTACGCTTTTATTGTTCACAGGAAGTTTTGTTCAGTTGACAGTAAAGCTGCACAATTAACCGCAAGGGGAAAAACTGCAATCGGTTGACGCCTCGAAGATGGATCTTTTTTTTTTTAAATGACGACTCTGCCGCCGTTTTATTCGGGACATCGGACACATCAAAACAAGCGCTCCCACTCTCCCTCAGCCAGCGGCGACGCAGCCGTGAGCTCGGAGCGAGAGATGTTGTCCAGAGTTTGATATGCGGGTATCGTGACGGGCATCCTGCCGAGTTCTGCCCGCCCGCTGAGAACGAAATGCGCCTCGCGGCGGCGCGCGGGAGGCTGACGGAAAACTGAAATGGTTTTCTTGCCGTTTCAATGCGATTTTAATCAACTCTTGTCGGGTTCAGCGACGACGATAAATCACACGAAGTCTGTAGCTTCTCAACATTTTGAGTCGTCAGGGTTTTATTAGAGTCAGTAGCAGCAATTTAATCGATACAATTGATCTTAAATTTACAATATATTCCCCCCCCCCACCCCAATAAAAGTCATTTCATATTAAATATGTGCTAATAAAGAGCCCCAATCTGATAACGCAGTTTGCTGAAAATGTGAAAAAACTCATTTGTAGTCTAAATCAATACTCGTCAATTCTGCGCTGAACATGCGTGTTAAAATTATGAATATATATATTTTGGCGTCCACTCAACAAATGTCTCCTATGAGACAACCATCCGCCGACCAGTGAAAACGTGACGGCGTCCTCTGTTGTGTGTATTTTTCCGGCTGCCGGTGAGCAGCCGTTCAGATTCTGCATGGCTTGTCTCAGGATCTTTGGCCTGTGGTGTGCCCGCTTTGGTTTTTTTTTACTTTTTCTCTCTCTCGACTTGGAACAAAGTGGTTTATTTTTGTTTTAATATGCAAAAATAATAGTAATAATAATAATTAAAAAAAATAAAAAAAAAAAAGACGACAACAAAACATGAGAGATGCTGTGTGACTCCCGAGATTGCCTTTTTTTTTATTTTACTTTTATTTTTTTACACAGGCTGCAAAATTAACAGTTTGTAAGACGGGCCTGACCGGTTTTAACGACGCATGTCTGCTGTCACGACTTGTCTAAAGACGTCTCCTCTCTTGTGTCTCTTCCTCCCGTCCCCGTTTCCTCTTATTCCCTTTCAGATGCTCCCAGACTTGAAAGCAGACAACCAGAGACTAAAGGACGAGAACGGAGCGCTCATTCGAGTCATTAGCAAGCTTTCCAAGTAGAACCAGACCCCCCCGCCCCGTCTTCTGCACCCCCTAGTCCCCCCCCACCCCATGGCAGTGACTAATGGAATTGCACATTTAGATATTAATTGCAACAGACATCAGAGACAAGACTCCTTTTTTTAATTTTTTTTTAATTTTTTTTTCCTTCTCTCTCCCCCTCCTGACTCTTTAAAAATCTCCCTTTTGGTTTTTTTTGTTGTTGTTGTTGTTGTTTTTTTTTTTTTTTGCTCCTCCACCTTCACTGCAGCATCCATCCATCCATCCACCCACCTCCGCCACTATGAACCCACCCGTGGCCGCTGTCCCGATAGAACCACTTGAGTTTACTTGAGCAAAAAAAAAAGAAAAAACTAAAAAAAATTCAACAACAAAAAGAAAGGAGGGTTGTGTGATCAGCATGTAAACGCGTTGCGGGCGGGGAAGCCTGAAAACTATTTAACCAATAAGCCTTAGTTGTACATAAAGAGAAAAAGAAAAACACTTGCATCGATCTCTCTCTCTCTCTCTCCTTTCTCTCTCGGCTTTCACCGAACAACAGATATTATCCAACACCTGATTTTATTTGTGCCACAATCTCTTATTTGATGTTTTTTTGTTTTTTTGTTTCCTCTTCCTGTGTTGTGTGCTGTGCAGTTACTCTCCCTCCCCTACCCCCTTGGAAAAAAGTGCCACTTCTGCCCATTATCAGCTCCTTGTGGCCCCGCCCCCTCCCGTATCCACCCCCCCCACCGCCCCCCCACTCCCCTCCACACACACAGAGATCACCAACACCCCCCTCCACCCACACACCCACACCCCCCTTATTTTTGTACCTCTGTGTGTCTTCCTCCAAGAGGGAAAAAAAAAAAAAAAATTATAATTTTGAATCCTCGCTTTAGCGAAACGAGGCGGACCTGGTGGAATTAAGCTTTCACTGTATGTGCAATATGCATTTCTTTACTTTTTTTTTTTTTTTTAATGCTTTAATGATGAGTCCATCACAAGTAGGATTTTTCACTCTTCCACTTCTTCCGCTTCCATCGCTCACTTTCTACCCCCTCTTTATTTTTTTTGTTTTTATTTTTTTTTGTTTTGTTTTAAGTTTGTAGTGTAGTCAGTTTATACTCCGTATTTCTCACTTTGTTTTAGCAGGTACTGAGTGACGCTGTATATACCTGTATGTATTTGTTTGAGACCAGCACATGGCATGCGTTTATGGTTCCCGTCTGTTACTATTAAAAGTATACAAATTCCAGAGGACAAACAGGTGTGTTTTAATTATTATTATTATTATTATTATTTGTTTTCTTTTTATAGTCTATAAAGACATTGGATACAGTACAGTAGAGCCTCTCTCTTTACACGGGATGGCTGACAGTGTTCAGTGCTTTTTTTTTTTTTTTTTTTTTTTTTGCTTTATTTTTATTTTATTTTTTTTGCCAGTTTAAAATAAGTGTTCACATAATTGAGATACAAAAAAACCGAATAATCGCTTCACTACATTTCACTTTCATTGTATCCAGTATCTTGAAAGAGTTCATTTTGTTTCTTTGATTTGATTTGTTTTTTTTTGTTTTTTTTTTAAAGCTGTAGTATTGTAGCCAAGGTGTTGTCACTTAAAAAAATAAAAATAAAAAATAAAAAAAAAGAAGAAGAATATCTTAGGTATTGCTAACCCAGTCCTCTCTACAATGTCTACATGCACTGTCGATGCCATGTGAGGAGTCTTGATGTCAGGTTTAAAGCACCATCAAATATTCCATTAATCTGAAGACATTTTATGCATTTCAGTGGCCTTTTAAGGATATTTTTAGTAAAAGAAGTCACTGCAGATGGCCCGATGGCCATCTACTCTCTCTCTCTGTCTCTCTCTCTCTCTCTCTCTTTTTTTTTTTTCTTTATTTTTCCCATCATCTTGTAAAATAGGTGTGTGGCTTAATACATGCAAGCTGTGCTGTGACTACCAACCACTGAAGAGTTCATTAAAAAATAAACTTGTACATTGTAAAGTTCCCCTGCCTCTTTATTCCCCCCCCCCCCCCGCTCGCTTGTTTATTTATTTATTTATTTATTTATTTATTTTAATGTCGTGAAAGTGGAATATTTCGTTTTCTTGTTTCCTTCTTGAGAACGCCTGGAAGGAATTTAGTTTAGTAGGTCGAAGGTCACGGTGACCTCACCAGAACATGTTTGTGGCTGTAATTCAAGAATTCAGCTGCTGGTCGGGACAAAAATGTCAGAAATGCCTTGGAGGGTAAAACGGTCCAGTGATGACATTTTATATCCAAAAGGTCAAAGGTCAACATTAAAATGTTCCAGAAAAACACTTTCTTCTTTTCTTTTTTTCCCCCCGCCCGCCTGTTATTTGCGACCAGAACGGGGAAGATTGTGAACATATTTCACATTCGAATCAGATACTGAATTGGCGAAACCGATCTTGAAGCTGCTGGTTGTTTAGATCTTCTGTAGCGTCGTCTGAATTTACACCTTTTAATAACAGCAGACGGTAGATAAGAAAAATCTTAAAGTCACACGTTTTTTTTTATTCACCATAATAATCATAATAATAACACCTGACTGCTGTCCATCCAATCTACTTTTAACACTCGTGTTGTTGCAAATTGGGCTTTGTGTTTTTTCTTTCTCCTGTTGGAGCGCCGAGCTGCTGCTGCTGCTGCTGCTCTCCTTCACGCCACTAGATGGCGCACAGCTTTGCAAGACCGTCAGTCAGGTGCACTTCAGATCCCAGGAAGTCGGTTCACAGAACCCCGAAGCGCTTCTGTTCAGAGCCGCCGCATATTTTGTTTCACGTTATGCTTCTTAAATGCAAATCTAATACTCGACGCTCCCAGATGGTAACTACCTCCGCGTCAATAACAACACTCGAGTGCGCTCCGTTTCCTCCCTGAGCTTCAAATCCCTCCAGATGTATTCAGCCTCCCTTTAATCCCGCGCCGCCGCGTGGGTGTGATGAAGACCTCCGAATCTTCGGCTAAATCTCGCACGGGGAATCGGTAAGCCGGGATCTGCTGTAATTGCCCCGAGTAACGCGAAAGTGTTTCCACTGCCTCAGCAGTGCGGTTCAGAGAGTCTGGTTCGGGTCTTGTGTCTGTGACATGCTTCATCAACCGTCTCGGCAAAAGAAAAATGTCCTCATCAGGACCGTGACAGAAGAGAATCATCGAGGGGGAAGAAGAAGAAGAAAAAAAAAGGCAGATTCTTGGCTTTAAAAAATGACTGTGTGTGATTGTAACAAATGGTTTGAATTAATGCTGCTTTTTCTTGATGTTTTAAGGCGAGAGTGGTGGGAGTGACATTAAGCAGTAGGTAACCGGTTCATCCTGTGAGGACCATGAATGCGCATAGATAACTTCAAGATCATCCGTCCGATGGTTTCAGAGATAGTTTCACCTCCGATGCGGAAACACGTCGGAGATGTCGGCTCAAGAGGATCATCAGGGTTCATCCTCTGGGGATCAGAAAGGTCACACTTAGAGTTAATGGCCTTTAATATCTTAAAATCTACAATATATTTGCCTTGCAGTGCATTTATTCGGTCCGCCATCCTGGACCTTCTACCGCATCCGTCTTACGTACAATTTTTAACTGTCATCTTTTTCCTATTATTTGTATTTTACAGTTTTTTGTTGTTGTTGTTGTTGTTGTTGTTTTACATCACAAATCCTGCACTTTAAACGCCCGCAGTCAGAAGCAGTTCTGTCGGTGCTAGTAAAAGTGTTATTAATAGCGTTATCTATCATCTCTGTTGTTTCTTATTTACCTGCTATCTTTCTGTAATTTTTTGTTGTTGTTGTGTTATTTCTTTTTTTTTTTCCTGTTTTATTTCTTATCTCGTGTGGTAGCTCTTTGGCACTGTGAGGAAGGACATTTAGTTCTGCTGATTTCTTGTATGTGGGTGAGACAAACTTGAAACAGAAAAACACCGTAGCACCATTTTATTCTGATAAAAGGCCTTCAGAGTGCAGGTTTATTCGTGCTTCTAAAAGTTCAGTTTCCATTTCTTTACCTGCTAATCATCCTGCAAAGAGTTCAAGCTTGTTATGAAAACCTGAGATGGACAATCTGTCACAGAGCGTGAGTCACATCCGTTTTTCATGGCTGCATGCTGTGTAATTCTTTGCCGACTAAAGCGGCTTTTTGAAGCTCATCGGCGTCATTTTGGAGCGACATCTTTGTACTTTTATCCCGTTCGAACATCTGAAACGAGACGGCGTGCTCCGAGAAATCGCCGGTAAAAACATGTAATTTGAAATAAAAGGGAATAAAACATTGGCGTGTCACAGTCAGAATTTGTTTGAACTCCCGGAGGCCCGAAAAATAAATCTCAGCCGGAGCTTTTACAGACCTAAAAAAAAAAAAATGAGAAGAGTTTTTCCCTGATTGCTGGACGGTGTCTTTGATTCCTGACAGCAGCTCCGGTGTGAGATGACGTGCGGTACTTTTCTTGGTTAGAAATCATCCTTAACGATGGATTTAAATCTCGGCGCACACACACACACACACACACACACACTGAATGAGCTAAATCCATCTCGGCTGCGAGCACGAACAGCAGCGGGGTTAACAAACGATGACGAATCGAGGCGTCCGGATGAAGTGACGGCTCGAGTCTGTCACTGAAACCAAGACGAGCACGCTCGGTTAGAAAAATGCGATCCGAGGCATCGAGAAATGACGCTATAGAGACGTCTCTCAGTCTCTGACGCCGGCTGCGTCCATGGGAACGCTGAGGGGGGAGGATACGGGGGGAGAGTAGGCCGCTAAACGATACTTTGATTCATCCATTAGTCAACTGACGGAGATTTAATGAACTGATTGTTAAAGTCATTAATGAGAGCGAGGCTGTTTCCAGTTTAAAGATGTGGGATTTAATACAATTTAATAAAAGACCTTTACGTGTAGTTTTTCCACTCCATGTGGACCAAACAATTATTCCAGTAAACAACCGACCGGCTCCTACTTGTGATAAGTCGGGGAATCTTTTTCTAGTCTTGCTCTGAGTTTTTAGGAAGATGTTTTTCTTCTTCTGTACAGGATCACAGAGTCTCTGTATGGTCGCAGCTGAAAGGAGCAGCAGTCCCTCCTTGCTTTAGAAAGATGGATTCAAACGATTTCCCGTCTAAACCTTTGAAGAATTTCGGTCCACCGTGTTCAATGCCCTCCGTCCCTTCCTCCATTGACCATATAAGGAAGGAGAGGTGTCGGCTGTGCCGTTATTGGCTTTGATCTGCCAGGATTTTCCACTTTCTGGCCTCCTTCGACCTTAAATGGTCTTCTGAGCCTCCATCCAGTCACGATGTCGCGCATTTCGTCTGCGAAATGAAAGTTTGTTTCATTTTGTTCTTTTTTTTTGGTTTGTTTAGCTGTTTGTGTGTTTTTTTTTTTTTTGTGTGCAAATAAATAACAAACATTAAAAGAAGTCATCCTCAGCACTCTTCAGGAAACATTTCGCCGTAGTGAACTCGGAATTTTAGCCCAAACGTAGAAAAAAACAAATCTGGCGTTGAAGAAGAGCGGCGGAGATGTGAAAAGAATAAATACCTGACTGATTACCTCACAACGAAGCAGATTGTTTGCTCTGTGCGACTCCAAAGAAAAAGCATGAATTGGGCCTTTTAACGTGAGGAAAGAAATCCTCTCGTAGTCGTGTTAATTTGGTGACATGAAACTAAGCGAAGGAATCTCATTAGTTAATAGACGTCGACTGAAATCATTTTTTTTTTAACTGACTTTACTTTGATTCGTTTTTCCAAAAGAAAACAATTCACATTAATTCAGCATTTCGAGCAGACTGAAAGACTTTTTTGTTTTTCGCCGCGTGTGCGCCGACTCAGCAGCAGAGTGAAAAGCACGGCACGCTGACCCAGCCAGTTCACCCGCCACCGTCGTCCTCCTCCTCCTCCTCCTCATCATCATCATCATCAACAGATGGCACCCAGCAGATGGCGCGGGCGGCCGTTGGGAGGCCACAGCCGGGACAGCGGACAAACCTGCGAGCCGGACCTCCGACGGGACCTGAGGAACCCCCACACACACACACACTTAAGCCTATAATTTCTTGCATTTCCTGCCCTGATTACTTGGAGCGACACGCGGCTAATAGTTCAACAAAATCCCGCTGTTGTGTCTCCATCTCTTTGCCTCAGTGCCGCCGCCGTGTGGCCGGCGGCGGTACGCTTTTAAACCCCGTCGCGTTCCCGTCAGCGCGATATCTCCGGGAGGCGAAACGATTCGAATTCGTCGGTGAAAGGCCGCGGCGGCCTCGCCAAAAAAAAAACACGCCCCCGGCGGCCGTAACTCGGGGAGCTCTCGTGCGAACGCTTTGCGCTAACGTCGCGCACAAATGCCCGATGGGATCAAAATTAGGAGTTGAAAACATTTTATATCCAAAAGGTCAAAGGTCAACCTCGCTTTGACATCATAACCTTCTGCAAAAAAAAACAAAAAAAACGCTCTTCTGTCTGGGACGGGGAGGCCGAGGACCGCATTTCACATTCAGTCAGGTAAAGAACACGTGAAAGCATCATCTCCTCGTCAATCAGCTTTATCTTTATTTTTCAATTCATTGCAATAATCCGGTTTTGGATTTCTGAGATTGGCTTTAGTTATCGTCGACGGTACGTTGTTAATTACGAGGCAATGCGGCGCTGACTTTTAGAATCCACATTTACTTCTGCTCAGCGGAGGCGACGCGCACGACCCTTAAGCCCAGTTTAACATCTGTGTCACCCCAACATCTGGGAGAGGCATTTCTTGAGTACCTCTTTACTGGATAAACCCTTTCACGGGAGAATGAGCTCGCGGCGGCTCCTCGCCCCCGAATTACCCTCCTAATAGCTTCTGACTGAAACATTACTGTCAAATAAATGAAAATGTGCAAACGCAAGAGCGGCGCTAATGTTACGTTTCATATAAATTTCATGCTACTTGGTGATGCTCATTTTTTTTTACAGCGATGCATTTTTTTTTTTCTTTCTTTCTCATTACCACAAACGTGTTGCGGGTTACAAAATGTGGCTATTCATTAGGAAAAAGGAGCACTTTTAGTACTTTAAATAAAACAAAATGTTCAGAGTCTGAACATTTTTTTTTTTTTTTTTTTTTAATGGAGGTAAATGGGATTTCAATAAATGCGAGCGCGGCAGCGTTTGTGTTGGCATAGAAGGAAACACTCCTCAGCAGCAGACTGAAATATGCTAAATATGCAGCAGCGTGACCTGAGTCCACAGATCAGGGTTTATTTTTTAGGAAGGGCGCCTCACCCCCCCCCCCCCTTGCTCCACCCAGGGTTTCCACCCCACCCTCCCCTCATTATCTGTATATCTGCCACACGCAAAGATAACAGCTCCCACTCACCGGGTGGGATGTGGACGGGGTGTCGGGAAAACAAACATTGCGTGTTTGTCATTTTGGTGGTAAATGAGGTTTTCTGACAGTAAGCGCCTATGGCGGGTTTTAAATCACAGCTTGGGGAGAAAACCCGGGCCGGTGCAGTTGAGGTAACGGCAGAAAGGCAACGAGGATTGAATATCCCCGGGATGCCGTGCGGAGTTATTACAACGAGGCTTTGCGTCAAGCGCACAGCCGCGGTGCGCAGAATGGCGCATTCATTATATTTCCACTAAGCTGGGATCATAATACGCGGGAGAGCTCCAGAAAGGGTTTAAAATGATAAACTTATGCAGACACGTTGTTGTTGTTGTTGTTGTTTTTTTTTTTTTAGCTGGAAATGTCTAATTTACTATATCTAAATAAAGTGTTTTGCTGATTTGGAGGTTTCCATCCTATCAGATGGACTTTTCCACAAAAAATTGTACAAAAGTGCTTTACACAAAATAACAAAAAAAACAAAAACATCCATCTATCTATTGTGAAATTACAGAACTGCTGTGATAAAAACACAAGTCTTCAAATGTACGATGATACTATAACGTATTCATTAGTCTCTTTATACGCATATCTCAAAAGTGCCGTCAAATATCGCAAACGTCTTTACAAATGAGCCGTAAACCACCTGTTGCGAGCCCCCTTGCGGGAAAAACGAAAAGACTATTCCGGAGTCTCCCCGGGGTCCGGGGTCGGGGGGGGTGGGGACGTGGGGAGGAGGAGGAAGCGCTGCGTCTCCGCTTCGGCTTCGGCTTCGCTCGGGACTGTTCGTACGTCGTCGGACCAGCCCGACGTGCCAGAGGGCAGCGCGAGCACAGCGGCACCCAGCAGCTCCCCGACGAGCGCCATTCATCCGAGCGCGGCGCGGGCACACCTGGTCCGACCGAGAGCAGCAGCAGCAGCAGGGGTTGTTGTTTTCTGGGGCGTCCGAAGCGGCTCCACCACAGGTGAGTCTCTACCTGGATTCACCGCTGCGCTCTTCTCTCGTCAACTTTTACGCACTTTTGAGTGTTTTCTTTTTTTTTTTGGGGGGGGGGGGGGACAAACCAACAACCTCGTAGAGATAAGAGGGATAAGTTGTCTTGGGTTTGAAAAGGGAGCCGTGGAAAGACTTTTGGAAGTTTTTGTGTTTTGTCGCGAGGCTGACTTTATTCTCCTTCTACCTGCCAGCAGCTCCCGGGTTAAACCACTCGAGGAATGCGGTGCCATTAGTGGAGAGCTGAGAAATTCACATTCACTTCAACTTTAATTTCCACCAACTTTTGCGTGCGAGAAGGAACTTATCGAGAGAAAAAAGGGAGGGGGGAGAGAGAGAGAGAGAGAGAGAGAGAGAGAGAGAGATCATGGCCACCGGCGGATTTAAGCCCAATGCCACGACGGACTTTTTGGAGGAATGGAAGGCGAAGCGAGAGAAAATGAGAGCCAAAATGCTGGGGGACATTGCCGCGGCGACGGGTGCTCCCTTGACTGCCGGCAACGCAAACAGCACCAACCGCCACGCCGCTCCGCCGGGCGCCGAGTTCACCGGCAACCCGGACCGGAGCGCCCCCGCGGCGAACTGCCACCCCTCCTCCTACTCGGTGGCTCGGTCCTCCTCCGCCTCGGCTCTTAAGAGACCAGAGGAAGAGGCGCAGCACCCGGTCCACCCCGCCGCCGCCGCCGCCGCCGCCGCTACCACCCCGGGGAGCAACCTGAAGAAGGCCCCGCCTCAGGCAGACGGCACCCAGTGCGCCTCTCCCGACTCCGGCCCCGGCCCCATGGCGTGCAACGACAGCGACAAGGAGAGCCCGTCGCCCAGCAAGGGGAAGGAGAAGAAGAGCACGGGACCCAGCGCCAGAAAGGGCAAAGGACAGATAGAGAAGAGGAAGTTAAGGGAGAAGAGGAGGTCAACAGGTGTTGTCAGCATACCGTCCAACGAGGTGAGTCACTCCCTGCTGATGTTTTAAAGTGACGGCGTGACACCTTTTTAGTGCAGGTGAAGCACATTTTCCAGGGTTTTGGGAGTCGTGGCTCATCAAAGCTGCTGCTGCCACAAACTGGGATAATACGGAGGCCCATGTTGGGAAGGGAGGTGGCTGTCAAAACCTAGTGACAATTTGATTTGTTTTTACCTACTGTACTTTTGAAAAGGCCAAAAGTTTGTTATGAGGTAAATACAGTCCAAATATAAATCTTTGCAAAACATTATCACAACTTTTTGACAAAATGCTGCATTTTAGACTTGTTCTCTTTTGTGTTTTTCAACACGGTGGGATCATGCTGGCAAAAGTGTACTGGCTTGAAAATACTGTTTTCGGTGCTCGCTGTAGCGGCATAAATATTTCTAAATCAAAAGAACACAGAAGAGAACAGCACTTGTTTTCCAAAAGCCTCCAAATTCCTCCCGTACACGTGTCTGGTTTAATCGGCCCTCTGCAGAGAGAGAAATGAAAGTGTGTGTGTGTGTGTGTGTGTGTGTGTGTGTGTGTGTGTGTGTGTTTCATTGTTATTGAATTTAAATCACCTCACACTCCTGCTCGATTCCTGTGGTTCGGACTCATGCAGGAACTCTGCAGCCAACACCTGAAGGCTGCCACTGTAATTACGTACACTTAAAAGCACCCAAATTATTCAAACTCGGTGGGAATGCACGCTTTTGTTTTGTTTTGTTTTGTTCTTTGCGTGATTGGTGGTGTGGTGCCTTCAGGACCGGCCCGTGACCCCCCCCCCCCCGAATCCCCTTCGTTCTCTTGCTCTGACAGCCGCCCGGGTCTCGGTGCCCTCGGGGCAGCATAACTTGGGAGTTGGACCAGTCCGTCAGTGGGCGCTCCACATCCTGTTATTAGGCGCTCGGCAAGCCAGGCGGTAATGTTGGGCTTCGGCTCCGTGGGCCGTGCCAGAGACGTTAGATCGAGCCCATGGGCAGCTGATTATGTGGCGAAGTCGGGTGAACGGGCTGTTGTTTGAGGGGGCGGTGGTGGTGGGGGTGGGGGTGGGGGTGGTGTAATCTGATGAGTTGTGGTGGTTGAGCTGAGTTGTGTGAGTGGGGCAGGCAGGAAGAACTGGAAGTCTCTGATCTCAACTGGAGCCCGGTGGTCTGACCACAGTTTGTACAACCGTCTCTTATCTGTTGTATTTCAAAGACTTGGATGAACTTATTACCTAGTTTTCACAAACCGAGGCCGAAGGTTTCGACCGCCGTACGTTTCTGATTTGTTCTCTTGTCACGTTTAGTTTCCTTGAAGTTGTGTAATTGTAAGTAAAACTCCTGCTCTTGTCTTCTTTCGCTGGTGGTCACATTGAAAATCTGGTAACTGCAGGCAGCCAGATATCAGCCAGATTTTTGTCGTCGTTGTTGTTTTTTTTTGTCTTCAGCTACTGACGTGACCCGATCGGTAAAGAAACGACGAGCTGAATTCGATGGCAAACTTGCACCCGAATAATATGAGATTCGCGTATTTATTTAACGTAATAGCGACGTCGAATATTACCCGTGAAACACCTCTCGCCACGTGGACTCATCACCGACGCTTTTAATAGGGTTACTCCAGAGGTCAGCGAGGTCAAACGTTCACCAGTTAATACGACCTTCTGCGGTTCTGTTTGGCAGCTACGTCACAGTTACGCAAATCCCTAAATGGAAAAAAAAAATGAACGTCTTTGTTCATGTCCATAATACTGAAAACCGTGTTGGAGGAATGTGTGGTATTCTGCGTCACGCTCTCCACGTTAGAAAGTTGTTTTTTTTGGGGGCATTTGTTGTGTAGTTTTTTGTAAGACGGTTCACATGCAGTACTTTTTTTTCCCTCTTTTGTTCCCGTAGTTGAAATCTCAGAACAAAGACCTGCATCTTCCGCTGAATCCATGTAAGAGCCTTCGGTCCGCAGCTAATAAGTGCTTTTTTTTTTGTTGGATTGATTAATCATTCATGAAATCATTATAATAATACCGGAAAAAGGTGGAAAATGTCTTTCTTGTTTTCACTGGCCAGCACTCCTGAACCTCTAAATCATGTCTTAATGGCCTCTACTATAATCAACCCCCAGTTTCTTGAAGCTCTCTTGATAAAGTCTCGTTTTGTAACATCCACAAAGTGAATGTGTTCTTCAGAACAACTTTCGAACAAGACATTTTAGAAATCAAAGTGTCTGCTTAAAGCCCCCTTGTGTAATATAAATTTCATTAAACGGCCGAGAGCTGAAAGTATTTGACGTTTTTTTTCCCTCATAAGTGACGAATTGATTATCAAAACTCTAACTTCCGTTGATTGACGATTAACAATCCAAGCATTAATCTCGGCACCTTTTCACCCGTGGAAAAGAATTTAGCGCCACAAAAAAAACAACAACGTTTTCACGCTTTTATTGAATTAATTTGATGGTTATTCGTCCTCTTGTTCCCGACGCATTTTATCTCGAACCGAAGATGTGCCGAACTCCGAGATGCTTTATTGTTTTGGCACCACATGAAACCAGCCGACTGCAACGGTTTTCTGATCCCACTTAAGTGATGAAGGCTTCATCGTGTCGGCCTGATATCCTGCAGGATCACACAGAAATATAAAAAAACAACAAAAAAACCCGGTGGCGCAGCAGGTATATTCCTTTTGTTAGACGTTTCCCTTTCTCCTCCTGTTGCATGGAAAAAAAAAAAAAAAAATCAAACTATGCAAATGAGGACTCCCTCACAAGATCCCTTTGTGATGTGAATATGAGTGGACAGGTGCGAATGGAGATGCCTGGGATTATCTCCCCGCTCGTTCTGCGCGGGAATAATAGCTGTTGAGCGGTGTTTCAGAGCATCCAGGGAACCCAATCTTCTGCCCGTCGAGGCTGTAATGGCCCGATAAAAGCTCCCCGCTTCGCCGGAGAAAAGACCCGTCTGCACAGCGCCGATCGGCACCACCTCCTGCAATCCTGGAAAAGGTGTCGTCTTTCTCTCCAACCTGGGAGGCCATCGGGTTTTTTTTTTTTTAATGCTGACCTTTGACCCGCTCACGACACGCTTTTTGCAACAGAGGAATGTGGAAATGAGAGAGTCTGCGCGCGTCTCGAGTTTCCTCTCATCTGAAAATGTTTTGGGTCGTGATGTCGGCGTGTCGTGTCGGCTCGCCGCGCTGCCTTTTGTGAACTCTTGAGTTACGAGGTTGCGGTCAGACACTCCGGTGTGAACTTTGTTTTTTGTTTTTTTCCCTCCGTGTCGATGCCTCAATCCGCCCCCACGCGGAGGCTGCAGAGGTCAACAGGTTCAACATGCAATACTGTGCGGAGTGCTCGGGAAGTTAACACTAAAGGGGGTGGGGGGGGGGGGGGGGCATGAGTCTTGTTAAGCGACTGAAATGCCGGCATCATTTTAATGAGTGTCGCTTTCGTAGTTTTAAAAAGACTTTTAGACTTTAAGGTGCACAAAAATGTTGTTGTTTTTTTTGTACCTTTTTGATCAACAGTGCAGTTCTGTAAATGTTCGGCATGAAAATGTTGGCGATCGAAGTGGGAGTGAACCGACAGAAGAAACGAAGTGGGCGGGAGGTTGTTTGTTAAAAGGCTTTTCAATTCACAGCCGTACAAAAAAAGTATGCGAGCATGTAAATGTGCGTGGGGCGGGGCGGAGCGCGTTTCGCTCGCTGCTAAATCCTTCTCCAAACAAGGCCACATCATCACGGTAAATACCACAGGGATTTTATCACGGCCTTAGGTAAGCAAGGAGCTATTTAGGCAGGGTGTTTTGTTTCCTTCTTTTCACTTGTTGGATGAACAACAGGAATGCTAAACACTTTAATTAAAACACGTGTTTCTCAAAGTGAAGTTTCCCATGCCAGAAGCACCAGTTCCCAAAGAGAACATTTTGCTAAGTCGACTTGCTGGAATGAATCCCGGATTGTTTACAAGGGACGCGGTCACTGGAAATCTTTCAAAGAATGGACTGATCAAAAAAACAAAACAACCAAAAAAAAAAAAAAAAACCCCAGAAGGTCCCAGCAGAGAGAGATCCTGTGTGAAACTTAGGGGGAATTCAAGGAGGGAATAAAGGAAGGAGAGAGGAAGTGTTCGCTCGTCTGCTTCTGCGATGAAGTCTTCGCCAGCTCGGCCTCTTTCCTTACAGGGGGGGGTCCTGTAAGGACCCGGGGGTCCCTCGGCACCTCATAAAACACACGACTCTTTATGCTGTCACATGGCATCGCATCACCGGATCAGAGAAAAGAGGGCTGTGAGAGGAATAAAACGGAGGCTGGCCTCTTATTAACTTTGATGTTGCTTAAGTGCCTTTTGGTGGGCAACCGTGCCCGCGCCGCTGTAAATATCAAACATGACTCGGCAGATTCCTCTTTGAGCAGATAGTTTGGTTTCTTTTGTGTTCATTAACCAGAAGAGAAACATGCAGAGAAACGTGTTTACACTTGACAAAAGTAGGGTGAGGTGATGCGTCATCCGATCATGTAAATTTGTGTGCCACCGAGACCACCGCAATATCGTTGTTTTTATTTATTTATTTATTTTTTTTAGTGTGGTGGCTACCACGTTTATCACGTCTCAACCGTTTTGTGTTGTTATTATTTATAAACTTCTCCCTCCAAGGCGGATTCGCCAAACTCTCAACTGCATTAACACGTCGTGGATGTCTTGTTTTAACTGGACGAGCGCCACCTGTTCATGAGGAGGTGGAAATTTATGACATTTGGTGAAATAAACAAAACGAGAACATGCAGCCGGCCGTCCGACACGACGAGTGTCGCGGTGCCAGAAGTCAAATTAGGATTAAAAATCTGTATTTCCTAAAGACGAGAGAGAACTGCAGGTTGGTTGTTAACAGCTTCCGGCATCGGTCAGACTTAATAAAATAAATAAATAGTCCCACACCGTCTTGATCTGAATCTTAATAAACTCGAGCTCAAGCCATCGATCGCAGACATTAAAGACTTGTGGACAAGTGTTTTTTTTTGTGTGCGTCTTTGTATCATATCTGTGTTACGTTTCGACCTTCAAAGACCACTTGCCCTTTTCTGTTTGACATTTACTGTCGGGTTTTTTATTATTTTTTTTTTCGCTCCTATTTGCCCACTAGGTTCAAAGTATCTTTCATCCAGGTCGCCGCTCTTTAGTCATGTGCATTCAGAAAGTTTGCGCAGCAGTCTGCAGATTATCGCTGAAGAACAACGTGTCACGCGGTCCACCTCAGCACGGACGACCGCGGACCGTTCGCATCGGCGCCTCCCTGACGCAGAACCACCTGGACTTTGCTTAGGGACGTTACTCGCCTCTCCGCCGGCGCTTCGAGGGACACCATTGTTGTCTCTCTGGCTAATCTTTAACTGCTGAGCGTGCACGTATCCAGGATGCGGACGTTTGGCATCGGGGGAACTATTGTTGCGTTGGTGTCGTTCCGCGACTCTTTAAGATAAGCCCCCTGAACGCAGCGGGGGGCGTGATTGATGTCGTGAAGACTTTGTTGAATAAACTGGTTGAACCCAATGTTCAATTATAACTCTCGTGAATATTTCAACAAATCCGCTCCGACTGCTCTCCGTGCGTGTCGGAGCGATCAGCCTCGTCCTCAGCCGACCTTCGGCCCGGGCCATTGTTCTGTCCTCAAAGTTCAACCCGGTCTATCTCCGCTCAGTAATTTTACGCCTCTTTATTCCCGCTCGTACAAACATTTTTCCGAGCCTCTCTCATAATTCCCTCTCTCTGTGTTTTCCCCTTTAATTACCGGCATTTACTCGGAGAACATAAACGCCGTGTCGTGTGTGTGTGTGTGTGTGTGTGTGTGTGTTGGTAATTGACGTGCAGTTTATAGAAACGTACTGTTTGGGATTTTAATCCTAATAGTTTATGGAGGCATGCAGAGATAAGCGATAATCGCTTTCACACGCACCCCCGCCCCCACCCCCACCCACCTCCCGTTGTGTAGTTGTTGGGGGTCGTTCTGTACTTTAGCTGCTGGGTATCTTGCAAGTTTGACAACACGCAGACAGATAGACTCGCGAGGAGGGTGTGTGTGTGTGTGTGTGGGGGGGGGGGGTAGGAGGAGTGGGAGGGGTGGTGCTGGTGGTGGTGTTTAAGTAACATGGATTAGAGGAGTGGGTGGGCGCATGGTGCGATCGTGTGCATCTGCGTCGTGCAACCTATTTGTCGGACATTCCTGTGTGTTTGCTGACGACCGTTGGGAATTTGTGAGTCAGCCTTAATCAGGCCACTCTGCATGATGAGGTCTGTTTTTTTATTCATGGGAGCAGAATGACTTGGTCTCCCTTTTTCTAACCTTCCTCTGTTTTAGAGTCGGGTTCGCACCGGCTACACCAGTTTGTTCACTCTTCTGAATGCTTTTGTCTGAGCTCCGCGTGTTGGCCGGGGAAAGGCCGGGTATTACAGGCACGTCACATAAAGCGACACGTTCTAAGTTTTAGCGGAGGAGCCAACGTCATCATCCTCTCACGAGCCAGAAGAGTAAATTCACAAGCCATGCATTTCAACCTCCTTCGAATTCACCGTGTAAGTTTGAACGAGGTGCTAACTGACATTATTATCGACGCTACTTTTAAACATGTCTCGCGTAAGCATAAGGAGGTATTTAAGCAGCTGACTTTTGAATCAATCTGCAACTATCCTGTAATTACCACCTCAGGAGTTCAAAGTTGTCCTGCCTAGTGGAAGAAGTAGCTCAACAACAATTTGAAGAGGCGCGTGCTAAACACGGGTGACATTTCTCGTGCTCGTCCCATCGGGAATTCATTCAGGAGATCCGCGGTCCCTTCTAGTTTTTTTTTTTCTAAGCGACACCTGCCGATGTCGGTGTTCCTGTCAATTTAGGTACGTAGGTCGGTATGCAAAAACAAAAACAAAACATGAACCACAGGAACATAATGAACACAAAAATAGACATTTGTATATGACACCAAATGTTCAAACTGGTGGAGCAAGTTTGAGAAAAGTTTATGAAGATTATCTTTTTACAATGAAATCAAATCAATCGTCAGCTTCCAAATAACAGTTATTGAACATTAAAGCTTCACAGCTCGTATCAACGGAGTCAAAAGAGTCGGGGATAAAAAAAAAAAAAAAATGATAGAAATTTCCCAAAGATTCCCAACTTGTCTGGATTTATTTGAGCACAAGTTGGATTTATGACCTTTTTAAAATTAGAAATATATACTAGCACCTCCTCAAGAATGTCTTCGAATGACAGAAACCAAAACCATGAGGCGTCCTCCCCTCAAGTCAACATCTGACTAATTAGGTCCCAAATACCACTTTACATTTGAAACATTTTCACCATTAAATGCAGTTTGATCAAAATAAGACCGGTTCTGTTTGGAGATGCGACCCGAGAGTCCACGTTTCGATGAAACTGCGGTCTGACGGAGCCGAGGCACAATAGGCAAATAAGTAATGTTTGTATGAGTGAATGATCACCAACAGACCGGATTCTGTCTGCAGTCTAACCGGTTTCACGCACCGCCTCTCGTTGACGTCACCGTGGAACTCGCTGTGAACTCTCGTGATAAACAACGCCGTCCTCCGACGAGCCGGCTTCACGCGCGTAACCGTAGCCGCCGCCGCCGCCGCCGGGAACGACGAGCACGCGTAGCGTTCTCCTGTTTCGGTGAAGAGGGGAAAGCAAAAGAGTCGAGACGGGAGGAATGTTTGGCTGAGTTGGATGATGTTCTTTTTGAGTCTCGCCGATGTTTAGTTTGGCCCTTTATTTTAGTTTTGTTTTTTTTGTTGTTGAAACTTCTCATTTCTTACCGCCGAGAAGACTAACTTCATTCTCACAAACATAAACAGAACTGTTAAAAAAAAAAAACACCAAAAAAAACATTTTTCTGTTCAACTTCAGCGCTGCTCTTGGCACATGCGTTGCCCACTCGAATGAAAACAAATAGGATTTATTAGAACAAGACAGATGAGGATTTATGTGGTAATTTAGGCTGAAGTGAAAATATTTTGCAACACCGGCGGATTGATTTAATTTCCTACTTCAGGCAGACTCTCCTCAATATTATAAACATGAAGGATGCCCCACCGCCACCACCACCTCCACCACCTCCTTCCCTCGGCTGTTGAAAATGTGCACACAGGCCGCAGAAAGTCGCACTTCAAAAGGACACTATTGAAAACGCAGCTCGGTGAAAGGGCTCAGGAATGCACGTTGAACCCTTGAAATTGAATAAATGTGTGTCTCTGAGCTGCCAAACGCTGGGAGCCTTTGATCTTCAAGCCTCCCCTTCCCAACAAAGAAGCCTGGAAGCGGCTTCGGTCGGGAGGAGAGCCCACCGACGGGCCCGCCGAGCTGGAGCGCCTCTGTGTTTGCGCGTGTCGTCTCGCGGACAGGTGTGTGCTCGGTCGTGTCCACCGAGACAGCGCGGCTCGGTGATCCTTTTACTTTACCGCCCGCGAGCATCCGCCTCGTCGTCTCGGTCCGACTCTCCTGCCGCACTTGGAAAGTTTACTTCTGGCATTTTGTTACATTCAGTTACCTCCATTTTTCCCATGTAAGTAAATACACGAATTAAAGAGGAATTTTCTGGTGCAGCTTTGCTCTTTTAGCTGCTTTTGAATTTTCGTGAATTTATTCTCGAATGCAGCGAGCCTCCTCCAATTCATCAGGCCTCTCCAATGGAGAAAGAGAACAGATTTGCGTCACTTCTTGGCCTCCTTATCCTTTAAATAAACATTACCAGCATGGCTCATCAGAGCTGTTTTGAACCGGTCTTGTCTGACTCATATTAACCTTTTGCTGCCGTTTCTTTTTATATTGCCTAAGTTGTTGTTGTTGTTGTTGTTGTTGTAATGACATCTCTGAGCCGAGGGTGTTAACCTCACCGTCAGAACCGGGTCGTCAGCGGCTATCGACCAAGACTGTCCTTGGTGTTGTTGCCGACCTGTTTTGAAGCAAACCGGACCCGACTTTGACAATCGAGACGGACAAATAATAAATAATACGTGTTTGTTTTTCCTCTTTCAACCGTGTTATAAAGGCACGCCGTCAGATCGCTCCAACGAAATTCATTTACGATGCCTGTCACGATCAGAGAGGAAGGTCACGGCGCGCAGCAGTCATCCGACACTTTAACTTGTGTTTAGTCTGACCTCTGACCTTCACACGTTGACCCAATCAGCGCCCCGTGTTGCTCCTCTCGCGCCGGTTATTGGTCGCGATCAATTGAAGACTTGTAAATATTTAAATGTTTGAAAAATGAGGGAGGGTTCTTATCGCGGCGGCGTCTTGGAGCCCGCTCTCCTCTCTCTGCGGGCGTTGACCTTCGCCTGCGGCGCTGACGGCCTTCTGAAATATTCATGGCCAATGAAACGTCTCCGTTCGGCGCGACGGATTGGATTTTCATTTGTATGCTTTGCTTTCCGCCGTACGTCAAGATCCCTCTTTTCCACCGCTAGTTTCTTGTTTGTGTTTTTGTCTGGTCCGTCTCTGTCCGCATGTCATCTCCCTTTCTGGTATTTGGCCTGCGGTCTCGCGCTTTATTTTCCCATTTTCTGTTTTGTTTTCTCCCGTCTCCATTTCTTAATACCCTGCTGTCCACGGCCATCTCCAGAAAACAGCTCATTAGTAAATCGGTCCTTGAGCAGCCGCAGTCATTTGTTTACGTCTTAAGACTTCGGGCTTCAGGCTCATAAGTAAACATGAAGTGTGTGTGTGTGTGTGTGTGTGTGTGTGTGTGTGTGTGTGTGTGTGTGTGTGTGTGTGTGTCTCTCTCTCTCTCTCTCCTCGGTGCCCTCTCCTTCTCCTCATCTCTATTTTGTCCCCCTCTGTCCCTCCCTTTTTAATTTTTTTTTCTCACCACTGGTCCAGTAGCCAAACGCGGAGCCGTCCAGGCCACGATGAGTGGCCCGGTGCCACCAGCTCGATCTGTCCACGGCGCTGGATTTATCTTCCCCGTGTCAGCCTGAAAGGTCACACAATCAAGTGCAAACAGATGTGCACTTGATGTGCCCCCCCCCACCCACTCACCCCCAGGAATTCTTTTGAGACGTTACTGAATGTGAACAGTGTTTTTTTTTCGGAGTGCAGCAACCTCATGATTGTACAAAATTTTTAATCCGCACCAGGCATGATGTTTACATCCAAGCAGACGTGGCTTTATCACAAAATGGAGCCACTGCAGGGAGCGTCACCCCGCGGGAGCTCTGTGGATCGGGCCCAAAAAAAGGGCTCCTGGGACTACTGTAGCTCAAAAGCCCAGAATTTGAAGCAGCTCTTTCAAAACACTGCACTTCAAACTGTGAACGTTGTGTGTGTGTGTGTGTGTGTGTGTGACAGAAAAAGTTTCTGGTCATTTTTATTGTTGGTCGCTGCGAACCTCTAAGTCGACAACAGCTCTGTAGACTCTTTTTTTTAAATTTTTTTTTTTTTTTTTACCTGAATTCAGGCAACATCAGTATGATAAGATGACACAGCATGCTTATAACAAGCTCCATGACATTAAACTACCATTTAGTTTGAGGTATTCAAATAAAAATGGTTCCATTGTGGTAGTGAGAGCGGCCCGGCCGGAGGGATAAACCCCGCAGGCAATTTTGTGGGGCAATTTTGTCGAGCTGAAATTTTGGGAAAATTGCATCATCTAAAATTGCGACTAGCGGTTTAACGAGCATCTATTCTGGCAGTTGGAAACCAAGTAAAGCTCAGGTGTGTGCATGGAGCGGATGCTCCTTTGGTATAAAAAACAAAAAATGAGAGCACTCGGAGCTTCTCCTTTCTGCCACTTCCGTTTAAAGTTTCCAGTGTCCTATTTTCACGGCTCCGAAAAACAGCGGCTGGTTGTGCTTTAAGAAACAACAGACCTCAAAATTCAATCGACCGGGAGAGAGCACCTACGTGGTGCGGCCGGTGTCACGTGTGAAATTGAATTTCTTATTTGCAGGGCTCGCCACAAACGTTATTTACACGCGGCGACTTTTTGTTCTGTTAACCAGTTTTTTAATCTCGCATGCTTCGCTAAGTCGTGACTGCCAGATGTAAAAGGTGAATTTTGATTCCTAAGTCTGCGTGGGGAACAGACTTTTCAGTCTTTTCCCAGACTACGCTGTTAGCTGCCGGTGGGAAGTTCAGACTGTGCTTCGCATGACTCACGGTCTGGTTCGGTGTCTGCCAGCAACACAATGGCCTCTGTACACAATAGTCCTGCCTCTCTCCTGCTGGAATGCAAAACATGCTTTAACGGTTTCCGACATTGTATATCTGAGTATTGTGTTACTCGGCGGGCGAGGAAGGTGCACCCGACAGCGTACCCTCGGCCTAGAAACACTCTTAATCGCCACGGCGATTCAGCGGGTCACTTTATTTGTGTTTTAAAGTCTTTCGTTTATCCGGTTTGACCGCTCCGTTGGACGGCCTGACCTCTGACCTTCTGACCTAGAAACACGGCACCTGGGGAACTATTCCTTTATTTGCAAACTTTTAACAATTTGTGGCTGAAAAAGAAAAATAATAAAAATGAGCTCACTCTTTCTATCGGCTCGTTGCAAAGTGAGAAACCCTTCGCCCTGATTATTGATGACTTACAGTAACATGGGATTCCTGTCACAAATATTTATATAATTGCTCTCTCTGGAAATGAATCACATTAAATAGGGATTAGTGTGATTGATTATTGTGACGTTAAAGCCTCAAAAAGGCACATGCTGACTTAAAAAAAAAAAAAAAAATGTACTTCTTTATATAACTACAGAAATGCTGCTGCAGAAGATAACAAGAATCACTGAAACGAACGAAGAGGTAACGGTTCTCCTGTCGCTCGTCTTTATTGGCGGTTCTCTCTACTTCCAGTCCCTCGGGGTTAATTGGAGGCCTTGTCGTTCTCCAGAGTTGTCCACCCTCCACTTTGGTGCTTCTCCTCCCTCCCCGAAAAAAAAGTCCTGCAAGTTGGGACGCAGCATGCCCTCGCATGCAGGAGGGCGGAGGAAACCGCCGGGGATGTTACGCAGCACTGCGTGCCTCTGAACGCCTACCATTTTAAAAACCTGGTAAACCTCTCCCGTCTTAGCGGAGGGTGATTTATAACGGAGATCGATTCTCCCTGGAGCTCGGTTGCATAATGTTGCGTGTGCTGTCGTGCAACTTAATCCTTGCACAGAAGCCGTCGTTGTACACGTCTGGCAGTCTTTCATCAGAGATGATTTATTTTTTATTTTTTGGGGGAGGAGGGATTTCATATCCGTCCAGCAGGAAACGTCGAACGGCCGAGCGTTTGTCCGGGACCTGCCGTGTGATGTCTGGACGGAGGCGGTGCTTTCCATTCATCTGGCCCTTGTTGTCCCGCCGCCTTCCTCATCTGCATGCAAAGCTCTGCTGCCGCTCTCTTCCTCTTTCAACGTCGGAGCTGCCCTTCTCTCCTCGAGTGACGCTTCAAAGAGCAGATGAAGAGCTTAAGTGTTGAAAAATTAAGAGCTTCCAATCAGCTGTCTTGTCTGTCAGACACCGCATTATGTGGCCGGCGCTGTAACCGAACACCTCTGCTGTGTCGCTGAGGAGGCAGTAAAAAGGAGGCTTTTGCTTTTTTTCAACCAGAGTGTGAAAGTTTTGTGGCGTTACAACACTGCAACTCAACATAAACGATCAAATAACTGGAAATATATTGATTTAAACTGCGAGTTAGGGCTCATTGAGCTTCGGTCAGGCTTCAGGACATGCCCGAAAGCACATTCATTTGCTTTGTACTCTTTGTCGTCATCCCTTTTTCTTCTTCCCCGCATATCCCCCCCCCCCCCCCATGCTCTGATGAGCAGTTGGGCTTCTTCCAAGGATATCCATTATCGAAATACTGAACTAATTCCCCCACTCCGTCTCTTGCTTTGCCTCTTCTCTCCTCCTCCTCCTCCTCCTCCTCCTCTTCCTCTCACACACTTACCAAATCCTCCCCCCTCCCCTCCCCCCCATCTCTGCTCTGCTGAGCAAGATAAGCCTCAGCGGGGCGCGGGGTCGTGGAAGAAGTCTGGTCCGATGGCAGCCATCACTGCCGAGCGCTGGAGAGAAGCAGTTCATTTGTCCGGGGTGTAATTTTCCCAGAGTCTCACGAGGAGAGCCGGCGTTCTCATGAATAACAAACAGAGCTGCGCTCAGGGGAGGGAGTTCATGCTGGCTCTCTCCCTCTCTGCTTTCTTCACCTTTAGACCTTCGGGCTGCTTCTGAAAGCCCCACAGAGTTTATTGCAAAATTTCTGGGGTGATCCTCTCTCTGGGCTAGAATTAAAGCAAAGGGGAGAAGCACCATGAGCCACGCAGTACATCTACCTGCTGCAAGAAACGCAACAAAGAAGGGGGTGTGGGGAAGGGAGGGGGGCGGCGGCGGGGGGTGGGGGGGGTGTTTTTGCCTGAGGGGGGCCGTGTAGATAAGTTGTGATTTATGCTTCTCACCTATTTAACCCTCGCGTCGTCCTCGGGTCAAAATGACCCGCAGCTGTGTTCAACCGAGTTCTATTTTATTTCTATATTTTTATATTTTTTTGGGGGATCATTGGTCATCGTTCTTTAAAGAAACCCTTCACAGCCTCCTCGTCACCAATGATCCCCCCCCAAAAAAAATATGAAAATAAAATAGAACTTGGTTGAACACAGCTGCGGGTCATTTTGACCCGAGGACAACACGAGGGTTAAAAGACTTAGTATCCCCCTCTGCCGTGACGCACACCTGTCCGCTCTGGAGGCGGTGTTCGCCGACCGATATCCCAAGTCCTCGGTCATATTTGTCATTCATATCCTCTTTCGTGGCGCCTCGTCCAGGTTAAGGGAAGCTCCAGAGCTCTGATAGCTCCTCGGCAAATTGAGTGGCTTCTCTAATCTCACTTCCCCCCGCAGCTTTTTGAGGGGAAGAGAGGAGGGGGGGGGGGAAACAAAACCTGGCAAATAACCACAAACATGCAGGCGCATAGAGGAGGCTAGGGAAGGATAACTATCCACATCCTCTCTCTTATTTGTATGTAAATAGGGGGACGCAGCGATGCGTGTTGAATCTGCTCTTCGGGGAGAGCTAGGAGGGAACAGAGAAGGGACATTTTTATTGTTGGCCGGTCCACTCTGTGCTGGTGTACCGGGTGGGGTGGAGTGGTGAGGAATGCAGTAATCATGCAACTGTGCTGCGCTGCCCTGCCCTTGCCGGCCGGCCGGCCTTTTGTCTGTAGTTGGAAACCAAAACAAAAAAAAACTACCGAGGTTTCCACCATTTCTTTCTTTTTTTTTTTTTCCTATTCAACACACAGTGGCATAAAGATAAAGTAGTCGGCCGAGTGGGAAATGTGGATTGTTCTAGTCTTTCTCTTTCTCTGGTCTGAAAGAGCTGAAGCGCCCCCCTCTCCCCTCTCCCCCCTCCCCCTCCCCCGCTAACTTCATAATCCTGTCCTCTGCTCTCTCGCTATGACGGGAATGTTGTGACACAATCAGTAATCCTGGCCGAACTGTACTGCAGAGAATAATAGGTCGTATTCACAATGTCTTCAAAAACCTTTCAGAGCTCATCACCGCTCCTAAATTTGGTAAAACATCTTCGGATATCAACACAATTTGTCATATTTTGCCTTTTGGATACTTTCTATTAATGTTGCCTTCCTCTTGTCGTAGCAGCAACAGAAGCGGCGTGTTTTGTAAGTCCTTGGAGTTTACTTAAATAAGTATTTATGACGCAATAAAATTCACAGTAAAACGCAGCCAAACTGTGTGTGCAGAGGAGCTGCGTGCTTTACATAGCCAAGAGATTTATTCTGAGTATGAAACTTATTGTTTCCTAGAACATGCTGTGCTCTTCTTTCCTGCAGTAAAACTATACTTTCAACCAGTCAAAGAAATAAATGTCGGACTCCACACGGTTGGATCGTTTTGGCCCGAAGCGCGGTACATTTTTCATTAGGCTCACTTTATGTCCCCGTATTTTTCAGATTACTTTCCATTTTAAAATGATCGACTGACAGCAACAAACAGCCAACAGAGTTTTGAAGCGCATTGAAATGTCAGAATTTCTTGCTTCGGGCTCAGTCATCAAATTGAATTATTGCTTTTTTAATTTTTTTTAAGTTAATCGTTTTGCATATTTTTTTTTCAACAAAGAAGTTCGTGAAGCGCTGATGAATTTTACTTCATTCTTATCACTTGAAAAAAAACTTTTATTAAAAACGATAATGTGTTTGTCTTCCTTTTTGGTTTTCCAGCATGTTGTGAGAGTCTCTGGGTGTTTTGTTGCTTTGACAGACTTCATTTAGATATTAAAGGCACAATTTGTCCATCGGCAAACCAAAGCGCTGCCCAAAGCTCAAGATTTGGGAACTTCTGTAGGTCCCAGATTGACTCCCTGCTGATAACGCTGCAATTAATACACTGACTAACAAAAGGTGACAACTAAATTGCAAATACATTCACGGTTTTATTTTTTTTTTTTATTTTTTAAAGCTGTTCAAGGCTTGTTGGCGTTATAATTAGTATTGTGTGTGTATGTGAGTGTGAGAGAGCATTATTCAATATTATTATTATTATAAAAACAAGAATATAATTGGACATTGTTTCCAATTTAGAAGCTGACAGTTGTTTTCTCCCTCATCAGGACCTGATTATGACTGATTGGACTGTCTGTCTCGACTTTTCTCCTAAAAACACCCGGACTTTAGTTGTTTTTTTTGCCCCTGACATCGTGACATGCTGCTCTCATTAGTTCCTCTCACCGAGGCCGGCGAACAGTGTTCAAAAGCGAGCCAGCGACTCTCGTCGATTCCTCCCTGCGATCGAAGATCGCTCCTACCGCTCTCTTCCTCTCCGTTCATCTTGGTTCAGATATTCAGGACCAGAAACGTGTCGAACACATACGGAGATGTCGGGGTTGGAGACACCAGTGGTCAAAAACCCCGGGATTGTTTTAAATGTCAAAGCAAACGGACGACCTCGTGTCACATGCTGCAGCAGGTCCGGCTCCTGAGGACACAGTCAATATAACCACAACGATAATAGTTCAAAACAGGTTCAGCAAACGAGGTTTTAGCATCGTGACCTAATTTTTAGCATCGTGATTAAGTCATGATGCTAAATCTAAATCAAGCTTCAGAGTGATGACATTAACAAAACCATTACTCAACAATTTGGATGAAATAATCACTTTGAGAGTTTATTATCTGCATACAAGCTGCAACTGCTCTGGTGTGTGATCAGCAGTTCTATTATTTATTTTCTATTACTTTCTTTTCTCCCTTTCTGCCAGTGAAATATTTTGTGTCTTAAACACAAAATATCTTGTTTATTGTAGTTTTCTAACAGCTGGCAGAACAATAACTTCTTGATTGTGCAGTGAAAAACAAAACAAGTTTAAGCCAAGCGTCTCAGTTTAAAAAAAAAAACATCTTTATCAAAGATGGTAAGTTTTACAAACATCTAAACCAGAAGTCCGCTGGCACCGAGTCTCAGACTAATGCTGCAGCTGTTAATGATTGCACTACTGCTGATAATTCTTTTGTACCATTGCCAATACCATCTTTTGTGGTCTGTTTTGTCTGAAACAAAGGCTTCCAGTAACTCAAGGCAAATGGAGAGAAAAGAAAAAAGTTATCAACTAACTTCTGCTGCTCACGTCGAGATTAATTTAATCACTCTTTTCTTTTACGGTTCACAGGTTTGAGCCGCCTGCAGCTCAATATCGCTTTCAGATCGCTTACCACTGGGTTTAATCAGCGCCCTCGGTTTAGGCTTCGAATCAAAGCGCTCGTTTTATTTTGGCGTGAGGTGAATAAAGTGGCTGGTGCTGCTGTTGCAAAAAGGTAATAATCAGCGCGTCAAGTTGAGCAGAATTTCTGCCTGAAAAACTTTAGCGGTAGATTGAATTTGTCTTGTTATTGACGGCGGTTTACAGCGGTGTGGACGAGGGAGGGTTAACAGGACGAATAACTCATGTTAAATACGACTGTTTAACTTTCCTCTTCCGCGCTTGTCGCGAGGCCAATTTAATCTGTTTTTACAGCCTCTACAAACACGTGAAGCCAATTTACAGTGTATGATTATGTAATACAGAACGCAACCACATAAAACGCAGGCAAGCAAAGTACAATATACCAAATGGCATTTCGGTGAAACAAAAGTCGATATAAGCGATCAAACGTTCTAGCGCCACATGTTTTTAGACCCATAATGTGTACAAGACTCAAAAGACAACCAATAAACAAGAACTGGTAAAAACACGCGGCAGGTCGAGGTCTAAGAGTGATCTCTCTGCTGGCTTTGATGATTCATCTATTTATACCGACAATAATCGATAATTATATGATACGAGTCGGTGGTTTTATGCTTGACTGGGCCTGTAAAAGAATATTAACTACTAAAACCTCATAAATACACAGACCAGTTCTGTATTTATGAGTACAGTCCATGACGTCAATGCGATTCTGGGTAAGTCCTGTCAGTGTTTACTTTGATTACACGCTATAATCCACGTGAACACTCGTCGCGTCCCTTTTGTTTGGACCTCGTGGAACCAGCCCTCGTTAGAAAGTCATTCACGGGAAATGATTGTAATTTGTGCAACTGTAGCGAGTCACTCTTTCCACGTGTACGGACACGTTCGCTTGTTTTTTTGTTTTTTTTTTGCACCGAGCATTTTGGGATATCTAGTCAGCTTAATGCTCGTTTCAGTTCAGTCGAAGTCCCAGTTTGTCCGCGAGGCAGGAAATCCACTTAACTACTGTTTTATGGTTGAAATTGCGCTGTGGATTGCCTCAGAGAGGGTTGCCTTGAGGAGAACAGATGGTAACTTGTTTGCCTCTGTGTGTTCTTGCAATTGAGGGATGAGGAAGGAGGTCATATGCAAAGTCACACCTTCATGGAAAAGTAGACCCCTTGCCCCAAAAAAGATAAGAGCCCGTTTTGACCCCATTAAAGGACGTAATCGATGTGGAGAGAGAGAGAGAGAGAGAGAAGGAGCCGCTGACATGCAACAGTAAGAGGCAAACCGTTGTTATCTCCAGTGGAAGTTACATAACATAATCACAGGCTGTTGAAGACTCTCGCATACAAACTTCTTCTTTTTCTGCCTTTATCAAATCCCCCCACTCCCTGTTGCAGAGCTTCCAGTAATGCTCTGCCACGTGTTTATTTTGGGCAGGAAGCTGTTGCTGTGTCCCAGTTCCAGACTACACAGAAACCCTGAGCAGGTTCGGAGCAGACAAAATTAGATTTACTCAAAGTCGTAAGCGTGTCTGCCGAAGTCACCGTGTGGTGAATTGAAAAGATGTGGTGTGAAGCCACAGCCTGTCCTTAACATCATAGAAAATGTGATTATTGAATCAAAATCCTTTTCTTATATTCTCAGCAGATTTGATTTAGTTTCAATGGTTTTAAGTTAGAAAGTTAATAAAATGAGTAAAATTCAACTTCACTGAATCCCCATCTTTACTCTGATCAGTTTTCTAATTTGCTTTTTCTTTACAATAACAAGGAGGAGATCAAAAGATGAGCTTGAGAGCTTAATGAATAAACATATTTTACAAATAAATTTAGAGTAATGTCAAGTTTATTGTTCTGTACAGCCCCTCGTTGCAAACAGTAAATTGGGTTATAAAGTATTTTCAAGGCACCACACCTCTAAACACAAACAACAAACTTTTGACAGGAAACAGAGAGAAGTAGGAAACCTCTGGAAGATGGACAGATGTGCAAGAGATGTCCAAAAGAGGAGACAGAAATAACGATCTGATCTGACCCTCTGGAAAACAAGGTGACGCACCTCAAAGGATTTATCCTCTAAATACATTTGAAATTAATAATTGTGAAATTGCACTATTGAGAAACACAATGACATTATTAGCTGAAGAAAAATGTAAACCACAAAACCTCAGATGCTTGGAAAGAAAGCAGGCTGCGTTTATCCATGCGAGGCCCGGGGAAAGAGACGAGAGATACTAAGAGAGTATGAAGTAGATGTTATGAAACCAATGCCTTAATACTATAAAAAAAAAAAGGGTGTACAAAAACGATTAACATGAAGTATACATTTTATAATATGTGGTTTGGGACCGAGACACTTTTTTTTAAATGTTTTTTTATTGAAAGTTCCCTCTTCTTTTTTTTTTTTTTTTCCTTCAAACGAGTCTGCAGCACCTCGGGGGGGGGAACTTTCTTGGCCCTTTCATCATCCCTAAATAACAGAAACCATCAAAACACAGCGAGAAGAAGAAGAAGAAGGGGAGTCTGGGAGTTTTGTGCTTAGAGTACATCTGAAGTTGGTCAAACGCCCAACTTGGCCAGACATCTTTTGTTTGTCGTTGCAGCACGCAGAGCGAGCCCACCAACTCGATTTCACCCGCTCCGCTGTATCTTTGCCGTCTCGTCTTTTTGATAGGCGCCTGTCGGAGTCAGATAAGCCCGTACCTGCCAATGAAGTGAGACTGGTGTTGAAGCCTGTTTTGTCGCGAGGCCTCAGATAACATCGCCTCGCTTATTGAACGCTGGTTTTTCGTTCGGGGAGCGGCCGCCTGTATCGTCGCATTAATCTCACGGCGCGCGTTCCTCTGGAAGTCAACGCCATCTCCTCGGTTTTGGATTTATGCTCCCGGGCGCACTTTACATCTCACTCCGCTTGCACGGACATCTGCGACGGGATAGCGAGACTGGTTTTGGGGCCGCGGTGGTCAGCGGCCACACAGGTTCGAATCTTTCCACCAGATGTCTTTTTTTTTTTTCGTGTTCGGCAGCTGCACGGCAGGAGGAAGAAAAGAAAAGGGAAAAAAAAAAAAAAAGGTTATTTTCCTAAGTGTCTGCTACTCATCCCTGCCGGCGAGAAGAAACGAATGTGGCGTAACCTGCCAAAGCAAACCCACAGAAACTCCACGAGTGTCCCGCTGCCGTGGCTCCGGGGATCAACTCGCAGTTCATTGACATTCCTCTGATATTGGAACCCGGCTCGCCGGCGCTCGCTGTTTTTCAGACCCATTACCCCTTTTTCCTCCAAAACGAGAGGCTCCCGCTCGCGTCGAGCATTGCCACCGCGCCGCTCGATTCTCATATCGATGCATATTGGGAAAAACAAACTTCTGCCGTTCTCGTCGCTTCTCGTTTCTCTTTTCATTTTGCAGCTTTTCCTCTGAAACCTGACATAAATGATGTCACAGTCCTGTGGTTCTTGGCGTTTTTTTGTTATGGAGCTATCCAGGCTCATTCAACCGCTTTCACTAAGACATGGACTGAAGTAACCTTTTAGACAGATTGCTGCGCTAAGCTTTTCTGATGTAAATGAGAGTGTTTTTCTTTATCAGGTTAGAAGAAGAAGAAGAAAAAAGCAGTTGACATAATGTGATGGTTGTTGGCAAAACCTTATTATTTTGGCCCTGTTGAGGCAAAACTGGGTTTGTAACGGGGTTATTATAAGAGCTCATAAGCATGACACGAAACAAGTACTGCCTTTAAATGTTAAATCAAGTAAAGTCAGGAGTATCTACAGCTAAGTGTGTTTCAGTACCTAAACTAAAATGGCCCATAATGAGAAATCTGTTGAACTACATCTGGTTATTGTTCCATTTTCCCAATCCACCTCCAGCTCGTGTACACACCCCCTCCTTTACAAGCAGCCTAAATTAGTCACGTCTTTGTGAGAAGTCTGTAATTGTCCTGGTTTACAAAGAGAAGACGGACACGCACGAGTGTAAACAATGCAAACTTCTGGCCTTAAATGGTACCAAAATGGTTTGGGAATTTGTTGTTGCAGCGTGGTTGTTTCCCCCCTCGTGGGCTCGCAACATATGTACGGCTGTCAAACATGGATGCCGACGTGGATGCATCCGTGTAAAAGTTCTTCGCTCATGAACGAGGCCCTCTGAGGATTTCACCCCCCTTGATAATTTGATTTCAAATGATTTTTTTTTTTTTTGGTGGCGTATCCGCCATCCGGCTTCCTTCTCTTCCGTCTGGAACGGTTCCCGCTCTCAACAGGGAGTCATCATGAATAGAAATGTCGCGGACGGTATTGCACGGAGAACAGGTTGTCAGACGTGGGCTTTAAATAGAAGTGTTCCCTGTGTGTGTTCGGCACATTGTTTTTCTTCCTGAGCCGTGTCAATTATAGCTACAGTGGTCCCGGAGGCCGCTCCCCTGCTGCGCTGTGCGGTAGGTAGCTGGTACCGAGGCCGCTGTTTGTTTGGAGGAGCTGCTCCTACAGGCTGCATCCGGGCTCAACCGTCAAGTCCACACATGGCTTCATGTCTTGCAACGCGACGCACAAATGGGAGCCGAGGACCTCGTATTAAGAACCACTTAAAATGTGGCATTGTTCTCCGTTGAACGTTATTCAGGCTATTTTAATATCGAGCAGATTTTGGGGGTTTGGCACGGCTTTGACGCACTTCTGTTATTTATTACTTGTGCAGGTCTGACCTGTTATGCAACTGCTACGGATGAACGAAGGCTACAAAAAAAAAAAAAAAAAAAAGAAAGAAAGAAAGAAAGAAACCTTGCTCAGCAGCAGCCTGAATGTAATTTCATCTAGAAACACACATATCTCTGACCAACCAAATTATGTGTAAGCACGCAGTGTTCCCACAGAAAGTATGATTTCTATCCTTACAACTGTCACGACAAAAGGTTGAATTGTTGTGCTTAATTTGGTGTCTAATAAACCCTCAAGGTCTCAATCTGAAGTTTCTGGTTGGGATTTCTTCTAGTTACCCGTAGCAACACACACCGAAAGCAATCTAAAAGCTGTGGCTAAAAATTCCCACCGCTGATTAATTAAATTACTCTTTGAAACGGATTTAAGCATAAACAAATCATCTGTACCTTTGGCTCTCCAGTGCAATTAAATAAATATCATGATGGATTTTGGGTGTGCAAACATTAACACACATGAAAGAAGTTGAAATTGTGAAATATGGATTATGTTCTGAGTCCTTTTATAGTGGCAAATACCTCTAATAACCCATAGAAATGCCATATTCTGCATTACTAGGTTTTGTCCCCTAATATCCCCCCCCCCCACACACACAATTTGTCTATTGACAAAAAAACAAAATGAGCTGGAACAGATGGATTCAGTTGTACGGTAGAAGGGACCTCACAATGGGTTGTTTACCAGCTGGTATTAATTATAAAGAGACATTTTTACATTGCGTCTCTAGTGTAGACTGTGAAATCTGAACAAACCGATGAAAGACACTTTCTGTCTGTGTAATTTTTCAAAGATTTCCCTCAAATGTGAGCTTTTCTTCTTTCTGTCTTTTTTTTTTTTTTCTCTTTTGTTTTTATTAAAGAGGGAAACATGTGGTGGAAAATACAGAATGATCCTGAGCTAACAAGACAAAGAAGGCTATTTATTTTCTGTAAAGCGGCCTAATCCCACTTGCTGAATTAGATTTTGAAGAGACAGCCATTGCCTCACTCGGTCTAAAATAATTGAATTGCGACCTGCTCTGAAATTGCCGGGTATATGCCGGCTGCCAGAGGTACTTGTTTTGTTTCTACAAGACATTATCTTCTTAATTAGGCTGTGATTTGGACTCAGAAATGCCTCTTCAACAGGCCAGGACACTTTAAAAAGACAAAAAGGAAACAATCTCGGGAGGAAATCTTTGCTTTCCAAGCCATTCTTCACTAATGACTAGATCAGGGCTCGGAGCAATTAACAATACCCAAACACTCTGGCATCTCCAGCGGACCACAGTGTTTTCATGTGCTATTTGATTGAATGCTAAATGTATTCGTACTCTTGTTTTGAACAGAATTCCCTTCTGGCTCGAGTATGCACTTCGATGGGAACGTGTTTTGAAAAAAAGAAAAAAAAAATGTCTGCTTTGATACGAAAGTTGGATGTGAGAAATAACTCGAAAAGGTTAATGCCGCACGATTAGAGAAGAACTGCACACAAATGGTTGAATCCCTTTTTATTTCTGCTTTTTCACTCGAAACGGGTCATTCACGACTGATCGGCGAAATCTCCTGTCGCCGAATGAGGCTGTTTGATAGTTAAAAGAAAACTGAGCGGAGTCGTCTGAAACTCTGCAAACAAAGAGAGAACTGAAGGCAGTCTGCTTCCTGTCAACGTAAGAAAAAGTCATTTTACAGGATTTTTTTTATTATTTTGGAAGGTACAACTGAAAATGGACTGAAAAAAAAAAAAAGAAATCCCAGAGACCATCTGAGAACACCTGAACCTGTTTGTCAGGAGAGTTTTTGATCTTTCCCCCGTGAGACTCCGCAGCAGCTGACACAAACCTCAAAAACCTTTTACTGCCAGGTGTTGTTCAGGTGTTGGTCGGGAAACAGGACGGTTAAGCACTGCCATCAGGTGCCCTCAGGCTGCTACTGCTCTCCACCTGGCCAGCAATCACTCAACAAGCGCACACACACACACACACACACACCACACACACACACACACTCGTGATACAGTATATGTTTTTGATTCAAATCGGCGCCGAAGACACCGCCGTGTCAAAAGTGAGTAAGAGTGATGTGAAAATCAGATCAAAACTCATCGGACCGGGGCTGAAAAAGAAAAACAATGTGCAGCAGGAAGCGCTACAGCGGGATACGTCTCTTTGTTTTGGAATGCAACGGCAGTAAATCAAGAGGCAATTATTCTTCCTGTTGTAAATTACTCGATTAAAACATTAACATGCAAAAGTGCTGAGCTAAATGTAATCATCTGCAATTGGTCTGACATAGTTCATTTTGTTTTGCTGTATTTGAGTGAGTCACTCGTTTAGAACGAAATCCTTTTTAGGCCTAACGCGTCTCAGGCAGGAAGAGAGCGAACCTTTGAACATTCGTGAACTTGTACACAAAAGTCTTGTGTTTTGACCCGTTTTTTCACGTGCTGTTGAACTCCGAACATCATCGTGGATCGCTCTCCCGGACGTCTTGCAGTCGTACCGTCGAGCGACCCGACGATGCGCCGCCGCCGCCGCCGCTTGTGTGGCTTCCTGAATGCCGTGGTCCTGGCTTCGCTCCCCGCCCGGGGCGTCTGTGGTTGTCTCGATAGGTCCGTGAAACCTGAATAGTCCCGGAGTTGTTAGAGGTCTGAATGAGCGCGAGCCCCGGGCCAAGAAAAAACGAGCGCCGGTCGCCAAAGAAATGCGACGGCCTGTGGCAGGGGGTTCGTGCGAAGACCGAATGGCATTTGGCTCTCCGACCGCTTCGCTCTCGTTAGACAAACCCGGTCGACGGAGAGCCGGCACAGATTTCTGCTCCTGGAGTGTCAGGGCAGCTGTTCTTTGTGCGAGGTATCTTGTCCGCCGGTACAACACTTCCCCTGTCTGAAAGCGCCGTTTGTTTCTCTTCTGCCAAATGGACGAGCTTCGGTCCGTGCCCGGCTGCAAGGTAGACCCGGGGTGGTGGGGTGGGGGTGGGCTTTGTTGGTAAAATAGACGAATGGCCTCGGTATGCCAGATGTTCAACAACCCATTTGGCATCTTGCGGTGATCAGCTGTACGCGCGAGGAGATAGCAGACGTTCCAAGGTGGGAGTTTTTGCGGAGGGTCAGGGGGTCGCATTGTAGTCGTCTGACGGAAATGCGCGCGAGATAAGCCCTCATTAAGTCTCAGCTGAGTACACGATACCCTTCCTATCTATCCTCACCACAAGCCAAACATGAGCACCGTTGGATGTACGGTACCGTCTCCTTCTCTGAGTTTAAATAGACGAGTGTGCAAGTCGGAGAGCAGCAGGATGTCGGCTGCTGCCTCGGTGCCCTCGTGTCCTCTGGCTCCTCTGTTCTTCCTTTTTTTTTTTTTAATGATTTTTAGCAGCTTGTGTGTGTTTTTTTTTTTTTTTTCCTAAAATCCCGCTTGCATTTGAACATTTGGTTGTAAGATAGAAAACAACAGTAGGTCAGCGGTTTTGTTCCGCTAAAAAACAAAAAACAAAAACATGCACGGTGAAAGTGTTAGAACTTGCGGTCGCGCCGCAGCTCGGTGGCCGGTTTCTGCTTTGCGCAAAAACAAAACGGGAAAAAAAAAAAAAAAAAAACCCATCGGGGCAGGAAGGAAGAAGCGTGCTTGCCAGCGGCGGGGCGAAAACAAGATTAGGGTTTAGACAAAACAGAGGACCACTTCCCCCTCCTCCACCTCCCCGCGACACAGAAGGCACCCCGTTATTACTGCTGGCTTGCGGGAGTCATTACTGGGAAGCCGGACTCCGGAGAGGCCGCTGGGATAAATGCTGCAGCAGCCATCACCACCAGAAGCCTGCCTCAGTCGTCTCTCTCTGGCTCGAGTTACAGCCGTCTCGGTCTGCGGTCGGACGTGCAGATGTTAGAGCCATCTTCGCATGAGAAAGTCAAAGCAGGTAGTCCTCGGATGGGTCATGTTTTAAGAACATTTGTGGATAACTACCCTCGTCGACATTTTTTTTTTCTCTCTCCTTCATTAAGGTGCTGTTTTCTATTCACTAACAAGTCTATATATTTAAAACCTCTTCAGAGTATAACAACATAAGTATGTTTACCTCCTCGCTGGTCACCGACTTCGACCAATCGATGTCGGTTTGAGTACGGTTCAAACGCCAACAGCGGATCTGCTGATGCTGCTGTAACATCAAGACGCATTTATTTTTTCCATTCAGATGCAGGCCAGCGTGGTTAATGAGGCACAGGCTTCAGCAAACACACCGAAAAGATGAAGGCCTCCTGCACAGTAAGCCCCGGGATGAACATGTTTATAACTGGAGGAAACGCAAAGACCAGGAATTGGTCGGGTTTCATGAGGGAGGAGATATCTGGCTTGAACGCACTCTTAACGCCAGTAAATCGACCTTATTTATGTACATATCACGTTTTTAAATCCCTGACTGTGGCAGCAGTGCAGGTGATGACTTGACTTTTACTCGGTAGTTATGTAAAACTAATCAGTTCTGCAAAATTTCCACCACTTGTTAAATATTTATCAGGGATCCCAGGAAGAAGCATTTAATTACGCAAGTTTACATTATCTTGAATAATTTCATGGCACTAATCACCGTCAGTTAATGTCATCCATTAGCAGTGTTTTGTACTTTTTTTTTTTTTTTTTTTTTAAACTTGCTGTCGTGAAACTTTTTACAAACCATTGTTTTTCTGCTCGAGCGTCACTTCGGCGTAATTACACCTGCCTCTTCATTGTTTTTTAATGCATTTAAAAGCACTTTGGATCTCATCCACAGCTGGATTCTGGTTTGAATTGATAATGATTGTTTTGCACCGGAGGCTGACAGGCTGTTCCCCCCCCCCCCCCCCAGATTGATGCAGTGAGTCATTGAATAGAAATTCAGCTCGCACGGTGCCAGCGGTGGCGAGGAAAGCTTTGGTATACCGCCGTTACTCTTAAAGCCTGTCAGTCCGCGCATGCAGAGCGGCTCACAGCTGTAAGACTGCTCCGGTCTGCTGAGGGTCAGAGTTACAGCGTGGTGCTGCAGTAAGCCTGTTCAAACCAGGGGAGAGGGTTATTTGAGGTCTTGCGCTCACCTCAAGTGCACTGTTTCTTGGTTGTAGTAAGAGTTGTGTTATCAAGAATAACTGATGCCACGGGCGGCTAGAAACCACTGCGTGGAGATCTTCGGCGGTTTTGAGTCAAGCGGATTGCAGAGGAGCTCGGTCGGTTTCACACTTCCAGTGGAACAAAACCATTTGCATTGCAATCCTTTTGTTTTCCTGCAGCCGCCACTCTCCCTCACAACAACCGTGGCGTAACACCAGTGTCCTATTCACACAAGGGAAACACGTTAAAGTGTTGGGTGAAACTGCAGTTTTATACTGTAGTCACGTAGTTGTTGTAAGTACAAATCGATAATGCGTGATGCATCCGTCTGGTGGATACTACATGTATACAGCGGGCATCTGTGATGAAGTACATCTTTAGTTTGAGATTCCTTGCCGAGTCCCACATCACAAAGCGGAGTGATTCTTCCTGCCCCCCCCCCCCCGCTCCCCCTCCCCCCACCCCCGAAGCTGTAAATCCTCCCCTGTCCTCTCAAACACGCACATAAACACACCCACAGAAAGACTCTTTACAAGCCCAGTTGAAACCGCTGCTCCGTTCCAACCGACTGTGGAGGTTATAAACCGGAGAACAAGTTTGACAAACCCTGGAGCCATTTCCCACAGATGTATTCAAGATCTGTGCCCGGCCCTGCTGCGTCTGAGTGACTGGCCCCTCGGGCCTTTAGCTCAGTCTGACGCGTCCAGAGGAATGCTGACGCTGCTGTTTGGGTCAACAGTAACACAGCTCAGCTATTTGTTGGCTGAAGGCTTCTTTTTTTTTTGTTCTCTCTCTCTCTCATTGTTACCCTCCCCTCCCCCCTCCGACCCCCCATGTAAAGGGAACCCATTTTGCGGTCTGGCTAAGTGATGATTAGAATATTATTGGCTCACATGGAGTGGAAATGAGGGTCAAACAGAATTCAAGTTCAAAACTCAAACTTGATAAACATACCATTGATTAAAAAAAATAAAATAAAAATAAAAAGCAGGACCTTGTGGCCAATACAAGCTTTGATTCTTGGGAATGTCTTGTTCCCTGTTTGACTCGACTCTGTCCCCAAACAACCCTAAAAAAAAAAAGGTGCAATTTCAGGACTTGAATGAAACAAAAAGGCGTAAAATATTGGAAAGAATAACGACAACCAGACTCAGTTTGCCATTTAAGATACATCTTAAAGGAAATGTGGGTAAATCTTTAAAAAGTGTTTTGAAACACACTTTTATATTTGGTTTTTGTTACTCTTCTCCCATCTGTGAATATCTGTTCTGTGTTGGTCTGTGGAACATATTTATGCTGCCACTGTGGCCTGACCCTGAAAAGGAGATTTTGATCTCGAGACTTTTTTTTTTTTGTTAAATAAAGATCGAGCACAACAAGTTTGTTGAGAAAAACGAGGCACGCGCAAAAGGGGCACCGAGTACTTTCCACTTCTAAACCGTTTTCCCTGAAACACCAGTAGTTCTTACGATACTTGGATTAAAGAATATTTTATTTGTTTGGTCGGAGGGCGCAGCAGGTGACAGAAAATGTCTTACTTACAGGATTGAGATGTGACGTTTTTCTGATCCGCTCACATCTTTCTGAAGCCGTCAAATGATGTCTCACTCTTGCTCAGAGTTGGCATCCCTCTGCCGGACCGAACGCTGACCTTGGCAAGTCGGCGGTGTCACATTAATCAGCCGGCAGCTCCGGGGTGAACGTCCTCACTTTGATCTCTGCCATACCCGAGCGCAGCGCTGCGCCTGTCCGGACCGTTACCCGAGCTAACTGGCGGTCTTGATTTAAAAGACGGTGGGCACCGGTGGGCCAGCGTCCCTCTTTTCTATGAGATCACCTTAATGAAGTCACTGTGCTGTGACGAGTGGCAGGTGATTAATACGCACAAGTCATTAAGTCTGTTGTGTAAGAGCGCGCCTCCGGTGGAGGTGCCCTTCGCTTGTTTAGAGATAAATCTGAGGACTAAGTGGACGGGGTCACTGGCAGGGTGACAAAACAGCATGTATGTTCGTGTTGGGTTTTCACGGGGTGTCCTGAGGACAGGAGGACCGTCTTTGGATGAAATACATATTCAGCCACTTGTGCAACCAAGAAACAGTCAATGCAGCGGTCCAGTATTACTGCGTCTAGTCTTACACTGATTTCAGTGATCATTTTTGGGGAATCAGCAATTGTTTTGAATTAGCAATTTCAAACTTTAATCAAACTTAAGACATTCGTTTTTTTTTTGTTTTTTTTTATATCCACGTGACAAGTTTTATCATTCACAATGCGTAGCGGTAGAATACAGTTAGTCGTATCAAACATGAATTTGATTATTTTATGTTATTCTTCTTCTTATTTTGCTCACCAACTGTGTATTAGGATATCAATTTCAACCACATTTTGTTCCCCCATCTATGAGCGTGAACCGCTATTAATAGAGAACCTCACATTGTGCAGTTTGTTTTAGTCAGAATGAGTCTCTGCTTTTTCCTCCTAATATCGTGACAGCAGAGTAAAGAAGTGCATATTGTCAAAATGAATAGTCACTGGTGAATACAGGCTGCCTTTTCTGTATTTTTCAGTTATTACTGTCTGTGTTACTGTTGTAAAATTGTTAAATACTGTTTTATAAAAGCTCATTGATAATTGCGCCGTGTAAGTTTGCATTGCTGCAGCAGTGGTTTCCATGGATGTCGCTGTAGCTCATAGCTGCGTCTATTGTGTCGGTGCTGCTGAACAGCTTTTTGTGCAGGACTGAAATCCTTTTGAAACCTTATCTTTTGTTACGCCGCGCGCGCCATAATCAGGAGAACGCACAGAACGCTCCACACTGAGCTTTTCATTTATTTGTATGTGTGGAAATCAGACAAAGGATCTAAAAATAACATGCAGGGTGACCAAACTTCAAGCAGCGCAATCATGATGTCTCCCGAAATAATATTTGTATATTGTGCGAGAAATCCCCGCATCTTATTGAAAATTGACCTCTGCTACTAAGACGTTAAGATGAATTATTGCCCCCTCTATTAATATTAATATCTTTTTTAATATATATTACTACCACTTATACTCTTATACTTTATAATGATCTAGTTTTAAAATATGTATATACTTGTTTTGAATTGTTTCTTCGTCTATCTGTAGTAGACTCTCGCTCTTACCTGTTCTTCCATCACACAGCATCCCTTTGACAGTCTTTTAAAATGGCCGAGCACCGAAGTAAAGCCCACGACTCGGCTTTGTGCTGCAGACAAAGACTCGGATGCGTTCGCGTTCTTGCAGCCAGAGATGGAGCTTTAGAAAAAGGACTACTGATCATTTTCCTCCCCAGAGAGAGTTTCCAACCACAACACAGATTCCAATAGACCGTGAAGCTCCGCTCCAGATGTGGAGTCTTTAAATCTTTCTGTGCAGAGCGACGGACGCGGACACTGAGGCCGGAGCAGAGCAGGATACATGTTTTACTTAAAGTAAACACTCTTGTGAGGCCCTGACACTTGGTCCTGCTGTAAACAGGAAGCGGAGAGGATTCGGGAGATTTGGCCTCTTGGGTTCAACTCTCTTTCAAGTCTCTAGTCTCTTTAACTTTCATCATCATCATCACAGAAATGAATCATATTAAAAAAATACAGTAAAATGCATCCAAAACTCAGAGGTTTGGATGCATTTTACTGTTTTTTTTTTCTCCAGGGTTCATAATCACATAATTCAACAATGTTGAAATGTTTACTGTGTTTTCAGCCGAAAGTTTTAGTGTGTTAAAAATGGTGCGTAATCAACCGCACTTTCCAAAACTCCTTCAGAAGTAGAGCAGGAGACTTTAAAATGACCATTTTGGGAAATAAAAACCTCCACACGTGTCAGCACTCTTCTTCTGGATCGTGTCTTGGCTTAAAACATCCAAGTAAGACAACTTCAGCCCCGTCAAATTAGTACGAAATCATCTCCAAAATATTGAATATACACATGGAAAACGGCATTGGTTGAAATAAGACACTATGAAGTGTTCATTCATAATATACAAACTATACTTGGCCAACATTAGCAACTGCAGTTGCATTTGCAAACTGTAGGAAAATGCTCTGGGTTCACATCCTAAAATACTAAAGAACGTCTCTTTGACGCTATTTGTGCTTAAAAAAAAAAAAAAAAATTATCCAATGGGGAAAAATAAAAGTCTCAGTTTTGGCCCCTTTTGTAGTGTTGAAATGTGAACGCGTCACTCAAAGCATTGAAAGTCAAAGCACGACACGGGTTTCCTTCAGCACCTTCACGGCTTGTTTCAGCTGTCCGAGGTGAGGAGCCGGGCATAAACATACACCCATTTTGATGATATCAGGAGCAAAAACATCCCTTATATGGGTACACAGAGTTTACCCCGTTTTCCCTTTTTTTTATTTGGAACAGAAGAAAATACACAGTCATTTTGAATACTGGAGCTAAACTGGGCTGCGTCTCGCTCCAAAATAAACTCTTGAGATTCCCAATTCCATATTTCAGGCAAGTTTGTGCATAGCAGAGTTGTTAGTCACTGCATAATTCACTCTGTGTTGACACAGACTGACTTCTGTTTAATGTCTTCTTTTTTTTTTTTTCTTCTAAAACCCCAAAAATGTCTTATTTTCCCCCCATGTTGTTCGATCTCAATCCTGAAATGAGGCCCTAACAAGTTGGGAACTGCGAATTGCTGCAGAAAACTTTTTATTTTATTTATTTTTTTACGTGCGGGTGTATGAGCAGATCAAATTAGAGTACAAAATGCAAGAACACCACGACAGTGAAAACCCGTGACGTGAATCGGAGAGTATTTACAGCAGGGTTTGTCCTCCTCCGAACACGCACGGGAGCGATGAAGACAGGACTGCCGAGCACCGAGTCGCATCAGAGCCGGCGTTGAGATCTGAGTGCGAGCCGAAGAGAAAGAGGAAGCCGAAATTTTCCCCGAGGACCACCAATAACCCGCTGGACAGGAAAGGCCTCGCAAATGATTGCATTCCTTGTTGACCTTATAAGGCTATTTTTACCACGACGGGCTCCGCGTTGAGCGGCCATCTTTTGTTCAGCCCTGCGGCGTGAAACGGGAAAGGCCGGTTTTGCGATCTCGGCGCGAAGCCGTGCGAGTCGGGAAACTGCGGCTGCGCGCATATTTCGAGATAGAGCGAAGACTCCTGATTACGAGGAGTCGAAGTTGGAGGTTTTCCCGGGACATGTGCAAGATTTCTGCCTAAATAATGAAAGCTGACTCGCCTTCTCTGTCAAAGGGATGTTGGCTCTCTGCGTGTTTATACGTGTCTCTTATTGTGTTTTCAGAGGGACATTCCACTGGTACAAAAAAATAAAAATAATCCCCTCTGCCTGTCCCCGGGAGGTGAAAGGCCCCAGTGCAGACAGTTTTCCTGGTGCCTTACCAGAGTCCATCTGGTGTCGGGGTTAGCGTCGGAGCAGCAGCTCCTCAGGGATTCCTGGAAGTGAATGTGATCGTGTCCTAAGAGGATTAAGAGGAGACCCTGGTTGTGTCGAGCCGGGGGGGGGTCAATACAGATGTTATTGTGGGAATGACCTCGCCTGTCGCCACGTATCTGTCAGTGCACCGAAGCCGCCGAGTTCCTGTCGGCTTCCTGCAGGAACCGCATTTTATTTGAACGCTATTTATTTATTTATTTATTTATTTATCTATTGTTAAGAACCGAGTATAAATACATTCGCAGGACTTGTGTTGGAGAAGGATTTCTATCAGACAAAACCCGACACTGAAGCTGAAATAGATATATTTGCACAGCAAGGGGGAATATCCGATGCCCTGATGAAAAATGAGAATACATATAATTAATATACGCTGAAAATTAACCAGCCGGAGTTAAAATACAACCTGATTAGTAGAAGAAGGAGGATGACAGACAAGCTCCATAAAACCCGTGGAGGACCCTGGGGCTGTGGTTTTTTGGCGCTCCGCAAATCAATAAATTTGAAAATTCGACAGGCTTCTTCTCACTTGCTTCTGCACGGGGTGGGGGGGGGGGGCAAATGCAGCATCTGTTAGGAGGAGTAAAATATTTCAAATATATCTGTAGTTGGAAACCACCGCTTGCATGTTGCAAAATTTGATGAGCGAGTCTCCTCTAATTTCCTCTAATTTGCTGACCTGATTTTTCTTATAACCTGGTGCCTTTTGCTGACCTCGTGATTTTCTTTTCTCTTCTCCATATGTATGATCTTCCCTCAGAGCCTGGATGAGCTGGACGATGACGACACAGGGGAGAAGAACAGGAGGGAGGAGGAGGAGCTGGTTCAGGCCAACACTTTCCAGAACGAGGCCATAAACGCCGACCCCGCCGCCGCGGCCTTCTTCATGGTAAGAAGTGACGTTACACGCGAAGGATCTTTTACTTTTATGAATTAGCGTCAGCACGCGACATCCTCGGTGTGTTTTCCCAGCTCGTCCTGCCTGTCAGACTGGGATGTTGTTTCGGTGCTGCCAAACAGAGGCACTGTTGCTCAGGGAGACACCGGGAGAGCTCGGGAGCCGAGTTTGTGTGAAAAGCCGCGACGGTGCAAAACCTTAAAGGCGTCTCTGCGTTTCATCATCGCTCAGAAGTCGAGTTAAAAGCAAGAAGAAACGCCGTTGAAGCTGCTCGGAGCGATGGATTCTCACACGTCTGGAGCTTTTAGTTTTTGGCAATGTATTAAGCTTTTTTTTTTTTTTTTTTTTTTTTAACCATAGCCGGTCCAACATAGACAGTCTGACATACAAATGAGATATATCCAAAACAGTGGTGGTGCTTAATAGATGAAATATCTATCGGACACAAGGAGCGGTTTAGAGACGTCACCTTGAGCTCCGTGAACTTGTGAAGGGTATTTTCGCTATTTTATTGACCGAACAATTAATCCATGATCAAAAACGAATCAAAAGATAACTAATAAAGATGATAATGATTGGCTGTTGACCCGAACACGAGCAGAATCAGGCTGCAGCTTCGCGTGTGGAGCTCGGGCCAAAAAAAAAAAAAAAAAAAAGAGAAGAGCCACATTCATCAAACTTTATTTGGAAGCCAGTGTTTGGTTCTGCTTTGTGTATAAGGCGTCAGGTTCAGAGGAGTGTGAATCAGACACTGCTTATGTCTACAGAACGAACCTTTTAATCTTGCCAAGTAATATCAGGTTTATTTAATAGAACTGAACCCATGCGGAGACAGTCTGCTCCTCCAGCGAAGGAAAAAAAAACCCCCAAAAAACAGGAGGTGTTCTGTGAAACGAGGACCTAAATGAATTAGCAGAAATTAAACCAAAGCAGACGCGGCGGCGCGCCGGTAATCTGAGTCTTTTATTTTTGGACAACAACAGTCGATCGTGTTCTTTAGGGCAGCGTAAGTCATTTCAAACTCGTTTCAAAAGCACGCGTGGTGACTGATTTTCAATGAAAGTGAGCACGGAGAAGACATGAAAGTCATCCAGCTGTGCAACAATAACTGAAACATCCGCTTTGTTTTTGTATTTCTGGAAGGAAAAAGAAAGGCAAAAAAAAAAAAATCCCCCGACTGTCGTGAAGATTGCCACTCGGAAGAAATAAAAAAAAAATAAAAAAAGAATATGAAAATGTGAAATGGCTCTGCCGCTGTGTGACGACGCCGGCGGATGTAGCTCGGAGTTGCGTTCCAGATGGATTTGCTGTTCTGCATCAGCAGGCTTATTTTGTTTTGGGCTGGAACTGTCTGGGGCTGTTTACGGGACGCGAAGGCTTGTGTATGAAATATGTACACAGACGCCGCACTAACAGGAAGATGGTGACGGCACCTGCTGAGATGTGGCCTCAATAAAAAAATAAAAATAATAAAAAAAAGCAAAGGATTTGACTATTTACACAAAGTTGACGACAAGTAAACAAACAGCAAACAATCCGTCAGAATCGGGCTTTCCGTAGCTTTTCCACCTCTGGTCCGTGATTTGAAACAGAATGTGTCCTGCTGAGTTTAATCTTGCCACCTCGCTCTAACACGGACCCGATGTGGCTGTATAACCGTTAGATGTCTCACTGTCACTCATATGAAATTATATATCTGCTCTGCTGGGGCTTCCTGAGTCGGCTCGCTCGTAAAGGAGTCCGACTGGGAGGAAATAAAGAGCCGGAGAGAGGCGGTCCGCTCCGGAGGATTTTACTCCGGAGCTGTCAGTCCGACATCGTTTCAAGACGGGGCATCTCAGGAATGCGCCGCTCCTCTCGGACCCCCGTGTCTCGCCAGGTCGGGCCCGTCGTGATATACAGCAAAAACGAGCCCGGGCGTCTCGGCTGGTATCGAGATGTCTGGATGAAAAAGTACCAAAAAGAAAGAAAGAAAGAAAGAAAAGAAGCTCGGTTCGACTTCTGCCGCTAACCGTCTCTCCAGGTCTCGGAGCGGTTTCCAACCCAAACAAGCAGTAACTCTTCTGCGTTAGCTGCCGAACACATAATGGAAACTTCAAGAAGCGTCGCCGAGTATAACATATTTTATCAGATGTTTTAAATGCCGCGCCGGTGTCTTTTTTTCCCCATCTGTTTTTGGGCACACTTTTGTTTTTACGAGTTTTGTGTGTGTGTGTGTGTGTGTGTGTGTGTGTGTGTGTGTGTGTGTGTGTGTGTGTGTGTGTGTGTGTGTGTGTGTGTGTGTGTGTGTGTGTGTGTGTGTGATATGTGCGGGCTCAGAGAGGCTCTCTGCAGGCATGTGCACCTGGTTCTCGGGCCTTTTCACCTCCTTCAGTTATGCAACTCCTCGAAGGAAACCTGCCTCGGAGATCCAGCGGCCAGAACCGAACGGAACATTCCTGGGGATCATCTGCTTTTAATGCGGCGCCAGGTCCACAGACCGGTTCAGCTCTCTCTCTCTCTCACTCACTCTCACCTGGAGACGGGCGAACTGCTGACAATTTCCGCCCAGCACTTTTTAACAAGCCTCATTTGCATTTTTAATTTGCACCTTTCATGTCCAATAATGGTGCTGACGCCGAGCGCATCTCGTCTGAACCGCGGGGAAGCGTTCACCGCCCCGTCACACGGCCGATCTAACCGGAGCAGCACCGATTTCGTTTTCTTGCCTGCAACAGTATTTGATCATATTCGCACCTCTGTCGGTTTAAGCTCTTAAGGATCGCAAGACATATGAGCAAACTGAACCACACTAATATTTATCTTCGACAGGAGTGCTTCCTCCCACAAAAAAAATATACACACTTAAAACACAAGATGTAAACGGATAAGAAGTAAGATCCTAGAGGGGAAAAACTATCTTGGGACTAACAAACATGCAAAAGCTGCACCAGTCACAGAAAGGGCAACGAGGTCAACCCGACTGCCTGCTGCTGTTTACAACACCGTTTGCAGGTTGGTCTTGTTTTCATCCTTCAGCCTTCGATTTATGTTCCCGGTTGGCATTTTGACATCTATTTTCCGTCCGGCATCAAAGACTCGGACAGCTGGTCGTGGTTTCGCATCTTAATGTAACGTGTGACACCGCTGCAAAAGCATCTGGTCTGTAACGAGAGAGCAGTCAGGTACAATAGGTGAAATGATAAATCTATAATTACCACGACGTCGACGTCATGAATACATTTCAGCCAAAACATTTGCTAATGTGCAAATGAGTTTTAGCACATACAGGTTCTTCTGGTTCCTGTTAAAGGCTTCTTTAAAAAGCCAATCATGCGTCTTCTTTGAGTCTCTCTCTCTCTCTCTCTCTCTCCGTCCCGCTCCTTCTCTCGTGGATTTATTCAACGCCTCCAGGAAAATTGTGATCTTTATCAGCTTTGTGCAGAGAAACAGTCTGAGCGCTGCGTCGTTCGGAAAGAGATCAACTTTTCACGGGCAATCCGTCAAGAGATTTTTTTTTTTTTAATTTAATGAGCCGCCGAGACATAAATGGCGGAGTGCGTTCCAATCGCACTCAAAGTGGTTCGGGAGCGTTTGAAGAAAGTACATGAAAGACAGAAATGTGCTGGAGTTTAGTGATAAAGTACTTGTTTTAGTGCCGATATTTGTCGGTGTGTTTTCTTGGTGACTCTGAGCTCTGCAGTGGGTGGGGGTGTGGGGGAGGGGGTGGGGGGGGGATGTCAGTGCAGCTGGAGCACGATGAATAAAGTTACAAGGGCTTGTATTGTTTGCAGCGTGGCGGTAAATGCATTACACCGACCTCGTCTTACAGATTCGTATCCCGGGCGGGTGGTGGGGAAAAAAGGTGCAGCGGTCACGCGGCTAACGACATCTGGGACGTTTCTCTAGAAAACATGAGCCCCCTCCGCCACGGAGGGGACGAGGCTGATCGGTTTATACTCCCTTTCCCTTTATACTCCTTTTCCCTTTCCTCTCACCGAAAAGAGACTCGGCAAGTTGCCGTATATCATTAAAAAGCCGTTTGACTCTGCACAGACTCCCGTTCACAGTTTAGAAATCATGTTGACGAGGGATCAAACAGAAGCTACTGCAGTGTTGAAAGTCCTTCATGTCATCCTGTGTTATGTTATTGTAGTTGAGTGTTTCTCACTGCTACAGTACGTTGTTCTACTTAATACTGGTGTTGTTTTCTAAACAAATTGGTTTCTGAAGGGTTTTGGATGCTGAAGTCGTGCCGGCCAGTTTTTTAAACTCTCCACCTTCATTACGATATTTATTTAAAAAAAAAATGCTCTGTCTGATGTCACAATTTAAATATCAATCACCAAACAAAGCTTTTTAGTGAACCTGTAGTGGCTCGGGTACTGTGAAAAGAGGTGGGTTCTGCACCTAAGTGGTTATAAAGGTGCGGCAAAGCCTGTAATTGTGACATTAAGATAGAAAATTAGTAGTAAATGTGTTTGTTCAACTTGTTGTTCGCCAACCAGAAAAGAAGGAAGCAGAAGAGATTTGGCTGTTTTTTGTTCTCGGCGTGGGTGGCAGACTTTAAAGGAAAGTATTAGTGAAAATGAATTTGGGCAGAACCATGTTTGACACAGAGGAAGCATTTTCTGTCCGTTTATCTGCATTAGTGTGGGCACAGACTGAAACTGGACCAACGCTGCAAGATTATTAATCAGCACAAGATTCTGGCAAACTGAAAGTAATTAAAACATATTAATATTTTTTTTTTTGTATAGATGCTGTACTTGGTTCATTACAAAAAAAAAGAAGATTTTAATCAATCTTTGGGCAAAAACTGAAGTGAACATCAACAGTAATAGTAGCATTGATAACAATGAAGTAGGTGAAATGTTCGCAAGCAACATCATATTAATAGAAATAACAACAACAAAAACGCAGTTGAGAAGTTTAAAGTCAACACAACTTAACATTAACAAGGGGCCAAAGGCTAGTTAGCGTTATTAATGTACAATATATAAATCTAAGTATTAGAAGAAGACTTATACTACCTTCTTTTATTGTCTGCAGTAAGGACTCTTTGATTTGTGATGCTGTGCAGCCGAGCCAGCAGCTCCACATCCCACATCGAGTTTGAAACAGACACTAGAGGTTTTATTGTAGTCGTTCAAAAGGTTTACAAACTCTCACTTTGGCATTTATATTTAAGGATGGACCTATTCAGCCGTAGCTCTACGGGCGCATATAGCTATATTCATAATGTGCAAATGAGGATCAGCAGAGTGTCACCTGTCTTCTGACCGCCGCGACCTCCCTTCATATTGTTGTTTTGACTCATCATTCAACCTCAGGAAACAATCAGTCCAGTTCAACGACCCTGTCAGCGGGTGGACTTTGGTATATGAAAGCGGGGCTCACGTACGGATACTACCAAAGAAACCTGTTGAATTTTCAAGGGAAATGTGAAAGCGGAAGATTATTTTCTTCCCTTGTTGGACGCCAGCCCACCGAGCTTCCAGGTCAGTTGTATAGTCAAAGAATCCTGTTGATTTATTCAGGTTATACAGTAAGAGGTTGCGGAAGCAAGAGGGTAAACGCATATTTACATTTAGACAGTTTTTATTTTTTAGCATCTGTGCGGCTGCCAGAAAAATCAACTGTTTTTATCAGGTGAAGAGCAGTTGTGATTGCAGCTTCTCAAATCTGACAAAAAACAAGCGACGAGAAGAAAGAGTGAACGACATTTGTCGGTATTATCTGACATTTCAGAGGCGAAACAATGAGAAAATAATTAACATATTACGCCGTAATCAAAGTAGGCAGTAGTTGCAGCCCGAAATGTGAGATGCCGATGCTTCATATTTGTCTGAGCTTCCCATCTAGAACCTCAAAGTTCTGCCTGGTTCTAATTTTGTAAAAAAAAAAAAAAAAAATCAAACAAACTTCAAAATAAAAGTCGACTCCAACCAGATTGCTCTTAATTCCAGGTGTCGCATGAAGCAGGCCTGATGTTCAGGTGCGGTACTATTTGACCTGCTGCTGCTACGCTCTGCCCTCTTACCGTCCTCCATCTTTGTAAATCTGTCCAGGCCCGAGCCGGGGAAGAGATGAGGGTCGGGGTTTCATCCACAGGTAATGGATGATGTGTCAGCGAGGCCGAGAGGAGCGCTGTGCGCTCCGAGTCGGGCCAAAGCCCAGCTCTGACTGATAGATTGTGGCAGAGCCGGAGCTCCTCAATCAAACTCGCTGCACAAGACCTGCAGAGAAAGCAGACACGTATTCATCTCGCAGCATCTGGGACACGCTCTTCATTTTTTTTAAACATTTTTTTTTCTCCCAAGGAAGCGCCATCTTACCGAAGGCGATTTTACTGGAGCCGCACAGATCTAAGCAAACCTTTAGATCGTACAATATAATGGGAAAAATAAAGATAAACACGCACCCCCGTGCTGCAAAACTAAATTGCCTTCCACAACTCAGGGAGGACCACAGGGCTCCTGTTGAGCTATTAAATGCAACAAAGCTCATCTATATATCAGCTCAGCAGCTGCGATACACGAAGGCTCATGCACGACCCAAAGGCTCTCTAGAAATGTTCGCCCTGATGAAGTTCTCTGATCCTGTAGATGGATTTTTGTTTTTGTTTTTATTTTTTCCCCTGTGGTGAACCAACACAACCAACGGCGTAGGAACACAATATGTTGGTGATACCTCACTTGGATATCTGCTGTTTTTCTGAAATGACTGTTTGAAATTAGAAACTCAACAGCATTTTACATTTTGTAAAGCAGTTTCTGGACTAAAGGTTTATTTTTTTTAATTTATTTTTTTGTCTTTCCAGGACACCCCAAGATCTGGAGGTGGCCGCCACAAGAGGTGAGTCTCTTTTTCAAGAGTGGAGGTTATCTGCTTCAGCATCACCACCAATGTGTCAAGAGAAGGAACAGAGGCCGACATGAGAAACAGCGGTTTGAGTCATTAATATCGAGGGCAGACTTTCCCCAAAACTGTCTGAGGGCTTTTTATTCCACCCCCCCCTCCCCCCTGATGTCTCACTATTGTTGTTGTTGTTATTTTTCTTCTTCTTCGACTCCTCTGCTGTCTTATTTCTTGCTATTACGGTCGAACAAAGATGATAGCTGATGGCTGTTTTGAACAGTAGTTGACAGGACACCATCTGGACCTCGGATGCTTTGCTCAGGCCGTCTCTTCCCTGCTGTGGCCGGCAGGAAGGAGTGAAAGTAAATGATTGGCTCTGAAAGGTTTTGAGGCTAAAATCTGTGATTCAGTTTGTTCGGGTCTGTTCTGGCACATAAGGGGCTTTCAATTTTATTTTATTTGTCTTACCCCAAACAACCCAAAAAATAGCCAAGGCTCTAGAACAGAAAACATTTTTTTTTTTAATCGAGGGTTGAGGTCCCTCTGAGAATCTCTCCACCAGTCCAGCGTGTGTTTATTTTTGCATTATTTGCAACCAAAAGTGAGAAGTTGCAGCCAACTCCCAACAGCCAGGTTCACCAGCTGACATTCAATCTGGCCGTTGTAATTATGGCGGCTGCTCTCATCAGCTGGCCCGGCAACACTTGGACGCTCTGCGGTTCTGCAACGGGGAACCCGCCAGGTGGGCTGGCCCGCACAAGATGGCCGAAAGAGCAACTTCACACGAACGCGTCTCTCCCTGTTTCACTTCCGTTTCATACCGTTTTGTGCCTGCTCTTCACAAAAACAATATGTATTGTCAACACCGACCCTCAGTGCACCAAATCCCATTCAGATATTTTGGGTTTCTTTCACACTTTTGAACAATGCAAGTTTCCCGGCAGATCTAAATTACTGTCAATCACTCAAGTACTTTTATTTCCGCCTTGTGTGTCCTCCCCCACAATCTTTAGTGTGTTTTTATTTAGCAAATTGTTCTTAATCTCTTCCCCCCCTCCCCCCTCCCGCAGTAATGAGACCTCGGGGCTGCATGTTGAAACAATGTTCAGTTTATTTACCAGCTAACTAATCCATTAACTGGGAATTATTTACACCTCCACAGAGTTCAGAATGAGTCAGGTGAGTCGGCACGGAACTGAACACGCCTCACGTTGAAACGGTGTGTTATCCATAAACTGACAAACATCCTGCCTGGCGAACTACGGCTGCTCTCAGTGCTCGAAGTTGTGAACACTTTCGGTGTCTGAAGCTCCTTTTACCTTTCAAAAGAAAGAGAAAATAAAAAAAACCCGCGCGTGCGGCTCCTCTCGGGGAGTTCAGAGGGCCCTCAAAGATTGGAGCATTCGAAACCAAAGCACACACCCGAGCCGCCTCCGCCTGTTCAGAAAAGCTTGGAGTCCCAGAAAGCCTTTCAGGCAACGGAGGCCAACTCTGATTGGAAACGGGGCTCGATGTGACGTCTTCTTCTTTGATGTAATGTGTCTGAGCCGGCCGGGCAGGGTGTTAATCAGACACGTTGTGTTGTGTTCCCCGGTGGCAGTTGTGACTTATTCCACATTGACACTTGAGTTTGTGGAGGCGTTGTTACAGTGCTGCTGTTATTGGCTCTCCTGTTTGTGCTGCTCCCCCCCCTCCCCCCCCTCCTCTTCCTCCACCACCTCCCCGCTGAGGCTCCCGGGAGTGTGTGATTGGCTCAGCCTCTCTCTCCCTCAGACCTCGCCCCGCAGGGTGCTAATGGGCCACAGTGTGATATTTAGTATCGGGGCCATGGATGTTTAGGCTTGGCTTCAGCACCCGCTGTGCATCCTTCAAGTACCCGTGGATGTGTGTGTCGTGTGTGTGTGTGTGTGTGTGTGTGTGTGTGTGTGTGTGTGTGTGTGTGTGTGCGTTTCTGGAAACAGGATGTTATGCATGGACGTAGACACGTTGTTTTGCTTGGGCATCGTGTCGAGGGGATGCGTTCGCTGTCACACTTTGTTACGTACAGTATACGTGTGAGGGCATGCGTAAGCACTTTGCATGTGTGTGTGTGTGTGTGTGTGTGTGTGTGTGTGTGTGTGTGTGTGTGTGTGTGTGTGCGCGCGCGCTCTCTCATGCTGACAAAGTAAGAGTAGCCTTGGAAAGCAACAATAAAAGAGACAAATGAAACGCACTTCATCTCGGTGTGGGCGAATGTAGGGGAGAGCGTTTCAAGGACTTCCTCTTGATCAAAAGCGATGTCCGCTGCGGTGGTCGGCTCTCGGTGAGGATGAACGACAAATAAGCTGCTGGCCCTGTAAATGTCAAGGTAGAGAAGGGGAAAAAACAAAACACCGTCTCTGCAGAAATGGCACCTCAACAGAGAAAAGAGGAACGGCTGATTTAACTGTAGTAGGTTTGAAACTCGGAGAGCGTGCGTCTTGTTTCTACAGTTGTCATGATACCAACTGTTTGGTAGTCAGTACCAACACCGCCTCAAATCGGTCAAATCCACATTTCTCAATGCCAATTTTGATACAAAGGCAAAAAAAAAAAACAACTCTTCACGAACGAAATGAGAGTTTGAAAATAACATTTCAGGCAGAAGAGCCTTAAAAAAAAAACCTAAAACCCCCGAATCAACTTGTTTTCAAGTTGGCAGAGTATTTCTACAGTATTGCAAAGCCCAGCTGCCTGAGATATGAAAAAAAATAATACAAGTAGTAAACAGACCGGGTGTAACATACAACAACAAAACAACATCACAAAAACAGTAAAACTCCTTCAGCGTGTTGTTGTCAGAATCAGACGCAAAACAATACACGCAAGTGCGAAGAGCTGAACGGTAATGTCGGTTATCGTTGTGAGCTATCGCTACGTCAGCCTAAACAAGCATCGCTACAACTCAAGTTCAGGATATGAACGTTGGGACCGACAACATTTGGTTCGTATATATAGTGAACAACTCAATTTCCTCCTTTCTTCTGAGATTTTCTGCTGTTTTCAGTTTGCAATCTGGCTTTTGGTTATTTCCATACAATACTTTTTTTTAATTTTTTTTTTAACTTTTTGCTTTTTCTTTCTTTAACTTATTATTTTTTTTATTTACACAAGTGGCAGCGGTCAACTCCCGTATCGGTTCTCGTGACATCCCTACGTGTGTTTGTTTGTTTCACTGTCCGTAAATTCAAAGTCAAATTAGTTCGAATACAATTAATAATTATACAAATGAGTTTGTCAGTACATGTCAAGGTGTGCTGTGGAAATGTGAAATTTAAAAGTATTTGATTTACAGATATTAAGTGTATTAAATTAGCAAGAAAAAAAGACAAAAGACATTCCTTATTAATGGTTTAACAACTGAATTCCCCGAATGAGTGCGTCCTGGCCGTGACCCCGTTTTTCCTCCCACGTTTCCTGCTCGTCTCTACTCCGTCAGCTGAGGCAAAAAAAAAAAAAGCACCAAAAAACAAAACCCAAAGAAAAGAAAGAGCCAAAAAAACAAATCAACTCTCCGTTGTGACAGTTTATATCCACAGTTCCCACTGCTGCCCCCACAATCTCAGACTTAAAAGTGCTTTGTAAACTCATCTGGAAAAGGGGACATCATATCTGGCAGGTCTTGAAAAGAGTGCAGATGGTACAAAGGAGTCGTATTTGTGCTTTATCTTGCCAGCAGCTTTCCTGTAGGAAAATGCCAGCGAGCCGGTGAAGCCCACAGACTCCCCGGTAATTTGATTCCCAGGTAGATTTTTATAAACCTGTCACATTGTCTGTTCCGACCGGGGGTGAGTGGGAGTTGTTGCAGTCGCCGGGTGTAGAGCCAGCAATTCATTCCTAGTTTCCACGTCAATAATTGTTGGAAAAAAAGGTCAGCGAGAAAATAAACTGCACCTGAATATTCCCCTGCCGGTTGCCCCGAGCTACCGCGTCTCTAAGCAGCGAGCAAGCGAAAAGGAGATAAGGTTAATGTTCTGCTCGAGCTGCAGACAAAAACCTTTTTCAAACCAATTTTATTTTATTTTTTTTCATTTTTTTTTTTATCACCAGCTTAGGAACAGTGACGCACAAGTCGCCACCGTCATTCCTGAGCCTATTTGAAGTTGTGATATGTAAATTGTTTCTTAATCAGAATCCTTTTTGCACCAAAGTTGTAAATCCTAGACGGCCTTTTTCTCCATTAAAGGAATAAAAGGCAGAGGGGCTGTTAATAATGCATGCCTAATTGAAAGGGCAAAATACGCAGACGATATTCCCACCTGTTCTTTTGATGATGGATGTGTCATCCTATTGAAGTTTAATAATGTGGGCATGATTCATACCTTCAAACGGCCTCGGTGTGAATACCACGCAGAAACTCTTTTGAAGAGTGAAATATCCGACACAAATCTCTCACTTTGTTCAACTTTCATTTTTGTCGCGAATAACTTTGAAGGTAAAATATTGAACACTGGAGTTTTTTTTTTTTTTTTTTTTTTAAGCTGTACTAGAAGTGGCGTTTGTTTTTGTTTGTAACAGCTCTGCAGGACAAGCGTCTGAGGAGGAGGAGGCGGGCGGGAACAGCAGGCAACGACACACCCGTCCCGGGAGAGACGGAGGAGCCCCCGGAGGTCTGGAGAAAAGGATGGAGGAGCTGGAGAAGGTAAATAAACTTCTTACTCGTAAATTCTTTATATTCGTTTCAGTTTTTTTTTTATTTCTACGGCGCCAAATCACAACACTGGTTATTTCATGGCACTTGACACATTAAAGTCCTTACAGCAGAACTTTAGAACATTATACAGGGAAACCAAACAATTCAACAATTAAAAAAAAAAAAAAAAAAAACCTCCCCTTTAAGGGAGAAAAACCTCCAACCGAGGGAAGGAAAAAAAACTCCCTTTAAACAGCGAGGAACCTCCGACAGAACCGGATGTGGGCGGCCGTCTGCCTCGACCGGTTTGTCTACCGAGTTCACTTCAGAAAGGTTAATACCAGTCTGAGAGTAGATGTTTTTTTTTTTACAAAGAGGTGAGTAAATGCAGGCATCTGCTGTGAGACTGCACTGTTCATGGTCGCGATGAGTCAGAAAACACACATGTTGGCAGCTTTTATTTGCATCCCTGCTGTGAGAAGGTCAGCGGCTGTTCTTTCCTTTCTTTTTTTGTCTCAGTGATTTATATCACCCTCCTGAGTGTCGCACAGACTTTTATCTTCCTGCTTTTATATATCCAACCCTTATGGAATAAGGGCGAAGTAATGTTAAACGTTTTGATTTTAAAGTTGTTTTTCTACTCTGCTATCGCTGCGTCTTTTAGTCCCGTTTGAACTCCGGTTTCCACCAGATAGCAAATATTGCAGTCATTCTTTTTTTCGGTCAAGTACGGAAAGCAATTATTATTCAGATAATAGACGGCGAGATCACAGGGCAGGAGTTTTAAAGATTATTCCTTCACTTTGACCACCTAAAAAGTCTGTTTAAGTTTCTTGACTGTTATTTTTTCAGATCTTATAGTTCAGTAATATGTTCTGTAACCTATATGTAGATTTGTAAATGTCACACAATGTAAATGGTGTTTCAAAGTCTTTTCTAAATAACTGGCATATTTCTGTATTGGAGAAATACAACTTTAGAACGGTCTAATTTTGAAATTAGGTGCAACTACAGAACATAATATCATCCTCAGGTGTGTAGAGATATTCAGAAACAATACTGAGACCCTGACCTCAGCTACTTCTTTATTCTGAACTAAAACGTCATTAATTCCCTCTTCTGGTACGCAGTCCTGTAACTCGTCTTTCTTTCAGCTCAATGTTCGACCATCGAGGTGTCGATTACCCTGTAAAAAGTCACCAAATCTGAACTAACCTCCTCAGATTTTCATGGAAATCTAAAACCACAGAGGCAACATCATCTTTATGACTGACTTCTGCTCTCGCCAACAAATCCGATCAACGTTTCAATGCACAGAAGACTCTTCCAGAAAACCGAAAGCCTCCATAAGCAGAACTTTGTTCAGATGAGTTTCCACTTTGACTCCTCCGCTCGGCTCCGCCGGTTCTGATTTTCTGTCCGGAAACGTCGTCTCTTCTGCGGCGTTGTTTGAAGAGGTGACCTTTTACAGTGCAGATACGTCTTTTCCTTCCCCACCGCCGTATCAGACACTCAACCCCTCCCCGCTCGCGCTGCAGCAGCTCAACACCGAATCAAATGTCACACGGGTGCCTTTCGGAAGAAGGAAAAAAAAAAACAAAAACTCTTTTGAAGTAAGTACTTGCTGCGACCTCGCTGACTTCTCCGGAAGGTGTTTCGCCGGGTCAAACAGCTGGAAAAACTTTTCAAACCCTATTTCACGCGCTTTTCTTCAATTTTTCTGTGCACTTTGTTGTTTTGCACTTTCACACAGGGTCAGTTGTGATGACTGCTTTTAGTTTAATCTCTCAGACTCCAGGCTGCAACTTCAGGACATCGTCTGAAACACCTCGCAGGTGTCGGGAGATGTAGGTCGGGATTATTATCCCCTCCGGGAGACGTCTGATCTCTAAAGGCGACCGGAATCTAACCTCCGCTCGGAGAGTCACGGCGACGGGTCAGATGACACGTTCAGGATGAAACCCGCTAATGGAGGATTCGGCCGGCTTCACCGTGTTGGTCTGAGAGGGAGTACGAGAGGTGTTTTATTCAGCCGTCTGTGAGAGCAGGAATTCAAAGCTGCAGTTATCTATAGCGCCTTTTAAAAAGACAGGATGAATAGAGCTTCTGGGGTGAGCGTATTTATGTCATTATATTTTTGCTTTCAGCTGTACCTGCTGAATTGGTTTCTATGGAAACAATTTCATGCTTATCTGCAACCGCAAGAAAGTGAAACTAGAAAGTCGAAATCTTCATTTTCATCATAAAAAAATACCAATTAGAAAGCGTTTTCGTGTTAACCTTGTGTTCAGAGCATGCATCCGGTCTCTCTCCGTCTCAGTAAGGAACAATAACCATTTGTTTCTCCGGAGCTGTCGGAGGAGGCGGACGGGAACCCACTGGCTTTTAAGTACAATTTGAAGGAAACACAAAAGTACAATATAAAAGGAACTATTCAGACATTGTTCACTCACTGGAAATCTGTGTGGATTTATTATTGGATTTATTTTAAGAGGCTTTGCTATCGGGAAATAGACAATTACAAACTTTATTAAAAATGGCAAAAAAAACAAATTGATGCAATCGACCGAGCTCGACGCTCTTTTGAAGTGTTTTGTTGTTTTGTTTTTTTTTTTAAGGCAAATGTGTTTTCAATAAAGCAGTCCTTTTGGAACAGACAAATACACAGAGACCCAACTGTTCAATACAGCTGTTTGCAGCCGTAGCTTTGTCACATCCAAAGCCGCGTGAAGCTGGACAGTAGTTCAGATAAATTCACAGAGAATTCACCTGAGAGGGGAGCAGCTACATTTAAGGTATTTAAAGTTTTTCTATTCAATTCCTATCTCTGTGGCAGAAGACCAACATTCAACCGTTTCCCACGCTTCCATCTACTGTCCATTTCTGGCATTTCTCTGATAGCAGGCCGAGCAAAGTAGCCCAGACTTCTTTGACGCTACTTCCTGACGCTCCTCCTCCTCCCTCCTCTTCCTCCTCCTCCCAAGACGCTCCCCTGCCGGATTGGGATAAACTGCATAATCCTTCTCGCACAGTGTATCCCATCCAGTCGCATTTGAAATGCGATGCAAATATGTGGCGCTCTTTTGCGTAGTGGCATCGAGGACGCGTGCGATCGCTCCAAATTCATGACATCAAACTGAAAGTTATAAAGAGGTATTTTTTTTTAGCCACAAGAAGAGCAGTAAGTCGTGGCGGCTCCACAGAGCCCTGAGCGCAGCGTCCTAAAATCAGTGCGGACTCCACGAAGAGAAAACTGGCAGGTTTCCCACGACGCCGAAACGACCTACCTGCCGAGTATCATTAAAAAGTGTCCTCGGAGAACTGCGGGTGTTTTATCAGCGAAGGACGATCGCACCAAATATTGATTTGTTTCTTGCACTTCAGGTTGTTTTTTTTTTGTGTGTATCTGCTAACTTTATATATTCATGGCTTTATTTTTTGAAGGCGTCCTCGCTGTTAGATTCTGAACATAAGCACAGCACTGCACCTCTGTAGTCAATGCCCATATTACTGCAGTTCAAGAGAGAAATTAACATTTTTTTCTTTAAAACTAAAACTAATTACAGCTCAGTGTTTTTTTTTTTTTTTTTTTTAACTCCTCCAGCTTCATATACGTGAACCCGAATGCAAGTTTCATGCCCAGTTTCTGTTTTTCATGTTTTGTTATTTGTTTTCAGGAGCTGTTCAGAGAGCGTCAGGAGAACGGCCGGTTGCTGAAGGCCCACCAGGACAAAGACGATCTCATCGGGAAGCTGAAGGAGGAAATCGACTTGCTGAACGGAGTGAGTCCAGCCTACATCATTTTTTCTTTCTTTTTTTTTTTCTGCTCTGATGTCTGATCGAGTTTGAGCGGTCCTTTGTGTTCGCGACGTGTGGGCGGCTCGTGGGGGTTGTAAATCATCATCTGGCATTTTCACTGGAGTTGTGTATAATAGCTACAACGATTTTCTGGCAGTCCATCAGGATTCGGTCACCAACAAATCTTTATTTATTTATTTTTTTGCATTTACATGCTTGATACAAGATCACAAATTGTGCTTTAAACGCTATAACAAACGCGCGAAGGACTTTGAAATGTGTGGCAGGTGACATTTATGTTTTATTGATTCATCAAACCTGATTGCATGTGTCAAGAAAATGGAGAGAGGCTATTTTGGACTTTGCCAGCTTAAATTTGAGGGTATTTTCAGCCACGTTGGAGGAGCACTTACAGATAGGCAAGTCTTTCTTTCACAGGGTTTAGACAGATTGTTCTTGGTTGAATGAAGCAAAAAAAAAAAAAAAGAAACAGATCAATGAGACAGAAATTGTCCACTGGCAGCTAAAAAAACAAAAAACAAAACATCACATTGTTCAACTTTAAGCACTTATTTTCATTAATTTCTGTATCGATCTCTCGCTTGTCGCTTCGATGGATCTCAGGCAGCACGCAGCCTGAAAACAAGTCATCAGTGGTCTGAGTTCAAATCCAAACTTTCACAGTGAATTTGAATCTCATCCTTTCTGTGTCATTTCACGTTCAGGCTGGCCAACCCGGTCGACCTCTTGCGTAAGGAAACGATTACAACAGTGACTTTATTTCCAAAAAAACCCATTTTTAAACGTTTGTTGATCACATCTTGATCTTTCTTACTGAATTAATCCACATATCCAGCACATTTTCCCTTCAATAGGGAACTGAAATGCTTCACCACTCCGGTTTCCTTCCTTTTCATGAGCTAGTTGTTATACAATCCGTTATTATGACAGATATCTTTCGGAAATATGACTTGTTAGGGTGTAACGGCATTAAACTCTCGATGCCGTGTTGATTACAACCGTAGTGCTGCTGGTCATGTCGGTTTCCACCTGAACAGATTTCTTCGTGCGAGTCGGTCTGATGTCAAACAATGCAGCGGATTTCGGCACTATTTTAAGATGTCGATCTGTATTTCTGAATATGTGATTCAAGCACGAATACTTATCGACATTTTACCGTCGCATACAAGTTTTGTTTGGGTCTGAAATCGGTTTGAAAACAGATGTTTCTTCAAACAATGACTCCTGACTCTTACCGTTATGCAGCCTGTTGCAGGAGCTGGACTCTGACTGTCACTGGGTGAAGACCTTCATTTGGCCTGTCACCCCCCTCCCCACACCCACCCACCCAAAATAAAGAATCTAGTTGAATGACACACTCTGCAGAGGTCTACTGAAGTACAGGGTGTGATGATATTGAGTGTTTTGTGAATACAAAAAAAAAAAAAGACCTCTTCTCTCTCCGAAAGAGAACTCGCCGTCTTCGCTCAGGAAACCCAGTTCAGACACGAGAGTGCTTCGACAGGTGATGATAAGTGCTGCCACGGCAATTATCGTCAGAAGAGCGTCCGATAGATCGTTTCGCACCGATGTGAACCCTCGCGCGTGTGCGTGTTTCAGTTTGCCTCCACGGGTTGCGGCGTTACGAGCGCTTTACGTGAAGGAGCCATCAGAAATGTCCCCCAGAGTGTCTCCCGCGGGGCCCGATGTTCAAGCGGGAGATAACGGACGACCCGCTCGGTATCTCCGCACACGGAGATTGAACCCTCGCTCGCTGCAGAAGTTCCCTCCTCCGTGTGCTTTGAAGAGAGAAATCCTGTCTCGCGGAGAGTTCAGTTCCCCGAGAGTCGAGCCGCAGACGCTGACAAGATCGCACATCTAATGATAAAGAAGGAGGTTTAAGGTTTCCAGAGGATCCAGAACAACTTTATTATTTATCAGTATTCATAAACCTTCCTCACCATCTCCTGAGGGACAAATCAGACTCTTTAGATGGTGTGAAGTCTACGACACTCAGCTAGAAGAAGCAGCCTGTTGTAGATCCATAAATCCTTTCTTTCTTTCTTTCTTTCTTTCTTTCTTTCTTTCTTTCTTTCTTTCTTTCTTTCTGTCTCTTTCTTTCTTTCTGTCTCTTTCTTTCTTTCTGTCTCTTTCTTTCTTTCTGTCTCTCTTTCTTTCGGTCTCTTCTTTCTTTCTTTCTTTCTTTCTTTCTTTCTTTCTTTCTTTCTTTCTTTCTTTCTTTCTTTCTTTCTTTCTTTCTGTCTCTTCTTCCTTCCTCCCCCCCCCCCGAAGAGGGAAATGTCCAGCAGCTCTCGCACTGAAATCTGGATCAAAAGGCAGAAAAATATAATAAACAACCAATAAAAAGTCAACTCGGGGGGCCAAAACCGGGCCCTAAACGACAAAAAGGATTACCAAAGAAAAATCCACCCATCATTAAATAAATACATTCATGAAATATGAAAGTGCACTATGTGGAGACACAGTTTATTAATGTCCACACAGGCCTGCGGTTCTGTATCGTTTCCGTCGTGGCCAGAACCGATGACTGCAGTGACAGTTGTAGGTCAGACAGCTCGACAATTGGCTGAAACTACCGAGCCAAAAAGGAGCTGCAGGTTCTGGTGGTGATTCTCCGTACGAGTGACCTCTGTCACTTCCTCTTCCCGTTATTGTTCTAGGAATATTGCCTAAAGCCGGTTAAAAGCAGCACATTGAAAGTCCGGTGTTTGATTTACAGCCAGTCTCCGCTGCAGATATAACCTGACGACCTCTGCACTTTGACTCTTTTAAACTCCTTCTGAGTGTTGTTCAGCTCGTTTCCCGGCAGCCACGCAAATCAGCGCCGGTGATGGAAGAAACCCAAAACCAGGAAGTGTCACTTTGGACGAGCCGGCGCCGTGGCAACTCGGAGCCGCTGTCATTTGCGACTGATTGCAGCCGTTAATGTCTAATTTGTTGCTATCAAGGCAGGGAAGGGAAGAAAAACAACAACAACAACCCGGCAGCGAGTGAAGCTGGTTTTAACGCTCGGGTTACGAGACGGGCCTCTCGAATACTCGTGCGGTCGAAGGAGCTAACCGTCCGACATGTCCCCTCTTCCACAGGACCTGGACGACATCGAGGACGAGAACGAGCAGCTCAAACAGGAGAACAAGACTCTGCTGAAAGTGGTGGGTCAGCTGACGAGGTAGAACAACCCGGCGTCCGCCGCCCCACCCGCCCGCCCCCCCCCTCCCACCGAACGGAGCACCTCCCGACCTCCCGCCCTCGGGGGTTCAAGGTCAAGTCCAGCAGCGCGACCTTTCACCCGTCTGGTTCTGTGTTTGTCCGTCGGAGGGGGAGACCGCGAGGCGGTCGTCCGCGGAGGATTCCCTCCGTCCGTCGGGATGAGCGTCGGGGATCGTCCGTCACCTTATGCATATTTAATGTAAATGATTTTGTACATAGGCCACTTAGATTGTTCTTTTCTTTTTTTGATTTTTGATTTCTGATTTCTGATAAGGTCTTAAAAAAGACAGATTAAAAAGCAATGAATGTATGTGCTGCGGAAACGAGCGCGCACAAAAGTCTTTTCAAACTTGTTTAGGGGCAAAAAAAAAAACAAACACAAAAAAAGGTTGTCTTTTTTTTTTTTTTCCTTCTTTTTTTTCTTTTCTGATATTTCTACATAACAGACGTGGAGACGAACTTTTAAAAAGATCTCCGGTGAGGCCGGCGCAACAGTCGAGGGAACACTCGGACCAAAGTTCAGCTCCGTTACTGCGACGGTATCGGCGGCGGCCTCACTGGAGATTTTGGTTCCCCGCCCGGCGCTTCGTTAACGAAACACCGGTGCCGGATTTACTTCTTAGGACGTTTTAATCCCACTGAGGCGTCTCGCTGCACAAATCCGAATAAAGGAAGTTCAAAAGTTTAATTTACGATTTAACCAATTTCAACAGTAACGTAATAGCCGGGCGGGGATTATGAGCGTAACGTACGCGTTTCAATTTGCTCGGCGGTATTCGATAGATGTTTACCTGCTCTGTTTATAGCGTCTGAAATGCGTGGGGTGAGCTACAGTGCTTCTTTTCTCTCTTTTTTTTTTTTTTTTTTTGTATGATAACCAAATGAAACGAAGGAACATACTATTTGAAAGTGCATCTCTTTTGTTTACTCCGGGTGGGGAGGGGGGGGGGGAGACGGGCTTCGCTGCTAGCAGCGCTTTACTTTGCGTATTTAGACGGGTTTTCACTCGGTGCGGCTCCCGCTGCCGCCGCAAATAATCTTTAGCTTTTAGTCCGTCGATCTGCTTACGCGCGCACACACACACACACACACACACACACACACACACACACACACACACACACACACACACACACACACACACACGCACATATTTTTTGGGGTGGATTAAAGAATAAATAAATCAAAATCCCCCCCCACCCCCACTCACAGACAGACATCACACACTTCCATCACATTATGCATGTACAGAAGATGAAGTCATTTAATAAAAGTTTGATTATCTCTCCCCTCAGTCGACTCGCTTATGTTCATTAAGACTAATTTGATGTGATGATACCGCGCCACTGAGTCGGTAATGCAATGTGACGGCGGCGGGGGCTCGGTTCCTCCTCCTCCTCCTCCTCCTCCTCCTCCTCTTCCTCCTCGGCTCCTCGCACAGCTGATGATGATTCAACGTGCCAATCACCAACCTGCCCGGGACGCGAAAGCCTCCACCGACCCCCCCCCCCCCCCTCCTGCGATCAGCCGGCGTGAGAACCGAGTGCCGTTTCATTTTACGGTCCTCTTCCGTTTACTCTCCAAAAAAAAAAAAACGTTCTTCGGCCGCGACGACGATCAACGCGGTCGGTCCGGTGCTCGTACGCCCGCCTCTCCCACCGAGCGTGTCAGATCCCGAGAGGCCGACAGTCGGGACGGAGATGAGAACGCGGGCCTCATCTTGTTCTCGGAAGAAAACCCGGCCATATTTCATTATCAGTCGGTTTCGTTGCTTTCGGTTTCTCCGGACAATCTCCTCGATCTCCGGGGTCCCCCCCCGGTGCGAGGAAGCGTTCATCCGCACGGAGGACGGACGGCGGTCAGGATGCCCGAAGGAGCAGGAACGAATGGATCAAAGGCTTCTGCACATTCTTTTTTTTTTTTTTTTTTGCAATTTCCTGCCATCCCCCCCCCCCCCCGCCCCCTTTCTGGTCTACTTTTATCACCGCGGCCCATTTTCTCAACCAGCCGTCTGAAAATGGCGCCTTTTATATATCATTATCTCCAAACTACGTCAAATCTCAGGTGACATTTTAATGCCTGCTTTCTAATGGAGGCGGCGAAATTATGGCGTTCAGACCTTCTCTCCTAATCTCGTGTCACCGTGTACTTCCAGCAGAAGCCGCAATCTCTCTCTGGTCCTTTCAAGTCGGTTGAGATTTTTTTTTTTTTTTTAAAGTCGAGTTAAAGCTGCAAAAACTGCAGAGAACTTCAGACGCTTCAGAAGACTTCACCTCAGCGCCTGCACCGGATGTGGAGCTGCTCTTTGTTCAAACCAATCGCCTACTTTTTCTTTCTACTTTTAATACGTACTGCAGCTGCCCTTACAAAGTAAGTACTGTTGCATGTAATGCGCCTTGAACTTTCACCCTGCTGGTTATATCTGTCGCCGCATTCGAAGGATGCAATTTGGATTGAGTACTCTTCCTTTTAATTCTTTGTCATTTTTTTCTTCTTTTTCTTCCTCATTCTTTCTTCCTCGTTTTTTTTCGGTCATCTTCTTCTGCCTTCTTCCTTCTTCTTCCTTCTTCCTTCTTCCTTCTGCATCCTTCTTCTGTCTTCTTCCTTCTGCATCCTTCTTCCTTCTTCTGTCTTCTTCCTTCTTCCTTCTGCATCCTTCTTCTGTCTTCTTCCTTCTTTCTTCTTCCTTCTTCCTTCTGCTTCCTTCTTCTGTCTTCTTCCTTCTGCATCCTTCTTCTGTCTTCTTCCTTCTTTCTTCTTCCTTCTTCCTTCTGCATCCTTCTTCCTTCTTCTTCCTTCTTCCTTCTGCTTCCTTCTTCTGTCTTCTTCCTTCTTCCTTCTGCATCCTTCTTCGGCTTCTTCTTCCTCCTTTTTTGCCAGTCGCGTGGAGCATCAGCGCCACCAACTCTCTCAGCCGCTGACGTACCGTCTGCTGCAGAGGATTGTGGGTCAGAACATCCAGAAGTATCACGCTGGCCCGCAGACCGCAAAACACGACGGGATGCCGTCGGCCGTCCTGGTACTTAAGGCAGACTACATGTCACACGCTGAGCATTGGGACGTACTAAAACGTTTTCTGCCGTACTAAATGGTACCGTGGTGTGGATATTGAAACGCACAGTTCGTCCCAGAGGAGGACAAACTGAATTATTTCGAGGACTTTTAACCAGAAGAGGCAGCCGGATAATCCAAACTGTACCAAATGATTGTGATGCGAGTGCGCAATGATAACTTTACGGCGATGACCCATTTCATTCCGTTCCGACGTGTGATTATTACTTTAAAAGGCAGCGGTCGCATTTCCGGCTGCTATTAAACACAGCCAAACATGTCCTACCCATTTTTCCCCGTCTGGCCCATTTGTATCTCTGCGGCTGTCATCTAAATCACTCCCTCGGCCAAAATGAGTCCTGCGTGCCCCCTCTCTGCCCCTCGCAAACCATTATCCTAAAAAAAGACCTCCATTTCAGACGACACTCGAATCCCGTGTTCTGCTCCGTGCTTCGGTCTGTTGGCTCGTGGAACTTTTTTTTTTTCCTCTCCGCTCTGTTGGCTTCTGCAATCTTCAATAACGTGGATAATAATTTGTGTTTTTGAAAACAACAAAAACAAAAAAAAACCAACAACAGATGTGTGCGTATGTTGACTTGAACAGCTGTTTGACTTTGCAGAAGCGGTCGGAGAGTAAGAATCTTCCCCCCCCCCCCCCCCCCCCCCACACGTCCGCGTATCTTAAAGTATTTCTGCCACAGCGAGAATATTGTGAATATAACGAGCCGGAAAACAACGAGGCTCTTAATTTGGACTTCGATATTCACGAGGCCGCAGAATAAACGCGCACAGAAAATGGACTCGTTATCGAGCCCTCGGAGCGACGAGGACGCCGCGGGAGACCGATCACGCGTCGCAGCTTCACGTCATCATATCGGTGTCGTGACTCGCCGACTGATGCGGCAGAGCGTTTGTTTGTTTGTTTGTGTCAAATCAAAGTCTTGACGTCTGTCATCTTTTCAGAAATCACAGCAGAGTCGCTAAATGTGAATTTCACCATAATTCAAAATGTATTTTCAACTTTAACATCTGTTTTTTTTTTTTTCTCTCAGTCTTGCAGACTTATTCCTGAATCCTTGCGGAGTTTGCATGTCCATTTTATACCTTTGCAAACAATGTAACCTAGAAATGTCATTTAATATATGTTTACTTTCAACTTTTTTGGTCTTTTACAGTTGAATTTATTTCAAATTCAAGAAATTTCTTTTTTTCTTTTTTTTTTAAGTAAGTGCTATAAATGCATGATGTTTGTAAAGTCGGTCAGTAATCATGATAAATAATCACGATCCCTGTTTAGACCAAAATAACTGATTGTGATCAAGCAGCTTCTGGTTGTGGTTGAATTTTTCCTCGCAGGACAAACAGCGGTCGGTCTTTTAAATTCCACATCCAGAGGTTTACGACTCTCCATCCTTCCCTCGTCTCTGACCTCCTTCCTCCGGGAGGAGGACTCACAACTTAAAGCGCAGGAGACACACAAACATCAACACACCGATTTACCACACACACACACACACACACACACACACACACACACACACACACACACACACACACACACACACACACACACACACACACACACACACACACACACCGTACGTTAAGTGTCAGCCCTTTCCCTGCAGCAGAGGCTCGCAATGACGAGACTTGAGTGGCTTATTTCTCCCTCTGGGAATTGAAGTCATCTACCCCGGAGGCGTCTTCCCGGTTTCGAAGGGAGGAAGAGGCGGGGGTTGCCACGACAACGGGACACGGAGCACTTCGTACATCCCGAGTCGAAAACACCACGTGCGCTTCGCCCGCCCACGTCCCATCGAAGAGGAACTTCTTTGTGAGCATCCTGCTCCTTCCTTTGAAAAAAATAAACCAATATAACCCCACCCCACCCCCCCCCTCCTCCACCCACCCCCACACACGGAGAACATCCGACCGTCACACTCGGTACAAAACGCCAATGTACTGACTGCCACATAAAAAGAGTCCCACTTCCTATAAAGGCGATGACAAAGTGCTGCTGGTCCACGTGCTCGACCCGCAGACTCTTGACGCTCGCTGGAAACCTTGTCGGCGCTTCATCTTCAGTTATTATTTGAATGGCACAATTTAAAATAATTAAAAAAATAATAAGAAGAACACTTGCGCTCCATCAGACATCCTGAAGAAGATGGGAGAGATTCTCCCGTCGCGCCACACCTCCTGTTCTCCACCAGCGGGTGGCAGCGTCTCCAGCCTTCCAGTCCAATCGGAGAGGCAGCTGATGTGTGTGTGTGTGTTTTCTTTCTTTTTACAGGTGTGTGTGTGTGTGTGTGTGTGTGTGTGTGTGTGTGTGTGTGTGTGTGTGTGTGTGTGTGTGTGTGTGTGTGTGCGTGTGCGTGTGTGTTGGGTGGTCCTCGGCGCCACATCCCGGTGATGTCATCTCTTCTATTCCACATGTGGTTGGTTGGAGCTCCTTCTCAGTCACCTGTTACGTAACAACGTGCACCTCCCCTGATACCGTGTGGAAATAGTGAGGGATTAACTGTGGAGCACGGCGTCCTTTTAATCCTGCTACCATCATATTCTCATTTATTTATGACACATAGATTACGCTAATCAGGAGCTACAAAAAAAAAAAAAAAAAAAAATTCCAGTTCAGTTGTTTCTATTTCTGTCCCCCCGTCCCCCATTTGCTCATCCGTTTTAATAAGCCCAGACCTCCAGAGAGGGAGCATGTGAATTTGAATGTTGTTGATGACTCACAAAGTCCATGCCAAGCAGGATAGCAGGCGGCTCTGGGGAGCATCAGCGAGCCTCTGAAGGTCACTCTACGCTGTTACCATGACAGCGCCGGCCTCCCTCTGAGAAGTTGTTGCCGTGTTGTTGCGTGGCTTGATCTATAGGTGTGTGTGTGTGTGTGTGTGTGTGTGTGTGTGTGTGTGTGTGGGGGGGGGGGGGACAACAGCTAGGAACAACAGCTGTTGTATGCACGCACAAACATGTGCCTCTTCCTCTTCCTCGTCCCTCCTCCTCCTCATCAGTACTACCGAGTCAGCAGGGGAGAGGCAGAGGTGCATGTTCAGCCCTGAGCAGAGTCTCACTATGAGCTTTTCTGCTGGGACGCGCACACACACACACACACACACACACACACACACACACACACACACACACACACACACACACACACACACACACACACACACACACACAAGCATCATCAATCCCAGCTCAGAGCAGTGTTCAGTTTTAAAAAGTCTGTTTTTTGAAAACTAACGTCGGAGGACGCGACTGCATTTAACTCCAAAGTTCTTCGCGAACCAAAAACTCTGACGAGAGCTTTGAGATCCAGACCGGTATGAAAGCGTGCGACTTAAGTGAAAGGATATTTTTGATCCCAAAACCTTCGTCTCTTCTGAACTCTGAAGTAGTTTTGGTGCCCGATGCCGACCTTATCTCATCGAGCCCAGACCACCGTCCTCTCCCCGAATTTAACCGCATTTGGTTCCGAGACGTACTTTCCTCCTCCTCCTCCTCCTCCTCCTCCTCCTCCTCCTCCTCCCACGGAGTCAGACGGCTTCGGCGGCGCGCGGCTTTAATACCAACTGTTTGAATGCCTTCTTTAAAAGAAAACACTCGCCGACTTCCGCTGAACAAAATATGAAATCCGGCGCCGCGTTTAAAACTGTCGAGTGCAGAAACAAGTACCAGGATGACGCACTCGAAACGGTCCAAAAAAATAACAAATAAAAGGAAGCGTGAGACGTCGGACGCTTTCCACACTAAAACGGCCGTAGAGAAAAGGGGGCGGGGCCACCGGCAAAACGCATTTTCCAATGAAGGGAGTCTGAGGAAGCTGCAGCTGTTCCTGAACAACCGCATCAAAAGGGTTTCTTTTTTCACTACCGCTGCTGCGCAGAAAAAAAAAAAAAAAAAAAAAAAAACTCGTCGATTTCTGGGTAAGAATAATAAAAGCTGCAGATGTTCTGGCGGGTGGTGTGTTCATTTCCTGTAAAACGGAACAACAGCGTGCGATTCGGAACAACATTACCGCGTCGAAAATTCAACTAACACACAAACCACAGTCTTTACGTGCAAGAGCGCTGTTTCTGAACGTCCCGCAGGGAAGCGTGTCGTTTGGGGCGCGGCGTGGGACTCCATGCGTCGAAGCTGCAGCTCCATTTCTTCTTCCTCTCTGTTCTGTTTATTTATTTAAAAAAAAAAATTTTTTGGGGGGGTCGTGACCCTCCCTCCTTGCTTCACTGGAGCATTGCGACACTTGACAGTCAGACGAGCTACTCTGAGAGAGAGGGGGAGGAGGAGGAGGGGGAGGAGGAGGTGAGGGAGGGGAGGAGGAGGGAGGAGTTGAGGAGGTGGCGAGGGAGGGGAGGAGGAGGGGGGTCGTATTGCGGGAAAGATGGCGAAAGCAGCAGCGTCGATGGGTTTCGAAACTCCTCTCCAAAGCCATTAGTGATTAGATAAAGAGTAGAGATGGACTTGTAATGACGCTCTCTCGCATGCCCTCTCGCCTCAGCCGGATGAAAGACGGAGACATCCCCTACGAGGCCTTTTGTCGCGGACATTATTTTTTTTCCCCCATTACGGGCAACTGCGTTTGGCCGTCTGCTTTGATCACGGGGTCGTTGGCGAGGAACGCGAAGATGAACGGGAAGCAGGTCGAGGCCCGCGCTGCAGTCAATGCTGCCGGTCTTCTATTTTATTTGTCTAATTTTTTTTTACTCCTTTAGATGTAAAAAAATAAAAAAATAAAAAAAAAAGTCGACATACGATTGTTTAACACGCACAGCTGACCGTCTAACATTTGGAATATCAGTCACAAGGAGGTAAAGACCGTCGAACTCGGTCGCACTAACTGGACGATATAACCTGATGTTTTGTTGGTGGGAAATATCTTAATTATATTAGAAAATAAATTCAATTTGAAAAATAAATGAGGCTGAGTGACTACGTGCCTCCCCAAACCACAGAGCCCCAACACGTTATCACGTTGATACTTTTTATTAGCCTATATCACGAGTAACTTATTATTGTTCCCACAAGACGATTTACTATTAATTTCCAAAAGATGATAACTTGTTCCAACAAGGTAATAACTAGTTCAATTTTATATATACAGTTCACGGGACACGCAAGATGATAACTTGCCTGCAAAATAGATAATTTGTCCTCTCTTGTTCCGACAAGATAATGACTTGTTTCCACAAAATAATAAATGACATGCACAAGACAATAACCTGTTTATTTTTCAGAGACCTTTTGTTGTTCCCGTATGACAACCTAATAACTTGTCTGCGAAAGATAAATAACTTTTTCCTGCTAGATATGTAATTTGTTCTCACGTGACGATAACTTTACCTCGCGTATTATTAACATTTTCCCCGATATGGTGCACGCGAAAGATAAACAACTGACGAAGAACTCAAAAGATGAACGACTGACGAAGAACTCAAAAGATAAACAACTGACGAAGAACTCAAAAGATAAACGACTGACGAAGAATTCAAAAGATGAACGACTGACGAAGAACTCAAAAGATGAACGACTGACGAAGAACTCAAAAGATGAACGACTGATGAAGAACTCAAAAGATAAACAACTGACGAAGAACTCAAAAGATAAACAATCTTACCTCAATACAAACCCGTGTTTCCCGCCCGCTTAAACACAAACCAGCTCATCCTGCACCGCCGGTATCTCGTATCGAACGCACCCTTCCAGGCGGCGCCGCCAGGTTTCTTTGTTTCTGGCCTGTTGTTTGTCATCACGTCGTTGAACCTCGAGACCTCGGGAATGGTGACGGACGTCGGGCATTTTCTATTTCGTCCGGCTGTATTTGAAGCAATTCAAAATATTGTATTCTTCCTCTGTCTTTTTTTTTTTTTTTTTTTTTCAGTTTTCTTTCTCCAGAAATCGGCACAAAGTAAATTTCACCAACTGCCTCTCGCCAGACTCCCGAACCGTCACATTTCCCCAAGTCGCTCCTTCAAAAGGGTTTTTTTTTTTTTTTTTGGTAAAGAATCGGTTCGCGCTTCGTCTTCTGCTCCGGGTGCCGTTTCTTTCAGCCGGTAGGAACAAAAACAACCGACTGTCGGGGAACCGATGTGCGTCTGGGCCTCCTTCAAACGCTTTCCAACCGTCCTCTAATTAAAACGTCTGTAATTTAGAGACGTAATGTGATATTTGCTGCTTTATTTGCGACCGGAGTAATTGATGTGTGAAAATGATATTCCGGCTCTCGGTGAACCGCCTTCTGGGAGCTCTGCGAATAAAACGGCACGCCGGTTGAACGCGGAACGGCACTGTAATACTACAAGGCACATTACCGACATTAGAAAAACAAAACCCCGGCCCGTAGTCTGAAGCCCCCTTTTTATTTTTTTTTTTTTTTATCACGTTTAAAATGTATTTAGCGCAGAGAAAGGCATTTTCTTTCCCCCCCCCCTTCTCTCTGAGCTGTTTCTGATGGATGATTTCAGGGTCCGGCAGTTCTTTGAACGTACTTCCATCCTTCACGGCCCGGCGTCAAGTCGCCGGGTTCATTTAAGTCGCGCCGCCGAGGTGTTGGCGCCCCGCGCGAAGAGACGGAGCGCTTTCGACGTTCGGGACCGTTCGGGAAGGGGAAGGCCGCGAGGTCCGCCCGGGAACTCCCGCCGCTTTTTTGAGCCGCGAAATCTGTAGGGTGAGCTGAGAGGGGGGGAGGACTCGCCGAGGGTGGCGGGAGCTGTTGAGAACGTGCTTTTATTTTATTTTTTTTTTTAAACGATAAGCCTCTCCTCCTTCATCTGTCTGAGCGTTGGGGGGGGGGGGGGGGGGCAGGGCGAAGACTCGCCGCCGAATAATCCACCTTCTCTCATCGTTTTTTTTTTTTTCTTTTCTTCCTCCCCGTCCTCGACTTAACTGATCTCGGAGCTGAAACAAGCAGCCGTTTTGATTTGCAGTCAAGTGAGGGAAAAAAAAAATGCGTCAGCGGGGAAAGCCACTCGACCGCGGGCTCCGTTCGGCATGCAGCTCCCCCGGCCCGACGGGCCTGATGAGCCGCAATCAGCCGTCCCGCCCCCGAACCCGGGGCCGTGCCGCGCCGTGCTGCGGGCAATGATTGGGCAACTCACGCCGGAGGAATAGCGGGACCGTGTGCAGCTCGCAGCTCCGAACGGCGTCGCGGGTCTTTTAGTTTAAAACGCAGGATTGTGGGGGGTGCGGTTGAAAGTGCGGAGGTCATCGCGCGGCTGCTCCCGACGTCCCGATTTTCAGCGGCGTGGCTGGATATCGGAGCGGCGCGTCACAGTCGGGAAGGGTTGGTGACGTCTTGTCCCCCCTGCCGTGTCGCCTCCCGGCAGCCGACTCGTTTGACAAATGCGACCGTTTCCCAGCTGATTTAATAGTTTCACTGAAATCCAAAACTGTGTCTCGCGTCTGGGGGGGATGTGTTTATTACGGGCCGCTTCATCTCCTTTACTGGGATAAGAGTTTAACATGCAGTTAAACGCGCCTCCGTGGCCGCAGTCCGAGCCTGTAATTTTCACTTATTTCGGCGGTTGTCGTAGTAACGCATCCTTTTTGTTTCCACAGGCGTAGAGATTTCATAACCCCGAAGCAGCAGATTTCCGCTCCCCTTGTGGCCTTCGCTAAATTCAAATTTCCTTTCTGGATCGCTTGTCACTTTCTAAAATAATGGTGGAGAGCCTATCCGTTGAAAATGGGCCGAAGCGGGCCGTCTGTTTTTATTTGGGCGGTAAATGGCTGATCAGAGCCGAGGCCGTCCGTCCTCCAAAAAAGCCCGACGCGCTCGCTGTCCAAAATGAAAATGCTCTGGTGACGTGTCCCCGTTTAATCGAAAACATAAGGAGAGGTTGTGGCCTGAGGATTTCCGCTATCGGAAACCCGACGGCGCCCATTCGTGTGGGACAACGGCCGGACGGAGCCGGGCTGAGATTGAACTCTAAAAGCTTGAACCCGAGCCCTGCCGGTTGGTTAAACGTCGTCGGATCGTAAACGTCACGAGCGAACGAAATCTAAACGAAGTCATTTCCCAAAAAAAACTATCCGCCCGCTTCGTTTCCTTTTCTTTCTGGCCGCGAACATCCGCACGACTTTTAAAACTCCACTCTTCAGTCTTTCACCGCACTTACCGCCGGCGGCGTATTTGTGGAAGCGTAATGTTCCAGATAACAACCTGGACGTCTTTTTTTTTTTTTTTTTGTCTTCACACCTCCTGCTGTGAAACTTTACAGAAAAAAAACAAAAAACTTTTCTGGAAAGAGAGATTTTGATTACAGCCTTTCTCGCAGAGTGACGGCTCTTCCTCCAGATGTACTTTTACGTCGGCGGGTTCGCCGCCTTTCCTTCTCCTCGGCTCTCGGAAACCGGCGAGGCGGACGCTTTCCTCTGTGAGCTGTGTGGAGCGTGGCGCGAAGTCAGCCCCGTTGACCGAGACCGATAACCGCGGATGATCGGAGATGAAAATTACAGTGCAGGAGCAGCAGCCGTACCAAAGCATCGGACGCGATGGCGTGGAAAAAAAAAAATAATCGTTCGCTTCTTACAGAAAATGGCAAAACAAAGAAAGAAGAAGAAAAGCACCTAAATGAGGACACTTCAGAGATGATAGAAGTCTCTGTGCTGTGCAGTGAGCTAAATTATAGATAATACCACACGGGGAAATTACAGGGTGTCAGTCACTCCTGTCGTTCCTACTTAACCATCCTGGGATTAATTGTTCGGCACCATCTTTTATGAGAACTTTCATTGTTTTCCGCGGCAGTTTATTTTTGGAATAGAGGTGGTTGTGAAAACGGTTAATTGCGGATTGACACTTTCCTAATTACGCCGCCTCCCTTCGGACTCGTGGTTTTTTTCTCCAAAATTGTGCAATGAGCGAGATTTCTTTGCGAAGTTGTCGCGGGCGCAACTTTTCTGAATAAAGTGAAAGATGAGATCGAAGCGACGCCGGTGAGAATGATGAAATACAGAAGTGTTCGGCGTCAGGACGACCTCCACCTGCCTCTCTCTGCGGCTTCTGCGTACGCGTGGCGTTTAAAAGGCAATATGAATTCATGAATTATTCAAAACCGCCTTCGAGCGATCCACGTTCAAGCAGCGTACCAAACTGCACCACTTCATAATTTATAGAAAGGCAAATAGTTGTGAACCAGGAAAATGTCCTCCGACCTCGGAGAAATCGGTAATTACATCAACCCGGTTTTTATTTTTTATTTTATTTTGTCATTGTTACCGAATGACTCTCGAATCGAGCTCGTGGGCCGTTCCCGTGTTAAAACTGCCGAGCGCAATAAAAAAAAAAAAATCTGCGGGCAGCGGTGACCCGAGGCTGCGGCCGAACGAGCTGCTTATCGAGTGCATTTAGAAAAACACGGCTATTTTCTTCATTCATGCGCCGGGAATCCTCAGAGGCTTTCTTTTCTGCGCGGGCAGTTGTTGCATCCTACCGGGCGCTTCATTTGGAAACTTTTGAAACGCCTTTAACCAATCGGTATGCGACGAAACTTTTTCACCGTTGCATCTACTATTTCAAAAAAAAAAAAAGAAGAAAAAAGCGATACGATCGCGTTTCCTCATCCTGGTTGCTGACCTGGCTGCAGTATTTCGTGCACGTTGCAGTTCGCTGGCAGTTGATCTCACCAAGCCAGAGTTTTTATTCCGGTTTCAGCGTCGAGCGTGGTGGAAGCCGCGTGTCGCAGGCTGGGAGCTGCGGATCTGTAACATGTTGCGCCGGCATCCTACAGCGGCGAGACTCCGCTTGCACCGACATCACGCGCTCGCCCGACTAAAAATAACTCTCTCTGTCTCTCTCTCTCTCTCTCCGACACAGGACGAGGACGATACCCGGACTAAGAATAGGGGCCCGCCGGAGAGAAACCACGCGACGGTAAATCATCAGCGCCGCAAACGGCTGCAGCGCAACGGAGCGGAGCGTTTAATCATTTTGGCCTCCAAACAAAACAACATCGGCGAAGCCCGTGACAGAATAATTTGGCTCGGCGTCTGTCGGGTACACGTGTCCGCCGTGTCCGCCGCTCGCCCCGCGCGCTTCTCCGCTAATTGACCGGAGAAAAATGAACCGGTGCGGCCGGAACCTCGGCCGGCTGTTCGTGTCGTCGCGGACGCGCGGGACCGCGCCGACTCGGGAGCACGGAGGGAGAATCGGTCGCCCGGGCGTCGGATTGTCGGGAGAGGGACGAGGAGTTAGTGCGGCTTTCCGAGGTTTGAGTCCGTCGACACGAACTCGCCGCAATAACGTGAGACCGCGGGGGTTCTTTTTTCCTTCCTCTCCCCGTCCGTCTTATATCGTACAGTCGTCGACAGCGAGACGGCGTTGCCGCGGGAGTTGCGTATTTCCGGCGAGGAACGGACGCGTAAACAACGACGCCGTGAACTGTCTTTCGTCCATCTTTCAATTGAACGAAACGAGGCGACGCGAGAATAGGGACGTTAAAGAGTGGAGGATTGCAGCGAGGACGTTAAAAGAATCGAGAGTCTCGAATCAAAGAATTACAGAGTCGATCTATTTCAGCTGAAGGGACGGGCTCGTGCACCGCGAGTCCGACCCCGCATGCAGATGCGGTCACGCGTTTGTAACGGAAGAAATGTCGTCCAAACATAGAACGGGGAGATCTTCTACCAGGAGAATGGTTTTGTTTCCCTCTTCGCTGGACAGCTAAGCAATCTTCCCACACACTAATAAAATGTGCTTCAGGTCTGCTGGAAAGTGACAGAATCATTGCAGCACAGGTTATTATATATATATATATATATATATATATATATATAAAAGGTAATGAGTCATTTTGCTGCTACAGATGTAACATGTGCACCGCCGCCTGAACCTGTGTGATTCCTCATTACTAATTCAAGAAGGTTGAGTCACGCTAAAGACGAGAGACACGCGGTTATACATAATGAACGGGGAGAAAAGGAAAGGTGGACTTGATGCAACTAACACCGACACGCGCAGGTTTACGCGCTTTAGTTGCGTCGCTGTCACTGTTGAAGTTGCTGACGATAAACCTGAATTCAAAATGTCACGAGAGAAATATATGATATTATACAATATTAGATTGACTTCAGTCTACTCTCTAAACCCCTTTTATTTACTTTTTTTTTTTTTTAGTTCAGAAGAAAATCAGAAATATTTGACATCATCGCAGGTCACAGGGCACGGCCGGTTTAAACACGCGTTTAACGCACGTGGCAAAAAAAAACAACAACAAAGTAAAAGAAAAACAATCCTGTCAAACCTTAATTAGAAGAATTGCCACATTGAAGACTCGAAGGCCATCAACGACAACGCGACGGCGAGCAGCAAAGGGATGCAGAGCTTTCTTGAAATTCTTTTTTGATCTCCCTCTCTGAAGTGATGCAGCGTGCAGTCACCGTCAGATAACGTTAAGTAGCCGTGTCTGCAGGGAGAGCTACGAAGGACAATCCTTCGGCAATTTCCTCGTTGTGTCTGTTCATGAAGTTTGAGAAACACCGCGCTGCCGGAGTGTCGCCGGGGAGATGATAGTACACAAATCTATTATCCTCCGCGAGTTGCTGTTTTATCCACCGTGTGGTTTTTTTTTCTTCTTCTATTAACATCATAAGCGGGTAAATGTTTCACTGCGTTATCAGTGTCAGAGTATTTTTTTATTTTTTATTTTTTTTATTTTTTTTAGCCTATTTCAAACGAGGGATTATAAAACTGAGACCTTGTAAGATACCACTGATTTCCCTTCATTTTTTTTGGAAGTATTTGAGACATGTCATTCCGCGTAAAACTTATAAGACCACTTTTTTTTCTTCTTCTTAGAGACGTCCCGTGACATGTGCACAGATTTATTCCAGTTTTGGACGGGATTTGTCGCCCTTGGGTGAGCTCGGATGCACCCAAAAGCGTCATTTCAAAACGGGCCAGAGTCGCAGGCATATCGGTGTAGCGGCCGGGTTACATGTATATATATATATATATATATATATATATATATATATATATATTACTATATATTACCTTTTAAGGCACTACATGTGGAATTGTCTGGCCCCGTCACGAGAAGGCAGACGGGCGGCCGTCATGGCTGCTATAGGAAGACCTTGCGTGCTCTCCGGCACACACACACGGTCGGCCCATTTATCAGCCGCCTGAAAATGACCGAGCCGACAAGACCGCTGGATGTACGATCGTACGATCGCAGGTGTTATCGTGTGTCGGCGTGGCGTCGTGGGCGCACGGCCGGCTCCAAAACATCTTCAGGGCAGGTCGGGCGATAAGGCTGGTGGGAAGGTCTGGACGCGCTGATAAGAGGTAGTGGCTCACCTTCTACTTGGATGACCTCTGAGACCGTCGTGGGTGGCTGCCGTCAAGGACATTTGCCCACAGTTATTTACATCCATGATATAAATACAGAATAAATTAGTTTATCTCCACCACTGAAGCTTATTTAACCCTTAAATGTACTTAAGGATATCTTGGTGATTGAAGGCAAGTTATATATATATATATATATATATATATATGCTTCTTCTCAGGTTACCTGCTGCTCTGTGACAGACCGGATATTATCACTGCTTCCCATTTACTGTGCGATACGCTCCGTGTATTTAGAGAATTACCTCGCCATGTCTCGGCTTTAAGCTAATCACCTGAACTCAATTTCGCCGCAACAATAGGAAGCCATTAGCAGGTTCAGCGGTGGGAAAACGTTACAGGATGTTGGTTTTTTTTGTTGTTTTTTTTTTCCTGGTGGCAAAACTGCTGTCGGTGGTCAGTTTATGAACATCATACCAGTTCATACATTGACATAAATTTGTTGTACTGATTTTAGATCATCGTGAAGAAGTCCAAAGGAGAAAAAATATAAAATAAAGGGAAATCCTGTATCTCCTCTGAAGTCTTCTCTGCCCGTCAATAAGAGATTCCCAGCGTGGCTAAAAAAAAACAACTAAAAAAACAAAACGGTCCAACGTGTGGACAGCACGTGGCGGAGAGCAGAAGAGGGGTCGGAGAGTCTTGTGAAGAGGTGGATTAACAAGTCAACGTTGTCTCGGAGCGCCGGAGCCTCGTTGACCTGTTGACATATCGGAGGCCTCGTTGACCTGTTGACACAGCGGAGGCCTCGTTGACCTGTTGACATAGCGGAGGCCTCGTTGACCTGTTGACACAGCGGAGGCCTCGTTGACCTGTTGACATAGCGGAGGCCTCGTTGACCTGTTGACATAGCAGAGGCCTCTTTGGCTGTGGGAGCGGAGAGAGAAAAAAGAGAGGGAGGAATCGCACCGTGGGGGGGGGGGGGGGGGGGCTTCTGGTTGCCTCCGAAAAGCAAAGCCTGATTTACTTGGAAATAAGCAACCGATGACCTCTGACAGGAATTTATCGCAAGAAAGGAAGCGCGCCGGATTCTCAGTTTGCTTCAAATAGTTTTTTTTTTTTTTCTGCTGCTATTTCTTAACAAACAGATCTTGCGTCGCGAAATGCAAAAAGCTAGGTTCCGCATCGCGGCGCGTCAAGGAGGAAATGTCATTGATCCCCGTTGCTGCCGTGATCGAGAATCACCAGAGGGCGCGATGGAAAATGTTAGTCTCAGAGAAAATTCTCCTCGTTCGATACCGAGTGCGAGCCCAGCGGTCATCTAATTGCCGTATCTCCCGTGAATATATGGTTGGAGGGTTGAAGTGATGGCGGGTTAGGTGGAATCAATATGAGAGGACGAGTCCATCCAGCAGCCTCCCGTGCGGGCGGGCGGGCGGACGGTCGGGAGGGGAGGGGGGGGGGGTGAGGGGGGGCAGCCCTCTCCCTCCACGAATCACACGCACGCTGCTGGGAAAAAAAAACAACTAAAAAAACCCCGATTTGACCAAAGCTACGTTTTGATCCGCACAGCCAGGTGTGGATGACTAATGCCTCTGAAGGATGCTGCTTCGAAGCAGCCGGCCGTGTCGGGAGCGTGAAAACAATCAATGGCCTCGTGACATTTTCTAACGAGGGAGTAACGTTGACTGGGGAGGGGGGGGGGACTGACAACGGGAGTTTTTCTGCTTCGGTGCCTTGAAAAGAGCAGTCTGATTGGTTTGTTGGACTAAATAATTAGGATGGGTCTCCTCGTGGTTCCAGCGCTTTTACCTATTAGCCCTGGCACTTGAACAGGCTCATTATGTGTCACCTGCTGAATGGTTCTACGACGAGTTCATATTGCTGTTGAAGTGACGATAGATGGATTTTATTGACGCACCTTCGCTGTAACTGAATCTCAGGTTTCTGTCTAGTAGTTAGCCGCCAGTGGTCACGTTAAAAACCAGCCCGGTGGCCTTTCATCACTTACCGAGCCAAGCTGTAATCAGTTATCTGCCGGGCTGCATGTTGGAAGATGGGGTCGGGAGGGAGGGAGGAAGGGGGGTGGGGGGCGGAGGGATTTGCTCAGTTCTTTATTGCCCCTCTAATTATTTTCCACATCACATGATTAATAATGTCACTTTGATTTTGCTCTGAGCCCGTTAGACGAGACACTCTGTGACAGAGGACCCTGCTCGTACAGCGGAGGGTCAGTGGTGTTTGCTGCCCTGTCGTGTCCGGGCCTCAGAGACACCTCCGTCCTCTAGGATGGGAAGGCTTGAAGCCAGACAGGCTGCAGCTGGGCCTGCAGCCTGTCTGGTGGTGGTGGTGGTGGTGGTGGTGGTGGCAGCGGTGGCGGTGGTGGGGGTGGAGCTGGAGCTGCTGGCTGGGACGGGGGGCCAGGGGGCCAGGGCCACGAATGGGGCCAAGCTATTTCTGAACAGGACCGTGGAGGATGCAGCCGGTGTTCCTGCTGTTGACGGTGCCAGTGTGACCCCCCCCCCCCCCTTCCTCCAGAACCGACGAGCTCTTTCATATCCAGACAAAGTGCCATTAAAGCCAGTAATCACGATACAACTCGTGGCCAGAGCCTCGGCCGCACACGCGCGAGGACAACAGGTTTTACTCTGGCGGGGGATTTCTCTTCGGCTGGACTCGTAATACTGAGCCGATATCTGCCGTTCCTTAAGAGCCATTTGTTGATACCTGCTGCTGAGGTCAAATTCAGGATGCGTCTTCTCTAAACAGCTTTAATGCAGTTCAAACTAACCCCCCTCCCCCACCCCCGATATAAAAAAAAATAACTGTTTAAATGTGCATAATGGTTCAAATTCTATTTTTTTCCCGCCTTACGAGACAAAACGGTAATTGTTGTAATTTTTGTAATTGTCTGGACTTAAAAATGATCCAAAAGAAATGCAAATACAAACAGCACCAAAAATGTGGAACCAAAGTTAAGTCCATGGATGCGAGTCGTATTGGCTTTATGAGACTTTATCAGTTAACTGAGGTTCCAGGTTTATTTGGTATGAACTAGATGAACTTTAACCTTTATCACACGATCTTCATCAGAGTGTTCCTCATCATTTCATGCTAAAAATTAGCATTTTTTTTTTTTTTTTTTTTTTTTGTGTGTGTGGTCTTTTTTTTAGGACATTGAGTCAACACTGATGTAATCTTTTGTTTGTCTCGAAAAAGCCAGAAGCCTCTTTTACTTGTACGACTGATCGATGCATCTTCTGCTTTTTATCTGATTTGATCCGATGGCTGTGGTTCTGCTATGACCCATCAATTTCCCTCAGGATAGATAAAGTATCCATATCCATCCATCCATCCATCCATCCATCCATCCATCTCCTTCTCTAGCTCTGTGTCCCTGTCTCTCTAAAATGATGATAAATGCCTGTTATAGTTTCTTGGACATCTTCTCGTGTCTTGTTTTGTCCGACCAACAATCCAAAATCGAAAGATATTTAATTTACTGTGATGTATGACCAAAAAAAAAAAAACAACAACACCTGCTAAACGGACCTTTTGAAGTTATTTCTTTTTAGCCGGGTCCAGAATATTCTCACGTTGCTGTGAATGAAAATGTTTCATTCTGTATCTATAAATCCTCTATTGATTTATTGGTAAAAAAAAAAAAAAAAAAAAAGCCAAAGCTATGCTGGAGAGCAGGATGACCTTTCGGTGCCGGATACAGAGCGACCGCCACGGGGTGCTGCAGTATGTGCACAAACAACCACCAAACACAAAAGGAGCAGACCTCCCACGGTGAGATTGATCTTAAACAAAAAGTGCTGCTCAGCGGCACACAGCTGCTTTTTATTTCCAAAAAAAAAAAAAAATTATCTTATCTATTCCAAAAAGCTTCAAGTTTGGTATTTTTGATATAGTTAAAGTAAATTCAACTTTTTCTTGCGCTTCTTTTTCATCATTTGTAGTCATGTCTTATCACACATTTACAACAGATGCACTGAAATGATGTTTTGATGCGTTTAAAGGAGATTTTCATCGATAATGTGCCATGTTCCCTCAACGGTTAAATATTTGAACATAAATCTGAAATGCAAGTGCGTGCTTATTAATACGTTCGTAGTCATACATGAATAGATTATCATATATCATCTAGCTGTCACAAACACCATTAAAAAAAAAGCATAATTGAACTGGGTGATCCCTCTTTTTTTTTTTTTTTTTAAATTAACTGTGGAACTGAATGACATTTGAATTACAGTGAAATAATTTCCTCTTTCATTCATCCATTTTCTATATTTCATTCATGCCATGCGGCTGACGGGGGAAAAAAAAAAAAAAAAAAAAAAGGAATTTGCGACTTAGGCAGATAAAACACGGCGTTATGGACCACTTTCCATATTCATGAATCCCGCGTCATGTGATTACGTCGCTGGCGCGTTCATTTGAACCTTTGAATCCGAAGCCTTCAGAGCAGATTGCGTGTTTTAATGCCATTTTTATTTGAATTAAATGGAGTAATTGTAATAATTTACATTATAATTACATAAATCTAACCTTATCGCAGCTACCGTCGGTGTTAATTTACATATTAGATTTAGAGAATTACAAAATAATTGCGGCGGTAATTGAACTTATATTCACTTTTAAATGATCTATACTCGCTGTATGACCTCCTCATTGGTTTTGAGGTCGGCATGACAACCTATTCAATCACTCTAATGAAAGACTTGTCCTTGCAGGTGTTTGTGTGGCTTATCTGTTGACGGGCTCAGCCTTCCTCTGGGGAAATCATCTTCCTCCTTCAACTTCTTCTTGTTAGACGTGCATGAATGCGAGTGTTTTGTTTTGTTGTTGTTTTTTTTCTTTATTCTATTTGTTCATGTGCAAGGGCAGGTCATGACTTACTGTGAACTGACACATGTACACACAGATCCCAAAGATCCCGGGATCCCTCGGGGGGGTAGGGCGTCCTTGGAGGTGACCTGCGCCCGGGAGGGTGAGAAACGCAGACAGGGCATGTTAATATGTGTTGAAAGGGTCATCTGAGGTCACACGGCGTTGCCCACCATCCTTGGCATCTCCCCGCTACCCAGCCAATCACAGCCAAGGACTCGGTGATGCACTGCCCGTCTTACTGGAGGGATTCCTAGGAACTGCTGCGTGACAACGGCTGGCTTAAACAGCCCGGAGCCTCGCCTTGTGTCTCTCACACCTCCCCCCTCCCCTCCCCTGCCCTCCCCCCTCCCCTCCCCGCTCTCTGTCGCCGGGTTTTTCTTTTCTTTTCTTTTCTTGTTTTGTTTTTCTTTTTTTGAAACCAAGCCTTGCATGAGGTGCGTGTGTTTGAACAGGAGATAATCTAGCGCCATCCACGCTGCTCCCACAAGACTGGCTATGTAGACGGCAGACAGAGTCATCATCCAGCCCTCCTTCTCTCCTCCGAACGAGGCTCCACCTCTCTCTTTCCCTCCCTCCCTCCCTCCCTCTCTCTCTCACACACACACACACACACACACACACACACACACACACACACACACACACACACACACACACACACACACACACACACACACACACACACACACACACACACACACACACACGCGCCTCTCTCTCTCTCTCTCTCTCTCTCTCTCTCTCTCTCTCCCCGTCTCTCTCCAAGACTCCCTACTCCTACTCCAGATGAGCGTGCCTCCTCGTCAGGGCGAGCCGATTTGGAGCTGAAGGTGTTGTTGCCAGGTAAGACGGCGCGTTTCCTCCTTTTGGGCAACCCCTGAAGTTACAAAGAAATGTGGTGTCTCGTGTTGGTATTTCAGTGTGTTCTTTTGTTGTGGGGCGTGTGTGTGTGTGTGTGTGTGTGTGTGTGTGTGTGTGTGTGTGTGTGTGTGTGTGTGTGTGTGTGTGTGTGTGTGTGTGTGTGTGTGTGTGTGATTGATGTATCTGTGTCTCGGTGACATAATCAGGAAGGGTGGGTGCTTTGAAAGGTGTTACAGAGGAAGTACACTTTGCTCCACCTCCCCCAGCTCAGATTTTTTTTTTTTTGCCGCCCATTTGTTGCCGCGCCTTTTCTTTGCCATGTGCGCCGAAAGGTTGTTTTTGTGTGTGTGTGTGTGTGTGTGTGTGTGTGTGTGTGTGTGTGTGTGTGTGTGTGTGTGTGTGTGTGTGTGTGTGTGTGTGTGTGTGTGTGTGTGTGTGTGTGTGTGTGTGTGCTCTCTTGGAAACTGCTGTAGGTAGAGGGTGGAGCGCGGCTGGCGATAGCAACATGTAGAACATGTGTGGATGTGTGGGCGGATGGAGAGACGAGTGGAGAGGAGGGGAGGGTGAATGGAGGCGGGAGACGAGCAGCTGCTTTCAGCCCATGGAAGCTAATCCTCTCCGTTTGTTCACCTCGCTCCATCAGATAAAAAATGGGCATGCTGTGGCTCCGGTGCCCCGGTCTTGTGTTTTTCTTTTCTTTTTTTGTCTCTCTCTCTCTTCCTCTCTTCAGTTGTGATGGGTTTATCTTGGGCAGGGAGGAAAGAAGCAAGCTATTGATTTGGAAATGCCATTTGAAGAGAGAACAAGACATCCCTTTCTGTCTGTGACTTTTCTCCTGCGTTGTTTTGCAGGAGAAATGCTGATAATCTGTGACACAAACTCAACGCCGATAATCAATTATCGCTCAAAGTGGCAATCTTTTTTTTTTAAATTTTAAAGCTTAGAAATATCGACACAGTGAGCAGATACAGCTGAAAAGCCACATCAGTTCTATATGTTACCCAATATCTCCGCTCTTGCTGTGAGTGGTGGGTCCCCCCCCCCCTTTTTTTTTTTTTTTTTTTTGCTGTAAAGGAGTCTTATCACCTCCCACAGGTTTACTGATAGAGCGACCCATTGGTTACTGCACGGCGCACACGTAAGGAGGTGATGGATGGCAAACACATCAAGCATATCCATGGTGATCGCGGCGCGCCTTCGCTGACAAATCAGTAAAAAAAAAAAAAAAAAAAAAAACAGGCGGCCTATCACCTCGCGCCTGCTCCCAGATGACCTGATATCTCAGGAGGGAGGATCAGCCCAATGCGCTGGGAGAGAAAGAAGAGGGAGGGGTGGATGGGAGGGGCAGAGAGAGGGGGGTGGGGTGGCGTGCTTCCTCAGGTGTTGCTGTTTAGCCTGGGTGCTTCGAATACATTAACCAGGAAGCTCCTGCGTGTCGACTTGTTACCAGGTGACGGAGAGAGGGCGGGAGCGAGGCGTCTCTCCTTGCCCCCCCTCCCGCCTCATCCATCCCCCCCTCCCACCTCACCTCACCTCCCCACACACACACACACACACACACACACACACAAATCCAAATGACCCCTCAGCTCATTTTCCCAAGGCAGAGCTCATGTTTACATACTCAGTGGGAGCTTCTGCAGATGCTCCATTTCATAAGCACTAACTGAATCAGACAGGCCGAGGCTGCGCACTGATGGATGCGGCGTGCGCTGCTGGCTGCCAATAGCTTTTTGAAACACCTTGAGGGCATTTTTCACGTCCTTCGATTTTGAGGAATCTTGACGCAGAAGAACTTTTTTTTTTTTTTTTTTTTTGTGGGTCACAATCAAGCTCCAGTGTTTCTCGTGAACTCTTCATCCTTTGGCTGTAAAAGCGCAACGCGTCATCCGGTCATATTTTCCCCGAGCATGAGAGGGGCGGGGGCAGATGTCGACTCCCGGTTTTAATCAAGTGGCCGCTCAGCTGTCGCCCCGAGGCGTCGTCATGTTTTTATCAGCCCTGTTAAAGAGCTATTAATGGGAAGCAGAGGCCCAAAGTCCCGAGCCTGACGTCAGAGCAGCGCTCACCTTTCGTCTCAGCCGAGGTCTTCTTGAGTGAACTTTTCAAAAAGCCTAAAAGGCCGTCGCGATAAAAGGGCATCTGCCAGGATTACTCCGCATTTGGCCGCAGACTCTCACTTGTGATAAGTTTGTTAGAAGATGGAGAGGAGATGAAGTGGAGTCGTCGGGACAGTAAAGGCAGAGACGTGGTGTTTTGCGTGTCTGCGCTGGAGAGCGTTACAAAATGGAGGATATAAATAGAGTGTGTCTTGTGATTTGACCTTGTGCGGCCGTTTGGTTGTGGGTGCCTCAGAGCAGGGACACGCACAGATCAGTAACACTGTCACCGCAGATGCCGAGAGGCACGTCTGTGGATGCCTCATGGACTCGTTGTGTCCTTCTTCCTGCTAGGATTGTTCTCCATGTCCAAGTACATCTCTGTCATCATCATCTTCGTCTTCTCATCATCGCCGGCATTGTAGTGAAAAGAATCAGTGGTAATGGAGTACAGGAGTAGCGCATGTAGACGGCTCAGTTGCTTCAGGGTTTTTTTTTTATGATTTTGTTTGTTTGGTTTTATCATCCATCCTGGAAAATTGAATTGCGACTGATGCCAATAATCTAATCAGAGTTTGTTGTGTTGGTAACTTTTGTGCAAAAGGAACAGGCTCCAGTGCATGTATTTTTCTTGGGCTCTTCCCCGTCGCATTTCCCAGCACGTCTTCTTCCTTCCTTACTTTTGAGACTCAACCAACCAAATTAAATAGGTCTAACTGATCGGTATAAACAGTATCCATTTTTTAATCAAATGTGCCGTTTTGGAACATTTCAAATGAAGAAGATAGCGGACGCGAAATAGGCTGCGACTCAAAACCCAAAGTGCACGACACTATAGACCTGAATTGGTCTGTGCAATGAGAATCATACATATTAAACCCTTTCCGCATGTTCAGCGAGGACAACCTAGACGCCGCGGATAACTTACTCGCGGATGAGCGGTCCTTGCATGAACCGTGCATGCTATGAAATATAATCCTGCCGGCGCCACTGAGTTGCTGCATGAAATAACGATGCCCTTTGGTGCTGATTATTGATTGTGTATTAATTACAGTCCAGTCCGGTCAACCATCGCTGCGCCGCGGCAGCAGGTCAGATATATTGATTGAGAACCGTTGAATAATATTATGGCTCTAATTTTACAATATGAAGCTCATGTAACATTCAGTCCAGCTGACCTTGAGCAGAAAACAGTCAACCTCCATCAACCACATGTTCAGCCCATAGACATAGAAGTGACCTTTGTGTTTGAAACAATAGTGAAGCATACAAATGCATCATTTTTCAAAACGTACTTGTCATTAACTATAAAATCCAGCTGAGCAAATTTTCAGTGTTTCCTCCAAATAAACAAACGCGGCTGCACAGTTTTCTATTTACCGCCTTTGTTTTCTCCATGAAAATACAATACTCAACACGGCCTGTTTGCAAGCTGTTCGGCAAACTAACTTCAGTTCACGTACACGGAACATAAACTTCTTACGACATGTTTATGTTGTGTTGTGTGTGCTTGCTTCCACACTAAAGGACGCGACTTGAAATGTGAAGGCTGAGTTGAGATTATCAGTTTGTTTCACGTGGATTACCTTCCAAGGTCAAAACGAGAGTTGGGACTGTTTCGCACTGAATTGATTCTCCTCACAACAAAAGCGCATCATTTGAATCCTGAACTCACAGGTCTTTAGGTAATACTGAGCATTTCTGGCCTGAATCCCCTGAACTGCTCATGACAAAGCTTGCTGTTGAGATCGCTAACAAATTTTGAACAAACAAGATTTTTTTTTGTTGCACTTTTTTTCCTTCCACTGGAGACTTTCAAACAAAATAAGATTTACATTTCTCAAATTAAGTAGTCCTAAGTAGACAAATCAGAAATCAAGTGTAAAATGTTTGATCCTTTATCCTGTTTCAAGAAAAAAAAAAAAAAAAAAACAACAACTCATTATCTCTGTAGTTTGACATTTCCATCTAAATTTGTCACTTTACAAACTGTTTTTTTTTTTTTTTTTTTTAAGTGAAGACAGCCCTTTATTTGGTCATGTGTGCCGTAATGAGGCAGCAAAGGTCGCCGTTACTGATTTAGCTAATTAGCTCGGTTCCAAGTCCCGAAGCTCTTGTGTTTGACACGGTTTGTGGAACTCAGGACCGCTTGATCTCTGTAGACACACCGGGATAAGACTCCGATCAATCAATCCACACACACACACACACACACGGAAATACACACATGCTCATACACATTCTATTGACACAGCTAAACAAAGACTTGTGCATACACTCTCAGAAAAATAACGACACTAAAGTCGACAGCTTTTAGTTCGTGCTTGATAACAGTGGCCAGAGAAAAAATATATATGATGACGATAGGCGTCCATTCAAAAAGCATCAACTTAAATTCACTCCTTCTGGTCAGTGTTCTGGTCGTCCTTCTCAAAACAATCCCATCATTAATTAGATATTAGACCTCAAAGAGAAGTATGTTTGGGGGTGTGCCCAGTTTGATTGACATGCCTGCAGGTGCAGTCAGGTTGCAGGCATAGGTGGGCGGGGCTTATTGTCCATGGGTTCTCAGTCAGATCCGCCCTTCACTCCTCCCCAGCTTTTCCAAATATGGTCACTTCTGGCTCCAAAAACTAAGACGGCGACGGCCAAAACGCCAGAATCAAAGCTCCAAAACGGCGTTTAACAAACCAAAGGAAGACCTCACGGTGTGTTGCTACTTTGAATGTGACAGGCTGTACAATTTGAGACATTTTCATTGAAGTAAGCATCTATTTGCTTAAAAAAAAAAAAAAAAGGACAATTAGTAACAGCACTGACAGCAACAACGGCTAAACAAGCAAAGAAAAGAAAACTATGCCAAAGCCACAAATACTCGGTGTTTCATTTAGCATTAAAGATATTACCAAGATTATAAAGAAGCGTCTCTCAGATGACCACTTCAGTTCTCATCCTACTGCTGCGTATCATAGAGTGTAGAGCTGCTGAATTTAAGAGCATTAGCGGGGTCTTTCCTCTCAAGGGAATAAAGCTTGTCCAGAGCATTGTTCGATTTGTGACAAAAGTCCCAATCCTCCAGCTGTTTACCACTGCAATTCATATTTATATTTACCGCTGCAGAACTGTCAAAACGATTACATCAGAGTAAGTCGGAAAAGGATCGACAGTGTTTAATGAAGGCGTTAAAGAAACAAGTCTGTGTTGGATACGGCCGCCTCGTTTTCCAGAAACAACAACAGTGTGCTTAATTAAATACACTAAGTGATTGGCAGCGGAGGGTTTGAAGGGAATTAATGTCACAGTGACTTTATTCAGGATCTCATTCATTCAATCCTTTTCTTCATGTACATCCATCACTGCCTGTACATTCACAATAGTCGATATAAAGTGTGTTTAAGAAGGCTGTATTTCGCGGCCTTGTCGTGACCGTACATTTAGAGAGACGTTCACTGACAGACGTTATCTGCGGCGATGGTGGAGGAACGGGAGGTGTTTTATTGCGATAGGTATGAACGAGAAAATGATTTTTTTTTACGGCAAGACTTCCAGTCGGAGCGCCGTAATTTTTAAATCCCCTTTAGGAGGAAATTGCTTTTGCCCTCCTACAACTTTTTTAATATCCTGATTCATACTTAGCGCCGGTAAAACGCACCGTCTAACCGTAGCATTTCTTCCGCCGCTGCCCGAAGGTGCTGTGCGGGAAAGTTATTAGAGATTAATACCATCTGGGTGAGACTGCTGAGAGGACATGAGCCTTGGCCCTGTGGTGCCCCGTGCCTGTCCTCCCGAGCCCCCAGCCTCGCCTCTACATAGTAGGCGAAACATCCCCTTTTCCCGATGAAAGAGTAGATGAATTATTACTGAAGGGCACGCGGCGTAGAAAAGCACATTTTCAATGTTTCATGAATCTAATAAGGATTTTTTTTTTTTTTTTTTTTATCCCATCTGTCTCTTGTGCTTACCTGAAACGCTCATGCACACCCAGCCCCTAAAGATACAAGAGGGGCATCCCAGTGAATATGAAAACAGAGAAGGACGTGGCACCCTCCCTCCAGGGTTATGTCACTAACCTGCTGTTCTTTGTGGAATTGTCTTTTCTTTTTCTTTTTACTCGCATTGTTCCATTTTTTTTTTCATTTTTTTTATGTCTGAAATGATTAGATTAGAGGGGTTCCACTTTGCTCCCCTGTTGATTTAGCCGCTGTGTCAAGTGTGTACCTGTCAGCATGGAGAGGAGCCTAGAATTGAAATTACTTGTGGCCATTATTCAGTCTATCTCCTATTCATGAGTTTAAAGAGTAAAACAGCTGCGATTTTGAGGGGGGAGAAATTAAGTAATCTGAAATGAGTATCTGAAAAGGGTGAAGGCATCAATTTGAGCAAAATGACACAAATTACAATTCACGTGTCAACACATACCGAGTCCTGTCTGAGGCAGGGAATGGATAATTGTGTTTTTACAGCTTGTTCGAGCTCACGTTTGTCCCCAGAATGTGTCAGCTCGACAAAGGGGAGGAGAGGGAGTTGGGGGCAGATCTAACTATGTCTAAGTTGCCTCTTGGCTCTGCTGCAGTTAACTTGCTGCCCTTGGAGGACGCGTTAGTCATAAAGCAACACGACAGCCGGCCCTGTGTGCACAACACAGTGGCATGATAGGAGAAAGCCAGAAAGGCAATTAAAATCAGTGTCATCCCACGCCGCCGTGTCCGTGACACAGATGACCTTGGTGGATTTAAAATGTCTCACAACAATTTCATCATGTGTTGAAGCAGGAATGCTCGTCACCGATACGCATCCATCCTCGTCGCCTCTTTTCTTTTTCCATTTTCCACGTCAGCTGAGTGCGTGTTTGACTTAAGAGTGCGGCCTGCTCAAGTGAGTCACATTGCTGTATTGTTTTACTCCCAATCAAGGTCATTGGATGCTCATTAAAGTCCCTGCGGACGGATTAAACCGGATCCAGGCACAGGCACATAATCGGCATTGCAGCTTTAATATTGTCAAGTACTACTGTGAAGATGATTTCATTCTCCTCTCTAATACAGAAAGGCAAGCGATGTCATTAGCTGTCGAAGTGGTGACTCCCTGTTAGAGAGGACCCCCTCCCCAACCCTGCCTCCCCTCCTACGGTGAAGGCTCAGCCCTGCTGTGGGGAAAAAGAAAATTTTTTTTGCAAGGGAACACCGGGGCGATAAAAAGGAGGCACTCCTCACTTACACGTCACCTTTCCTCCTCATCCCCCCCCCCTCCCCTCCTCCGCCCCCGGATGGGTTCTCATTCGCCGACAGTCGAACGGCAAGTGTGTGTGCGTGCCCTTCCGCTCGCGGACGGCCGAGATTTTCCTCTGATGCAAACATCCTTGTTTGTCGCCATGGCAACCAAGTCTCCTGCCTGCTGTAGGTTGTCATGCCAGCCGCCTCCCCCATGCTCTTCCTCACCCATTAGCGCCGTAGTGTAGCCGACACGTGCGAGAGAGCGCCGTGCGTCGCTCTCCGTGATCCGTCTGGTTATCTTCGTGAGCTGCTCTCGTCACCCGCTCCTGCAAGAGGTGTCCCCCTTTTTAACAAAAAACAAAAAAACAACAAAAAAATCATATTGCATAGAATTACATCCTCAACTGCAGGAATGTTTTCCCTTGTGAGTGCTGCCAACCAGCACAGCCCGAGTCAATTACTGGAATAATAGAGCACAACCGGCAAAAGACAGGAACGTATAACGGCAAGCTGTCTGGATTTCCTACCCTCTTGTTTAGCCTACGCCATCTACCAACCCTGTGACCCCTGAAAAAAATGGAGCAGTCTCCTATGTTTGGGGCTGCCGTGAAGGATGGTGCAAATGTGGAGTCTCCCGGGTCCGTGCTGTGCGGAGTTCACTCTCGGAGCCAAGCAGACAGAGGCCTTTCTTCCAAAACATGTCCACCCAGTCAGACAAAAAAACACTCATTAACACTACCGTGGGGGACAATCCGGCCCACTTGAGGATAATAACTAGACATCTGCTTAGATTTGATATAATGCTGTCGTACTGGTTAGTCTGGTGTCCGTGATGGTTAGAAATGATTGTGCTTTCTTAAACTGTTTGACTCGTGCACTTTTGCTGCTTCAGCTGAAGCATTTGTTGCGGTTCAGTGGTGAAGCTAAGACTGTTATGATAATGGTTAACTCCCCCCCTCCCTCTGTTTGATCAGGTAGGCTTCTGGTCTGAGGAGGCATTTTGCTGCTGGTGAAATTTCAGAGATTATATTTGCTGTTCCTTATCTCCTAAATTAACTCATTACCTTGACATCCTGCTTTTCCCTTCCCTGGGAACACATCGGCCCTGAATTTATAATGAAACATTGCCGTCCCCTCATGTCCCATGAGGACTGAGAGATTCAGCACAAACCTGTGACTCTCTGCTCTGCTCTTGCCATTGATTTTGAATCCACAGCCAGATGAATAACCTTGAAGAAGAAGAAGAAGAAAGAAAAAAAAGGAGATGGGAGCTGGGGCAGAACTAGAAAGCCTCCTCTTTCTGTCTGTACCTCCTCTGAAATGAAATTCTATCAAACCGGCAGGGTGATTTTTTTGTTTTGTTTCTTTCACGGCAGCGAAATCTTCAAAGCTGCCCTGAAAATAGGCCCGATGCCACACAATTGAAGAATTTTCACCACCGTCAGAGTGTGTGTTTGTTGTTGCTGTGTGCATCAGAAAAATGGAAGGGGTCTGTCAAGGCAATACAGAAATTGGTGAACATTTTCTGACTCTTGGACACCTTTGTTGCATTATGGGAATGGAGGCCAAGCTGGCGAACAGCACCGAGACCTTTTATTTGCTGTAGTTTCTCAAAATGGCTCTCGAGACACAACGTCCAGAGCAGTTCCCATAAAGTCGACCATGGTGACTCTGTAAATTGGATTCAATCAAAGCAACTAAGCAGTACTGTCAATCACATCCTTTCCTTGAAGCTTACACTAATTGCGTATGCAAATTGCCTCAGATTATAAGTTTGCACCCGCTGTAGGGTTTTGGTGATTGCGAGTTGCGATAATGATGGATTTCCTCACATTCATTTCTTAAGCGCTGTTAATGAAGAGGCAGCCACTTACAAATGGGGTTTATGCATGCATTGTGCATTGCAAAACAAACTGTGCAAGGCTGCCGCCATTAGCGACAAGTATTTCAATTAAAAGCCAAATCAGTGGAGGTATTTTTCTGAGGCCAGATGTGGGATAGATGAAGCCCAAGTATCTGGGATGAATGTTATTCAACCTAAATGCTTCCAAATCATAAAAGAATAAGATGAAAACTAAGTTTATTCAAGTAACTGGCATGCTTTCCTTTAAAAACATGTTAATATTGAGTGTTTAAAGGTCATTTTAAAAGCATTTCATTCACCTACATTGTAATGGGTTAGAGACAGACCTAGAAAATGTTTTGTTTATTTAAAAACTTTTTACAACAAGTACTTCGTTTTTTTTTCCTTTCCGTTGCCGTGTCGGTGATTGTAGTAGATTATTTCAGCTCAGTGTCCAATGAACTTTCTTATTGATGTATACAGTCCAGACAAAAGTGATAGACAGATGTCAACTTGCATTTTCTTAGGCCTCTGTGTTAAATATGAGTTTAAATGTGGCTCAGAGTTGATTGAGAATTGCGAGTTTCCATTTAGATTGGGTTGTTGTCCGTAAGAAGAGTCAAGAAGTGACGATGCAAGTGACGCTCAAAACAAGTCAGAATGGATTAGATACTGTATCAGCAATAATTTGTTTACCAGAAGCCGGTGTGCACAGGAAAAGTGATGGCAAAAAACTTGGACTGGCCGCAGGGCAGCGGTTAAGCTTTACACAGGATTATAGACCGTCACTGAACTAGTCGGCTATAAAGAAAAAGCACAGGCTGTCTACCTGATGCTTGTCTGCCTTGTCTGCAATTTCTGACACTCGTCAGATTCACGACCGTGTAAGAGCCCGGCGCACTCGCACGGTTCATTTATCCACCGCAGCGCAGAGCTCAACCCTCTCAAACCTGCTGGAATAATTAAATAATTGAAACCCGAGTTATCGAGTCGCCCCTGACAGTTCAGATTGTAAAACTGTAGTGTTAAGACATTTACAAATGTGGAATACATCACGAATGTATAATTGACGGCGCATTAAATCACGCTGCCGGGGCTTCCATCCTGATGATTGTCAGCCAATGGCGATGGACAATAAAAAAAATGCCCATCAGCTCAACCCTACAAACAAACCTGGTTGACAGGGCAGCGTGAGTCTTGTGGATGACCGGACAACTATTTTCATGGTGAAGAAAAAAAGTAGCTAGCTGGGTATGCTGGCGGTGTCACGGCTCATGTTTTATTTTTATTATATGCCCATAAACACGAGCCAACATTTATTTTGACACTCTTCCTGCATTTTATATGCGTAAAAGTGACTGTGTATCGAGCCCTGAGCACTTCTTCACCGCGGGTGATCTACAGCTTGAATTTGTGCCTGAATGCATCCTGTGTAGTCACAGATGGATCACTGGAGCTGCTGCTCTGCTGACATGCTGCTCACGCTACACCGTCTGTGTGGACGCACTGCCGTGATCAGGACTGTGTACTCAATGCCGGTCGGGATCCAAGAAGATTAAAAGAGGAACCGGAACCCAAGAAAACCAGAAACGGAGGAACAGCAACGAGGGTGGTTGCAGGAAAAAAAAAAAGAAGAGGACTCGGAAGCCGTCTGATCAGTCGTAAAGGTGAAATGATCTTCTAACAAGCTCGGCGAGCTGACTTACCTTGAAAAGAGCTGAGAACAACTGAGACGCCTACAAAGAGTGAACTAGAAAAGGAAACGCTTCCAGGGGACCACACAAACAATCATTTGATATTTGATACCAACAAGGACACCCATTCATACAGAAAGACAACTCGGTCTATTCTAAAAATTAATGAGCCTGTTTTTTTTTCTCCTACGTTTCTCTCCATTTTTGTTGTGGAAACATCAGGCGTCTCTGCAGGATGGTAAAGTGGCCTTTACAGTGTCTACTTAACGCTGTAGTCAGCCGTCGGTCAAGATTATGGTCGGTTTTTATGACTTGGGAGGCACATTAATGCTTTTAAAACGTTGGCACGGCAACACATTATTACTTTTTGAAACCCTGAACCTAAATCAAAGGTTTTCCTGGGATTCAGCGTCATGAGCCTTATTCAGTCTTCACCACAAGCCCACCTCTCTGCTCTTCAGAAAAGGCGCTGAACGTTTTCAGTGGCGGCAGGAAGGGCAACCTCAATGTCAGAGCGTCACACGGTAATACACAAACACCCTCGCCGAGTTCATCCCCGCGGCACCTCTGGACCTGCTCACAGACTATGAGAAGCTTCAATCGATAGATCCGGGAGCCCATCCTCCCTCGCTGGCTGACCGACCCCGCTAAGAGCCCCTGTGGGGGCCCGAGGAACCAGACAAGCACAGACATGTCTTCCCTGCACTGCCGGTGAAGCCGTTACACCCGCGTGCGCTTGTTTGTCATCGATGCAAAACGTAGCTTCACGAAACCATAAATACAAGCTGCGCGAGTGAGCCGTAGCGGCCGTTGTGATCAATCCGGACTGTTTGTAATGCAGATTTGGGAGCAGAGAGTGCAGTGAGGCATCACGGCCACTGGATACTGCTGCAAGCTGAAATCGGACTCCTCTGGAGAATCATTGAGCGAGGCGGTTTAGTGTAGCAACACCACAAGCAGAGAGATTGTACAGATGCCAAGGACTTCCTTGCATTGAACTGTTTGTCATATCTAACTTTTATTTTGAAAGAAAGGGGAAAAAAAAGAGCAAGTATTAATTAAATAGCTCCCTATTTAATTTTTGAATAACTCTTGAAGAAGCCGCAGAGCAGCAAAAAAAACAACCCAGCATCACTTTTGACACGTTCATTTCTGAGGACCTCTTAACATATCTTAATTGGCCTCAGTTCCACATGGGTGCAGGTGGACTTCAATTTCACGAAACACAAATTGCGTTACAAAGTGAAAAGGCAAAAAAAACAAAAAAAAAAAAAAATATCGAAATACCGTACTTTTGATCAGCAATTCACTCCTGACCAGCCAACCAGCGAAAAATGAATTAAGAATGTTAGGAATCTTATTTGTGAGATCTTAAAAGTCCCAGAATTGCGTCCCGTCAAGCTGTTAAGTGGCTGTTTTGGCTCAATTTATTTATTTACTCACTGCCGATATTCTCTGTTTGCGAAATCCCCCCCCCCTCCCACCACCACCACCCCCGTCTTTTTTCCTCACTGCAAATCACCAGTTGCTGATTGACCCCGTATCAGAAGTGTGTCGGTAAATGATGTCGTCCCTCCGTGTTGTCTCGCCGTCTCTCTTTGTGTACAGTAAAGAGTCGGTGACTCATGACTCCATCTCAAAGCTTCGGGGTCACCACACACTAACTGGACTCCGTGTTTACCCTCCGTCCACCTCCCATCTCCTTTTATCTCTCTCCTCGTGCTCCGTCCGTCGGCCTCCCTCGGCCTTTCCCCGGATGCGTACATAAAGAGATTTGGTGGGGAGACACGGAGCTGCAGGGCAGTGACTGTTTCGTTGAGTTTGTGGGATGCGCTCCAAATGACAGTTTTTGTTTTTTTTTACAGCTGGGAAAAATAAAGAAGAGCTCCATCTCTCCCCGGAGCACAACGTTATTTATTTTACGTCTCTTAAAATCGTCCCACAGATGCTAAACTGTTGTTTTGTGCTTTGACCCGCTTCACCAACCCTCCCTTGATGTTCATTCGACACTATTAGTGAGCTTGACGTTGAGCCTCACAGGCAGCATTGCAGACTCCTTCCAATGGTCGGACCAGCGTTAACATAGCAGACGTAATATTTGTTGAATGTGACCCGGATTCTTTGCCAGGAGTGGATCAACTGCAACAATTACCGAAAGACTCGGAGACTCATGATAATGCTTTCCTAATTCAAATCCCTCCCATTAGTCTTGCGGTGTTATTTAAAACAGGATTTGGTGTTGCTCAGAGGCTTAAAGGGGCAGTGGCTCCACGTAATCTGATACAGCCAGGGAACCAGTCTTTTAAATGTTGAATCGATATGCAGCAAAATACGCCGGGTCTTTGGTGGTGTGCCAGGATCAAAATGACTCCTTGATAAAAAAATAACTTGATGCTCAGTTCATCTGTCTGGAGCTCTGTTTCGTTCTGTCTTAGCCTCATAATAACTGCTGTGTTCTCACTTCCCACGAGGCCGACCTCCACGGGCCCGCAGATACTGTTTGTCACTAACAGGAAGTGTGTGTGTTACAAATATGTGTATTTTTTTTTATTTGTCACCGACATAGTGGGATGATTTTAATGACAATTTGCAGGAATTCGTTTGCATTTTCCCTTCATTCCCCCTCCCCCCCAATATTACAGCAGTAATTCTATACCTCTACTTCGCATATAAGGGCATTGTTTACTAAAATCTATGTAAGCATTAACATCAACTTTATGCGTCAGAAAAATGCTGCAATTTTTTACGTATAAGAGGACGTTAAGTAAAAATTCAGAAAGTATTCAGACCCCTTGACTTTAAGTACTCTTTGTTGTGTTGTGATGATAAGCTGATATAATGTCATTTTAGTCACGTAGCATTCGCCTTCATAACTTAGATAATAGCTTGCATCTGAGGAAAATGTTGATTTTTCCCAACGGCCTCATTTGTTCCCTCCATGTCTTTGTATTTCCTGTATTACGTTACCTCCCTGTTAGCTTGCTAAATTGTTTGCCTCTGTGGCTTTCAGGCGGCGTCCACTTTGCTGTTGCCTAGCAACTTTGTTTTTACAGCTTAATCTCTTGAACGCCGAGCATACGGTGCACGCAACTTCCCATGTTGTAACCACAAGCTCAGGAGTTCCCTTTGAACGCAGCGTTGAACCCCAAAGAGATGGCTGGAGAGACGTAAGATGACGGATGCTCCATAGTCAATCGTTTTACTAAACTTACGTGTTAAATCTGTTTAAACGGCTCGTCTGCTGGTTCAAAAATGTGGATGTATTCCCCGGCTGAAACAGCTGTGTCTCGAGTTTGTGCCCTTTCCTGCTCACCTGGTATAAGCCCCTCTGTCACAGAGCAGACGCTAAATGTCTGACTCTCCTGGTAGTAGCAGCCAGATTCAGCACCACATGCGAGTGGACAGCTCCCTCCCTCAGCTGGAGCAGTTAACGCTTCGCCTCGTCGGCCAACTTCACACAAACTTTCTCATTAACTTGGGTAATGAGTTGGAGTGTGTAGGTGCTGTGAGTCCCAAACCTCCCCGTCCCTGAGGTATCTCCTTCTGTCCCGCCATCAGTCAGGGAGTCAGTGTGTCAGATGTTTTATTCAACACAGCTGTGTGTATTTTTGGCACATGGCTGCTTCATCAGAAAGGAAGGAGGAGGAGCAGGAGGAGGAGGAAGAAGAGGAAGAAGAGGAAGAGAGGGGCGCGACTGTGTTGTGGGTCTCCAGAATGGGGTCATGATTGCTTCATGTTTCCAAACCCGCCGGACCACCGAGGGCTAACATCAAACAACCAGAACACCTGTTTCCATACAGCGTTCCTCGTTCAGCCCCAGCTCAGATGAAAGGAACAGAAAGTTTTAGACCGGGGTGGAAGGAGGGGGGGGGGGGATTGCAACAAGATCAAAGCCGTGGTGTTTGTTTAAGTGGCGGAACAGAATGGTTTTCAATTGATGAATGTTTTTGGGGTCTGTGTGTGACGCTAAGTTTATTACAAAGTAACACAGTTTGCTTTGTGATGTCGGGGACGCGTCGGTCTTTTGAGGCATCAAAACTGCATTTTAAGGACATTGTGAGATTTTGTTTGAACAAAACACTCATTGGTGTGCAGAAAACAAGGGCTCTGGTCATTTGAAGGCTAATATTGCCACTAAATCAAATGCTTTGGTTTTGCATGTTTTTGATCTTGTGGGTACAAGAGACAAGGAAAAGGTTCAGTGTATTTCAATATTAATTAAGGCTGCAACCAAACGGTTATCATTAAATAATATGGAGATTATGTTCTCAGCTAATTGATTGTTTTGTCTATCAAATGTCTGAACATTGTATATATGTGCAGGGGTGCATCATGTATCGGTGGGCTCACATGTTATTGGATAATAAGCAAGATAATGAAATTATTGTTATTAATCCAATAATGGAATTTCAGCCACTAATTCTGTCCTCGCTCACACAGAGCTCGTACCGCGGGCAACTCGCTGCTTCCTCTCCATCCTTGCGTGGTATAGTTTGCACAGACACACGGGGCTCGTTGACTACCCATAAGTAGTTAGTTGTCTTACGAATCCGCTAACGCAAAATATGTGGAAATATCAGACATAGAGGCGAGTAAATGTGAAATACTTGCCTTTTTTTTTTTTTTTTTTACCTCTAATACCTGTAGAGCAGTGTGTCTCTTTCTGTAATTCGGAAAGGGAGGAGGACAGAGGAGAGGATTAGTGATGCCACAGGGCTGTTTTGTTGTTTTTATTACAAAATAAACGGTGACGTTGAAGCCCTTAAGGTAGCCACTAATTACTCCAGCAGTACATAAAGTTAGTCTATCTTGTAAATATTAGTGTTGGGCTAGAAAAATAAACATGTCACTCAAAAATATATTTATTTTCCACATTTTTGACATTATTGGCCCTGAAATTCCATATATCTCTAATTTGTAACGTAAAAATATCATGAAAGATTCCCACCACAGTTTCTTAAAGCCAAATGTGACGTCTTGAATTTGTTGTTTATGTAACCAACAGTCCACAACCCAGCGATTATTCAGTTTACTGTCACTTAAGACAAAAGAAGCAGAACAAAATTAACATTTAAGAGGCATTTTTGTTTGACAAATGACTTCAAAAATGTAGCAATTATCAAAATTAACAGTTAATAGCTTGCGTGGTATGATTGAACTCCCATCACTGTACCACTCCAGTTGTTGTCGGCAGTAGCTGAAATGTGCCGGTCTTGAAGTGACAATTATAAAACTGCTACTTTTCCACAGAGAATATTAATAAGTGAGCATTTTCTCGACTCACTTCTCATCAAAAGTTCACGTAAAGATGTTGTCGTTTTGAGATCTCACCTGGAGGGAAATGACTTCGTATGCTTTGACACGTGTCATGTGCGCTGCCCTTAACGGTACGTGTTTTCTTGTTTTTCTTCTGCTTTGTGTGCTCGATTTCCTTTCCTTATTTTAACATTCCCCTGAAAAAAATTAAACAAGCCTGAGGCCACAGTAGCCTCTGCAGTATAGACCTCAATTATAAAATCTGAATAACAGACTAGTGGTGGTCATGCATTGGTATTTTTTTTTTTTTTTGTGTAAGAAATATTTCCACGTTGGGCTTTTAATTCAGTGAAGAGGTCTCCTCCGTGGAGGACCGGTCTCAAAGCCCCGTAGCCAAGCGCTGAATTCTAACTCCATAGAAATGTCAAAATTTCCATGTTGTCACACACACACACACACACACACACACACACACACACACACACACACACACACACACACACACACACACACACACACACACACACACACACACACACACACACACACACACACACACACACAGAGAGAGAGAGAGAGAGATGGACACTGGCTGCATTTCAGGGCCATGTGTTTGAAGTGAATCCCCCCCAGAGGAAGACAGCCCTCGCACTATCGCTCCACTTCCATTTCACTTTGTGACGATATCAGCAGAGTGAGGGGAAGCTAGTGGAGCAAAAACACCATACATATTGGATTATCGCTCCACAGGTGGACCAAAAGTCGAAAAAGAAAAAAAGGAAAAAACTAACGTGCTTAATTGAGTGGGCTGTGTACTTCCTCCATATGAACGCCTCTTTGAGCCTAGCCACAAATAAAAGGTTGCTACACAGAGGAAGGCAGTACAAGTAGACGAATGTGACTTGTGCTAACCACAAAGGGTGAATCACACATTTTAATACAATTACGCCCTGCTGTTTGAAAATTAATTAAATTATAAGACACAATGCAGTGAAGAGACCAAAGACGCTCTTTGTCCCTTTAAGTGAATTGTGGGTTTTTCCACAAAAGGCCTGCAGATTAAAATCATAAAAATCCAGGAGACGGTCCTCCTGTCGAGCAAAACATCAGGAGCTTTTTGCCGCTGCGATGACGAGCCCTTCGGAGGAGCGTCGGAGGATTTGAAAATTGAGCAAAGACAACACACCGTGAAATGCCATCGCATCAGCCAAGCACTGTGCAATGGCCAAAACATAAAATGTCCCGTCTTCCTTTAATTCACCATAAAATGATTTTCCTCGCGTCTCTTTGTAGAGTCTCCACTGAGGTTAGCAGCCGTGGCTCCGCAAATATTCATTAGGCATAAATACGAAAATCAGAGCGATTCACTGGCATCAGCCACCTTTCGCCCCGTCAATTTGAATGCAATTGCATATCAGTAATTCATTCAGTTGCAGTAATGGGATTGCACCACTGTTGTAGTGGCAACCTTCAATAGCGGCAACTGCAATAATGGACTGGGCCCTTTCATCCTCAGCATGCCCTGCACTTACATCAATGGTAATGATTTCTCCTACATTGAAGTGTGCAGATACTGGAGCCAGGCCGAGCAGTTCTTACTTCACATCCATTAAGACGGCTTTAAAATGAGCACAGGAGCTTTTATTTTGTATTCCTGACCAAAATATTTCTGAATATTAAGAAAGACTCAACTGGGTGAGATGCATCCAAATAGAGGCCGAGTGTGCAATTGAGTTGGTAGATAAACCCTCCGACACTTTTTAATATGAAGTTTAGGATTTTTATATTTGACTTTTTGCTGTTTGACTCCTCAGACTGCTTTATTTATTTTCCAGTTAACAATTTTTGGCTGAAGTCATTATGGTCTCATTCGCTAAAGTAATTTCTTATTATTAGTTTTCTGGCAGTCCATCTGAAATCCCGTCATCAATTGGATATTAGGCCTCAAAAAGCGGTATGTTTGGGAGCGTGTCTATGAAGATGGCGTTCAGAGGTAAATAGTGAAAACAGGAACACACACACCCATGGGATCTTATCGTAGCTTAAGATTCCCTTAGAAAATATACTCACTGATGACTATATTGACATCAATAGAGATAAATTTGATTTGTGAGCTTGTTTGCCACCTCAGTTGTCAGAGAAACGGAGTCGGTGCTAAAAGGGAACAAAGAGAAGGAATGGAAGATGGAGTGTTCATGAGCAGCCAATGATGAATGACACGGTGGAGGGTTTGATTAGCTTTTTATCTGCTCACGGGACGCTCGGGGATCAACGGGGATTGATGGGCTGCGGAGAGCTGACATGGCGTTATTTATTTGGAGGGTGTGTACTTGGCTGGAGTGCAGTGTGCCACAGACTGATGAGCAGCGAAGGCTTATCCTCCCATCGCGCATTTAACCGCCTTCTCCTCCTCTCTGGTCGACTCACTTGGCCTTTGAATCGAGAGTTGTCATAAGGAAGCTGCGCAGCTGCAAAATGCCAACGCAGCAGGCACAGTATTTCTCTACAGATGAGCTAATTCCAGTCGTCTGACCCGGGGATGACACGGCACCGTCTTAGCGGCGTACAGTCATAATGTGATAATTCCAAAATCCATAGACGAGGACAACATTGATCTTCTGCATTTAGTCCCACCATTCGAGTACGAGTGGTTATCTTTGCTGCCACGGAGGGAGCTACTCAACCTGCGCTATAGATTTTCTTTAAGTTTCAAGGTCACCCTCAGGGATACTGCCTTTATGAAAAAATAAATAAATAAATAAAATCCGACGTGATGAGATTACGACAGAAAGCAGGATAGAGCGCACGTTTTGTGGAATGCAGAGGTGCGCTGTGGGGAAAACGTACATCTTGGAACACCTACAGCTTATTTACAGCGTGACAGAAATAAGTCAAAGATAATCACACATGAATAACAAGCTTAGGAAGACGATCTTGGCGAAGAAGTCCCTCCAGAATTTAAAACTCAGTGTTGATTAATAATGAATACGTCGTATATCATTCTGACAGAAGTCCTTAACGCTCTCGAATCTCAATCTTCCACATGCAGTGAATGATAAAGGATAATCGGAAAAAAAAATTCTACATTTGTCATTTTTGATGAACCGATATCAGTTTTAAGAGGTTCAATCAAGTCAGTTTATTTATATAGCACAAAAGAGTAGACATCAGAAGAAATGTAAACACATCAGGAGATGAGTGTTTTACCACCATTTAATTACCTAAGAGAAGTGTTTTTGTTGACATCATTTTATAAGAACGACCAGTTTATTTAGAAACTTCTCCACAAACGTGTAATTATTGCACGGTACGTCGTAATTATGGTCCCTATTCCAGAGAAAATCCTCTCTGAGAATGGAAAAGGGAATGTCACTAACTTTTCTCATCAAACTTTTGCTTATTTGGTCTGTTCAGTGGGGGGGGGGGGGGGGGATTGTGTGAATCTAAAGAGTTAAAATCGCAAAGGACAGCAAAACGGTGTGTTTTGGGAAATTTAGCAATATGGCAGAAGGCCACTCCACCTTGTGTGTGTGCAGTCTGTCAACATCCATTTCCTTCACTTAGGTCTAATACCCTGTATTGAACAACAAGCAGGCGTGCTCCAAACAGAAGCCAGAGCTAAATAACCATGCCTAATATAGCCCAGTATTTCCAAAATGGGAATCAGTGGATCCAGAGTGTCTGAAACTGTTGGGCTAATCGGCCTTGATGAAAGTCAATGTGCAGACCTGGTCTCCTCCTCAGATTTATAGGGCTGGGAAACCAAAGGGTTCATTTGGTGCGAAAGTGGATATGGATTGATACTATTTACAAAGCCTGAAGCGCAGACACACATGTGGAAGGAGCATTAACCTCTGATCAGTTTAAGATTTTAAGAGATCAGGATATATGCAAGACGTGCATCTGACATCTGAACACTTTCTGCTCTCACTATGTTATTAAGTGACCACAATTGTGATTTTAATTATTAATTTTTTATTTTTTATTGGCGAGAGCTTGAAAATTGTCTTCAGTCCAGCTAAATTGACAGCAATATCACTATCCTCTCCGGGCTCTTTAGGCTCTGGGTGTGTTTGAGCAGAGATTTCCACCGGCCTTAATTGAAGCAGTAAATTTGGATGCTCACGTCGCTGTCGGTTCGTCTGACCGGTCGTGCATTTCTGGTTTTCAGTCACGCTGACGATGGCTGCGGCTTCATCACAGATGAGTTTCAGCCCCGCTGGAGTCGTGTGTCCGCCCGTCGGATAGACGGTCAAACTAGCAACCGTGCCAATTGAAAAAAACCTGCTTCTGAATTGGATAAAAAAAAAAAAAAAAAGATTGGATTTCTGGGCTTATCTGACTCGCTCCCTACCAAGCTCATTAGGCTGTACAGCCGGAGCGCGCACACTTCTGCGAGTCCCCCTGAAAGTCAGAACCGGCCAATACAGCATGTAATGCGGGTTTAAGATTGACATGAGCCCACTTCGGTCTCAAAGAGCTCCTGCTCTGTTAAGCTCACACCATATGCACCTACTGCATTTGCTTTTTGTGGCTTAAAAAAAAAAAAAAAAAAAAAGGCTCCTGCCGTCACGTTAGACTAGTGCAGTGCAGTTGACAGTATTTACCATGTTAGTCTAGACAGCAGCTGTGTTTGGCTAGCTGACGTTTACGGCAAACATCTAAGCTGTTGGATCTACTGCACAGACAACAACTTCACAAAAACCCTCTTTCATCACATTTGCGACTGCCGCCTAGTATTTTCATGCAAATGAGCTTTTAGATAAGTGTCATAAGTGATCCTACGCGTTCTAAACTCCTCTTCATTACATCTGGAACTGCGTTATATTATGGACTGTCAGGAGTTCAGTTTTGTCCTCCGTTTTGCCCCCGATCACCTCTCCTCCTGTGTCCCCTGTCTTTGTCTGTGGCCACGCCACTCACCTCCCGTGGCCACGCCCCTCACCTGTCCCAGCAGATGCAGCCACTCACCCCTGATCACCACCTGCAGGTGTGCTGGATCTCCCTGATCACCTCCCCGGACTATATGTAACCTGCCCCTGCACAACTCTGGTTGTCGGTGCATTTTTGTTAGCTATCCGTCCGTCCTCTGTCTGCTCTCCGTCCGTCTTCCGTCTGCTCTCCGTCAGCTCTCCGTCAGTCCTGTTCCTATTCCCGTTCCTCCGGCCTCTGTGTCTCCTGCGGATATTCCCCGTCAAAATCACCAGTCGGTGGAGTTGCCCTCCCGGCTCGGAAGATTGTTGACGCCGTCCCTTCCGCTGGTCTGCCGGCTGCCCTGTTACCCGTGTCCCCCTGGAGCTGTCGGTCGAGTTGCCCTCCCGACTGGACGTAAGTGGACACGCTCGGTGCCACCTTTTGGTTTGTAGTTTTTTGTTTGTTTTTTGGACAATAAAGACTGTATTTTTGGAACTTGAAACCTCGAGTCTGTGAGCTCGCATTTGGGTCCTGGAAAAACACCCACCACATAACATGGACTGCTTTCTGGTTTCTAACGTTGACGTGAAAAATAGTGTTCGACTGAATCGAGAGAGCGAAAAGTTACTTCCTTTTTCATCACATTGAAAGCTTCTGAGAACTCAAGACATTTCATGCTTTTGTATCAGATTGCACTACGATGCTGCAGCTCAGTCTTCACTACCAAGCTAATGTGTCTAAATGTATGCTCAAATCTACTGAGATCCTCTTTGGGTAAAAACGCTGGTCAGTCTCTTAACTTGGCCTTTTAGAGGAAAAGATGGAAACCTAATTCTTCTAATTTTCAAGTCTGTTTTGATGGGTGTTCTACCAACCTTAATGAGCACCGAAGAGGGTCGTGTTTCCCTCTTTGTAACCCACTTTCACTTTCTTGTGGTATTTTCTATAATTTTCTATGAAACAGAAGTGACACCCCCCCCCCCCCACACACACACACACACTCCCCTAACATCCTAAATAGAAAGATTTGATGTTGAACACGACCCATTTTCAAATCTAATCTGCAGAAGCTACTTTTGTGGTTTGGTTATTGTGCTACAGCTGGACCTCTTGACACATAATATAATAGCATAATATAATATTCACCAGACAGCATGCTGCTGACAGACTCCTAGATAACCACAGTGTTAATAATTTAAAAGGGCACCGGCTTCAATGCAAACGTAAGGGCAGGGATGGATGCATTGTAGTAATGGCCCAGGATATGGTCTTTTCAACGCTGCTAATGGAAGGACAGTAGAAATAAGATAAATAAAAATACATTTATAGTCACATTTTTCTGTTAGGTTTCGGGATTCTCAACCTTTTGTAACTTGAAGCCGTCGTCTGTTTGTAAGAAAATGTTGATTTTAAAAACATAACGTGAGAAAAAGGATGAAAAATGAACTGGGCTGTAAATATTTGCTGCGCTACTGTCAGCTGTAATGACCAAAGTTAGTATTCTGCTTGCCCTCACTGGGACACTTGGGCTTGCCTCTGGGAAATAATGAGATCGAGTAATGGTGGGATGGCCGAGAGGCTGAGACACAGAGTAGCATTCAGAAGTTGCTTTCAGTTTGTTCCTCGCCCTTTGATTCTGTGGCGGCCTCAACGGAAAATATCCACTGATTCACATAAATAGTGTGAAAGGTGGTGAAAGGAAGTAGAAGTTCGATTGCCTGTTTTGACAGAGAGCGACTTGTGTGGGCTTCATGCTGCCGTCTGCTAATAGTCTCTTCAGTTTATTTTCCAACACAGTGGTCAGAGTCACGTCTCGTGAAGCAGGATCCACCGAGAAAGGGTCTTCAAATCGAAATGTCTTGTGTCCTCTGGGAAAGAGACTGCAAAGTTTTCGTGACAACTGAGTCAAATGCTGCATTGTAGCAATGGTTGCTTTAAGCCCTGTAGGTTTTTATTTTTAATTCACACCTGAAAAAACACAAATTCAGTCAATAACAGGTGCAAAACGTTGCGGCCAAAACCTTGGGCTCTACGGATAAAAGAACAATTTCGAATTTTGAAATTCAATTAGTCTTATCACCAGGCCAGAGTTAGATTTGAAAATCTCCAGAACAAATTTACATTTTTACTTGGTTAATAATTAAACAAGAGAGTAGAGTAAGCCTTATAACAATGAGTCAGTGACACTGATGTTATTGAACCTGTTTTAAATGCTCTACCAAATGTGATGTTCTAAAAACGACGCAAATCAAATGCTACATCTATTTTAGTAATAATTGTACTTAACGGCCTCTTCAGTGAATATGCAACCTCTGTGAAATAGTGCATGTTTTATAACAGATACGTCGTTCAGGTTCAGGGACCTCCAGTGTGGAAAGGGATTAAGTAGTCTTCAGTAATTCTCATGTTGGCTGCCCGGACCTGTCGGCACTCCCGACAGCCTTCTGTGACGTCCGCATCACTCCTGAGAGAAAGGCGACGGAGATGACGCCGGTCGGAGGTGCTTCCAGTTCACCGCGGGCGAGAGCTTTCTCCACCCGGCCCCCTGCCCTTCTTTTGGCTCCAGAAACACGCAGTAAAAAGGTCAAAGCATCATCTGCTGCCCGCCACATTGTTTGCCCTTTCAGCTCGCCAAGATCCCCCATTGACCTCCAGTCAGATTCCCTCCCTCTCCGCTGAACTAGGTGCTTCTTGTGCAAATGAAGAGTAAATTTAGTCTGTGCATTGTTCACTACAGTATGGACACCTGGGCCACTATGGATCTTTTTTTTCTTTTTGAATCCGCTATTTGATCCCTCTGGCTGCTATTGAGATTATAAACTCAATTGCTGGACCACAGAATATAGATGAATCTCCCCTGATATAGTTCTCCGACCTTCATTAGCTGTATCACCCAGCTCTCTTTAGCCTCTATCTCTACTTCATTCTTTCATGTCCTGTATCTTCCAGGTTATGTTATTCATACAATGGTCTCACCATCAAGTACATTTTTTTCACATAATCAAGTGTGTTTCTGAATATTTTATTCATCTTTTGAAGCAGGAAGTATCTTATCTTTCAGTAAAAGGAACACTTAATTATTCCGTTCATCTAAAAAAAATTCAGAATCACCAAATTTGGAGATGAGTCTTTTCTGCTTTCTGTAGAAGGAAGAAAGAAAAATACGACCTAGAAAAGGATTTTGAAGGTTTGGCATGATGGCGATTGTGCAAAAGAGACAACAACAGCAATACAAATATCTCTGCTTTGATATACCCTATACTGTGCTCATATTTTTCAAGTAACCAAAGCTATATCTGAGTTTTGCTAAGTCTCCATCCTCCTTACCGTTATGAAAAAAGCTGTGATTGATGATATAATGTGTAAATCTCATGATATTGGGAGGTTGTTTCCCTCTTATAATATTTGAAAGTCAACCCTTGGATTTCAGGATTGAGATTTCTCACCTGCAACCTGAACTAGGCAGATCTTTTCTGCTACCCTCGATCTCCCAGCCTTCATGTGTTGCTCTGTGTTGAATGATGACCAAGATGCTGCAGCCCCACCTGCTGTACAGGAGCACACAGTGTCCGAGCCATGTTTAAGACACACGGCCAGGAGAAAGAGGAGAGAGAGGGAGCACATGTCGGCTTCTTATTTTTAGGCTGCATGCTTCTGCTTTGCTGCGTTGTAATTATGCATGCAACTGGCACATGGGAAGTTATTTATACAGTGGAGTGTGTTGCCCAACTGCCACGAATCTTCTGATTGGTGCAACTGATTTTCTAGGTCAGACAGTGGATCACATATATACACACACAGACTCACACACACAGACAAATATTCGCCTTCTCTCTCCCACACAGCCAAATGCTTCCACCAGGGGAAGGTGATGTGCATTATTCGCCTGGTTGCTCCTCTTCCTCCCCAATCTAAATATAAACATGAGTCATTGCAAGCGATGGCACTTACACTGACTCAAGATGGCGGCATACCTTCAGCGGCTCTTTACAAAGTCTGACAGGTCCTCTTCCCCTCAATCAGCAGGAGAGTTCTCCTTCTTTCTTGTCATTTACGTATTCATACCTACTGCTCAGAGACACACCGGAGCTTTATAGTATTTTACCGGCCTGTCACTGAAAAGACGATGCTTGGGAATAATCTATAAGTAATAAACGTGGCACCGCCAGCTGTTGCGTGCTGCTCAGTGACCCCCCCCCCCTACTTCCCCCAAGGGGTGGTGATCAGGTGGGTGCTCATCTGGCGGCTGGAGAAGCAGGATCTGCCCCATCGCCTCTCTTACCGTGTCTCTCGCTCTCTTTCTCTCTGTCTTCTTATGTTCCTTGAACTCTTGTGTGTCTCAGACAGGAGCTGGTGTAAACGTAGCAAAGGAGAAAAACTGTATTTTATTATATAATGTGATCCCTCAGCATCATCCAACGTTTTCTCAGGAACAGAGAATAAACCATGTGGATGTGCGAAGCTGATTATTTTGTAGAAATGTATCTTCCACGCCTACATTTATTATATATTTTCAAATGTATTTCGACTTGATACAGGCACTGAGAGCAAAAATAATATTGTGTTTTCGCTGAGAGCTATCGATCATTCTTTTAAAGAGCATCTGCCTGACGCTTACGTTCAAAGACGGAAAGAGACGGAACCATTCATGCTTTTTCGCAGGTCTGTCATTTTATTTTGATATCATGTTATTTACTCCACGAATCCGGGGTAGGAAAAAGTTTTTCATCACTCGTAAACAGACCTTTTAAACCCTCGACATCGACAAAGATGATTAGAAGCACGTCTTCAGCTTCATCTTTGAGAGGATGGCTGTTGTTTGCTCTGCATGTCTATCATAAAATTTGCTTCGTTTGGTGACAAAGCTAGCCATCGATTGTTGGTCTGTGGATGGATTGTCTTTTTTATCTGGCACAGTTCACACTTCACCTCATTTTCATTTATAAACAGATAATGTTTATTTATATATATATATATTTTTTTTTATCTTCCAGTCAAAACTTTTTGACAGTTATGCTACTCTTTGCATGTTTCTCCTATTTGCACTACCAGCCCCTGGTAGTAATGCTTCTCCTGGCAAACAACTTCCGGGTGCATTGCCGCCACCTTCTGGCAGTAGCAATGAATTTCTACCAGGTAACAGTAAATACAATGGAAAATAAATTTGGTCTCAAACAGATTTATATAATATCTAATGACTATTTGAATATTTAAAAGTCATAACTCATCCCTAATTTCTACATAAAGAACAAATGGGATTGCAGATAATTGATCTTGTTTTCAAAAATTATTTAAGTAGATTTGGAGCTGTAACTATTTGAATTGCCAATTAATTTCCATACAATAAACGCGACATTTAAGAGTGGCGCAACGACATATTATCCATCAGTGATTTCCAATAGGGAGTTTGGTCAGTCAATCAAATTAAGATCAATTAGCTGCAGGTATGCCGGCTACTACTCTAACTATAGATATCAAAAATCTTTACAACCTATAAAATAAGGTTAATAATTTAAGATATAATCAAAACTGTAGTTTGAAAGCCCATGTCAGCCACCCTGTTCGAACTCATTTCAGTCCAGCCCGTTGGTCTGACTGCCAGCTCTGTCACGTTATCGATCATCTCCAACTCCACCAACATTGGTCATTGTTTCAACCTTGGGCATTTTTTGTATTTTCTCCTCCACTTTATCACCACCATCTATCACACCTCAATGCATCCCCTCTCTTTCTCCTCCACATCAGAAAGCAGAAAGAAGATGAAAGGAGAGTTGTGATAAGTTTTATTTCATTTTGTCCATTTCAGGTTTTGGCTGAAGTCTGTCAGATTATTATCGATGTTGATACCATGCTCAGTGTTTCCCAGAATACAAATGAAAATCAGGCTTTCTTGGTTGCATTGTACTTTTTTCTGTGGGTGAGGCCTGCCTGTTTCCGGCCGCCTGGAGGAACAAAACCTTTAAAGTGCTCTCTGTCACTTTACATTTCCAGCCTTATATTAACATTGCAGGCTGCAGAGCAAAGGGACACAGAGGAACATTAGCTGCTACTTATAACAGACCGCCCGCAGGCTGCAACCGAGTTCGAAATGTTGACCGCCAACGTGACAACCTGAAAATGTTTTGTTGAATAAGTCTTGCACCATGTTTTTTCCAACTTGATCACTAAACACAGTTCTTACGAATGAAATATCTCTTGTTTCATACATCTGCATGGATTAGGAGAATTTGTTTTATGTCTTATCCCTGTCTTTTATTCATTTGCCAGGTCTGATATCTGTTGATCCTTAAATCCCTCAATTGTTTTCAGCATTTGAAAGATAAGCAATGGTCTGTTTAGGACTTGAAAAGGAACAGATTTTCCTCTGGTCTCGGTTGTGACGTTTTTGATCCTCTTTTTCTAAGGCCAATTTTTATGCTTGGTGAGACTTTCCCTTGGATTTATTCACATCCAATCAATGAGTCTTGGGTCAAACTGTTGACGTGCGTTCTGTTGCCAACCACTCGATGAGCAGGAGAATGTAAACAGGTGATTCCCTCTTAAGGTGACATTTTTATGACATGACGTGCATGGCCTGATAGCTGCATGTAGTAGTTTGTGGAGTCCCACAAGTTTTCCAGAACAAACACATGAATATGAATTTGTCTCGAGTACAAACCGTCTCGGTCTCGACCCTACACCAACCCGACAGTCGCCTCCTCACATCTCTTCCCTCCACCCTCTCACTGCTGTAGCAGTGCAATCTTCACATGCAAATATCCTGGGAGGTGGGTGGGCAGTAGATGTGGCCAACTTGGGAACATAGATTACATTTGCATGTGAGGGGGAACAGGGGCTCAGTGGGAGCTGCTGTGCAGGAATAATAAGTCAGAAGAGGGGGTTGATTGCACTCCTCTCTTAACTCCTCAATAGTGTCTTCAGGAAGACTCACTTTGAGGTTTCTCTTACTGCTATTGTCCTTCTGTTACGACTTGAATCTTCACTCGTGAACCTTGACCATAATTGTTATTTGTTCACTTACCGGCCGGTAAGTTCATTGGATACACCCCGCGAAAACTAACGCAGTCTTATGCAATAATTCAGCTATAGACACACGGGTGCAGTGTTAAAGTAAGTTAACATACAGTAACAAACAATGTCGACTAGATATTTTAATTGCTTTAATTTAATAAAGTTAACAAGAGAATCCTGCTATTTTCAACAATTGTTCTGGATTACTGATCTAAAGTGTTTTTGTCCGATTTCAGTCACAACTTATTCCTGCGAATGTTTCACATTAAAGGCCTTGTTAAGAAGTGAAGCGTTTCTGCCTCCTGAAATGCTAGCGGGTTTTTACTTTGAAATATACACAGGGAGTGTTGAGTTTGTATTAAGGCATAATGCACTTTAACAGGGCAAACGGTAGCAGATCAAAACGAGGCTTTGAGTTTACATTGTGAATCAATCAATACACCTGAAATGTCAATATGTCAACTTTGACCATTCCTTTTTTAAAAAAATTTTATTGACTATTTTGCACGGCAAAGGCGCTATAGATTATTGGAGCTTCAAGCACATAATTTTTTTTTTTTAATGAATATTGACCTGATCAAAAGAACTGTGAATGTTTTTTTTCTCACTTAGCGGGGTGTTGTTCCATTGAAACGGTGTTAGAGAGGATTGTGTTCAACTTGTTAAGCCGTAAATTGAACATTAAAAACGTATTACCTTCATGAGAAAGGATTTATTGCTGGACTGTTTATTTAGACAGGATTAGTCAGCTACACTACGGGATGTAAAAAGGGCCGTTGCTGAGTTGCTCAATATGAGTATAGTTCCCAAGGAGGCTTTGTTTGAGGGGGATTTTTTTTATGCTTCCCGCCAGCTGACATGTGGATTGTGCGTGTCATCATCAGGAAAACCTCCCTAATATTTTGGTCAATCACTATAAATGCTAACTTATTTATACGTTTCCGTTCAATTATGATTTCTTCCCATTTCTGTCACGTTAATGCACAGCAATGCTACTGCGAGGAGCAGCAGATCAGTCCAGCACTGACCATTTCACATGACACAACAGGCCACCTTACATAACACACAGCCCTGCTGAAACTGGAGCAGAAAACCACAAGAGCCAGTCAGGAGACTCCCACTGCCCCGTTCCCTGAGAGTTCATCACCTTTTTAGAATAACGCCGCCTATATACATATGCAGAAAGCATAATCAGAAGAGTAATTTAACTTCCCTCGAAATGGCTGGTTGCGTTTTCATTAGGCACTAATTACTAATCAATACATGATTTTCCGAGAGAGTGCTCTGTTATAGCACTGGTAATTGCTTCTTATAGTATGCTGAAATGCAAATGGAAGGGATCAGTTCTCAAGTTGTGGGCTGAGACTGAGCATGGCAACAATGGGAGCCTTTGTTTACCAAGCATTGATAATGAATGTAGTGGGGCACTGGGAAATTACAGTTCTCATTTTGGCATTTCCTATGGACATTAAGTTCCAATTAAAAGGGGAAATTGGGCATCCTGAACCGAAAGGATTGATTGACATTGATTATATGCACGATGTAATGCCAAAGCTGAACCGATTTAGTATCTCACTTCCAAATTAGCATCCAAATATACAAGCCGTGATGATCAGAATTAGAACAGTTTTGCATTCTAATCCCATAAGAAGATCTGTTCATGTTTATCCATGTATATCTCGTCTAATAGTGTTTATGCTGGCTAAATCCACAGCAAGCTGTTGATTAATTTCCATCAGAATTGAATGTAGTCTAACGCTGCATTAAATCTTATCTGTTACTTGAGAAAAACGCACTTGAGAAAGTATAATTTTCAAATCAATTCATAAACATTCTTAAGTTATTACATTCATCTGGGAAAATTACTGAAAGCATCGCTGCAACATTTGGGAAAAATCTCCTCCATTTTTGTTCTTAGCCCAGTATCACGGCAAAGCGTGCAATACACCTGCCCGTCCACTAGAGTTGTTTCACCGCTTGTTTCTCCCCAGTTTGTCCAAATGTGATCACTTCTGGCTCCAAAATAGAAAGATGGGGACAGCCAAAATACAAAACTCGAGCCCTCGGAAAGGCAGTTCGCAAACCAACGGGTGACGTCAATGCTGATTGCTGCTTGGTTTTAGGCAGTTCAGGTTTCCTAGAGTCCCCTACACTCTTGAGTGGAGCGTGTTGGAGCTTTTCCAGGTTAAAGAGAGAATGAAAGAAGTGATTTAGTGTCCTCAGACTTCACTGTCTACAGTAAGACTACAAGTGCTGTTTAGCGATACTATTTGCTATTGAACAGGTAGCTGATTAGTGTCAACAGAGGCTGCACTTAACGATGCTTGATACTCATTTCTTCATTGAACCGGGTTTGATTAGCTGTAATATTGTTTTGCAAAGTCCTGATGCTATGTGATGATAAAAAAAAAAAACATAGATCAAAGGAGCATTTCTTTTCTTTTTCTGCTGTTGTTGCTTAAAAAAAAGAAATCTAAAGGATTGTTTCCCAACACTTAAAATAAAAAAAAAAAAAAAAATCCTTATTTCAATCTGCTCATGATAAACTCCACTAATGGAGCCCACACTTGTGTCTCCACACTGAGCCTCTCTGCCTCATCTGCAGCCCTCTGCTCTGTTAATTATGGATAATGGACATGAGCCGGGGAGGTAGAGTCCCTTCTGCCAGAACAAAAACAACTGATTAGGTAGAGCTAGCTGCGTCACAAAGAGACAATGAGGGTTCGGTCATCAATCAGTCTGACTGTAGTTTTCTCTTTGCACACCATTACTTCAGTAGATCAAATATCACCTCTGAACTTATCTCTGAGTTTTTCTAATCAGCCAGAGACCTGAACTGGCCTGTGTTCGTTATTGTAGGTGGGAATATGAGATATCAATAGTCAGAGTCAGGGTGGTGACTGGCAGACTCACAAAATTGCCCTTTTCATACATCAAAATGTGCTCTTAAGAGACTTTGCTAACTTTGATTGCACCCAATTAACCTAGAACTGCAGCCACCCCCCTGCTTCATTATTTCAGAGCTCCTTTCTTTTCTAAGGGAAGTTTCAAAGGAGGTATTTGGATGAAGCTGTCAGGGACCTTGGACCATTCTTGTTCAGTTTGATGTGCCTGACATTGTGCTCTGGCTTCTTAATGAAACATAAAAAGTCATAAAAGGTTCAAAGAACTTGACTCAAAGACTACCAAATGTGCCATTTTGACGTGCCGCAGCCTGATTCTGCGAGCGCCTCGCTGGCTTCACCCCGATACTGAAATGGAAGTGGACATAAGCTTGTCAACTGCTGTTGTACTCAAAGAAATACTGTATAAGAATTCAAAATATAACCACATCCCTTCACTTTTTTTCTCCATTTCAATGTCCCTGCTGTGAAAATCAGCATCTCCTCACCTTTCACATTGTATTTATTTAGGTCAGCGCTCAAAAAGGCCATGCTTCCTTTTATTTGCGAAATTTATTGTAGACATCCAGCCATTACATACACGTATATAGAGGTTTTTCTTTTGCAGGGTGTGCTTTCTCTAGGATTTTTTTTTTTTTAAAGTGTTAATAAAATGAAGCGGCTTTACAAATAAAAGAAACAAAATTATCGGTCAAAACTGGATTTTACAAATAAGATCTGCAGTACAACCATTAATGAGTTCTTAAAGACCAAATTATTGATATATAGTAGTTAATGAATTCACATTTAAAGCAGCCTCAGTGATTAAAAACTGTCTTGTTACAAACTAATTTTAGGAGTGTGTGGACATGGGCAACTGCTCTTTACAAAAAAAAAAATCTGTGGATCATTTGGTGAATACAAAAACGATTAGCTTTAGCCATATGCTGCCCACAATGGTTATTTTAATCCTCATCTGCAACGGTTATGATGTTTGTTTTTTTCTTCATACTACTGGGAATGGTCAGTGCTCACGCTCAGGAACAAATCTCTGCAGAGCCTTACTGTATTGTCTACATCGGGACTAATTCAATTCTTCTGTCCTTTGCTGCCAGCTGCACGTCCCAGTCCAACCATGCTCTCATCAAACAAACTTGATTAAAACAGTCTAATCTATGCGGCTGCTTAGATGATGCAGTTTGTGTGTGCATGTGGGTGTGTCGGTGCGTGTTTGTGCCCCGATGCCCTGACGTACAAGAGGACCTTTGTTTGTCTATTTAAATACTGACAGCGGGCCGAAAATAAGCGTGTAGGGCACTCAGGGCCGCAGACATCGACCTCGGTGACAAGAGCCTTTTAGTTTGAGGGTCGGAAAACATGTTTCTTTTTTAGTATGAAAGTCTGTTTGGCTCTGTCAACTGGTCGGTTAATCAGCTCTAGAGAGGAAAGAAGTTGCATGATTTTTGGCGTACTGCCGCAAGATGATTTGAGTTTGGTATAGTTATAGCGACGGGATAGTTTTGCCAATAAAAAGCTTATATCAGTATGGAGGGGATGATTAGTTACGGCAACAACTCGTGTACACATGGCATGTAAGAAATACATTTAAATAGACTATGCTATCAGAAACTATCCTTCCTGTAAGAGTGAATTTTACTCATAAGTTGTTTCACCTAAACAACCATTTTCCTTCCAGTTTCATTTCAATTCTTCAATTTCAAAATGCTTTTAACCGTGTGTGCGAGCATGTTCGTGCACCAAAGATGGAGGGGAGAGAAGGAATAAATATTGGCCCTGACACAATGAAGGTACATTGTCTGGTGTGAAAACCAAATTTCATGGGAGCTCATTAGACGGGCCACCTCAAAGATTCCCAAAAGAAAGAATTGGCGAGTAGGATAAGCGCAAAATTGGATTTTCTCTTCTCTCTTTAAATGCAGAATATCCACCACTCAGTTTGAAACTAATGAGCTGGTTCTGGATATGATGTATGTGTATGAGATAAAATATACAGTATGCAGCCACGGTAACAAGAGCACACATACCCTTCAAAGAGTATTGGTTATTTTTCACCCTTTCAGTCTCAAATGGAAAGATTAACTAAGCATCACTGTAAGTGCAGAGTATTTAAATAAGGTCTAGTGTGTGTGTGTGTGTGTATTTCCGGTCATGGTGACTTGTACTTATGGCAGGCTAACAGTTGGCCATTTCCATTTGTCAGTAATGAAATGGCTGTGATAGCGTATAACGCTGTTAGTTGTTATCTGAATGCAAAAACACAAGTTGACCAATAACAGTTATAGAGGAAGATGCTCTCTCAGAATCATGACTTTATTTCTTATTGACCCTGCAGGGGTCCATTTTGTGGGATGTTTTTTTGGATCTTCTATCGTTTGAGGATTGCCCCTGTCGCATCATATCAAGACATTTTCATCAGCTGTAATGGAGTCTGAGAGCAAGAAAATGTTAAAGCAATCTGAAACGTCAGCTGTATAACTTTACATCTTGGTAGTGAGTGAACAAAGGCTTCGTTTTAAATCCCTTGGAATGTTCTCTGATATTCAGCAACATAAAAGAAAAATGTCAGGCAGACATACCACTTCCTCCTCCAACCACAAATAGACCAGAATACAATACAGCGAAAAGACATGGCGAGGTTAAAGCCAGAGCCACGACTTTAGCTTTTTATTGACTGCAAAAAAAAAAAAAAAAAATCCACTTTAGCTCTTTGCTTCTTCCAAGTTATACCAAGTAATTCGAGAAACAAGTTAAAGCCTGGTATCAGTGCATTGTTGAACGTAAGAATGGGAAATTGTAGAAATGACTCGGTAATTAAGTTGAATTAAGTATAATATGTATAATAAGTCAGTAGTTACTTAAGTATAAGCAGTGGTGGGAAAAGCAGCCAGTCCTCACACCGAGAAAGAAAACACAGGTCGACCACCTACTGTGTATTTATGTTTATTGCGACCTCTGTTTAAATGACCTATTGTGTTGTTTAGGTGTTAGGACGTGTTGGTCCTATAGAGGGCGCTTAAAATGCTCATATATGTCGTACGTGGAACTCGACCTGTTGTGTCGTTGTGTTATAAGGATGTAGGAAGAAATTCTGCGATCATTTACTTCAGTAAAATTACCACATTCCAAGTTTTCTACCAAAGTAAATGTATTAGAAACAAAATGTACCTAAAGTAAAAAAAAAAAAAAAAAAGTGTTTATCATGCATATATTATTATATTATTGCATCATTATGACTGGTGCATTAAAAATCTTTAGTTCTGTGTACGCTTGGGTTCGTTAGAGCTTTACTTCAGGTGTTAGCATTCATCCCTAAACTGTCCCTAAAGAGATATAACTGCCTCTGAGCAGAAGTCTAACTTTGGGTTCATACATCCCGTCTCTCTCTTTGACTCCATCACCGGAGCACACTAATGAGTGTTTCCTAGCAACCGTTAAAACAGGGCTGGTAAAGTCAGTGTTGGCAAAAAGACTCGTGCTCAGCGAGATCCTTCTCTTTTCCTCTCAACTTGCTATTCATGTGCCATCTGCACGCAGCAACAATGCACATGTTCACATTAACATCAGAAAGGTTAGCCTCTTCTGCCAACATTTAATTACGATGCATTGTTAATTAGCCACCATCTTTAAGCCCTAATGCCATGTCTGTGATGCAGTAACACGGATGATGGGGACAGATCATACCAGACATAAAGCCGACAATTTCTATGTAACCTACGGGTAGAATGATGATATATATTCACAATATTTCACGGTATGTCTCTCTGTCTGCCATGATAACAAGAACTGACACCATAACTGATGTGAATATGATATGATGTGAAGTTTTTTTTCTGTAATAACTGTGCATCAAACCAGGTGATTATAACCTGAGTGCTGGACAGAGTAGTTGGCTGTATACGTTTAGAAATTCATAATACAATGTGGCAGTGAAGTCCTTCACAGAATTGTTATCACTGAAATTATAGCCTGTAACAACCCATTACCGAACGTTAAACTATGAAGAAAACCCTCTCATCACGGCGTAATGATTTCCGCAGAGATCTGTCGAGGCGAATGAGCCAAATGTGACTCAAATTAGCATCAATGGCAAATAATCCACATTTGCTTTGCACCTGTAGAAGCCAAATAATGCAATTTGATTGCAGTATTATCCGGAGTGCAAACTCTCTGAGTGCTGATTGGGTTACATGAGAGGATTGAGTCCTGATCAACTGTAAGCAGGTTGAGGAGGGGGGCGGGGGGGTGGGGTGACTGTGTGTGTGGGTGTGGGTGTGTGTGTGTTGGGAGGGGAGGCTGGGGGGGGGAGGCTCAAAGGAGTATCTGATTCACTTTCTAGATTGGCTCATCTGTGAACCCAAAAGGCAGCCCATCGGCGGACGGGTTTAGCTTGCTGTCTTGTAGCCCAGAAGGATACAGTCATGTATCACTTATACAAAGACAGATTGTGTCTCATAGTGGGTCATGCATCTAGTTTTAATCCTAAGAACATTGCCTTAAACAGCTTACGCGATCTGGCTGAGACTTACGATGCTCTTTTCCAAATGAGAAAGTGTTTGATGGATGTTTGGCTCAAACCGGATCATCCTGACCAGAGAGGTGACCAGTGAGGACCGGCAGAGTGCCACGCATGGTCATGGTTGTCTCCTCCAATAATACATGCGAAGCTTCAAGTTATGCAAAGTCTGCACACCTTTCAGCTCCGGCATTAGGAGGGAGTCGGGTGTCTCAGGTGAATAGTGTTGTTTATTTTTTCCTTTTCCTGGAGATGTTAAATAGAAAAACCTGCGATGGAGCTAACTATGTAAATGCAGAGGGTAAAGGCTTTATCATTCAAGGTTAAAGCACAGAAGAGGCACGGCTCGTGAATGCTGTGTCATCATCATGCAGGGAGACCATCTGAATGTTATTATGCCGTCTGATTTGAGTGCCAGCTTCAAGGGCATCCTACTCTACCCAGACGATTATTGAAGTTCTTTGTGGCACTCAACCAGACCCAAACAGCTTTTCATTTATGGAAGAAAAAAACCCATTTAATTTTGTTTACTCAGGCGTTTACTTCATTTAGTAAATTTTGAGTGCTCTCATTTGCTCCGTTCAGTCAGGTTGTAGTAATGTTCATGACGAGGCTGTCTGTGGCTCCAAGGTAACAGCTATTTGCTGGGAAGCATCTATAAAATAGGTACTCCAGCGCTGCTAAGTAAATCTGGCCACTTTGACCAGTCGCAGTGGGTCAGATGTAATTTGCCTACTTGCTTACTGACTGTCCTCCACCTACACTTAGAGCTGAGCACGAGCAAAGCCCGTAGAGGTTTGGGGAGTAAACATGTGCTTAACTTATCTCTGTTATCAAAGTCCTGTTTCATCAGTTCATGTTCTCCTTTTAGAAAGCCAGAACAAAGCCATGGAGGCGCCACACTGGATACGCCTGTTTCCTATATTCCTATATCACATATTCAATTTCCGTTTGTATGCTTTCACTTTTGATTGGTACTCTTGTACATTCAGCTAAGTAAATGGTGAAAAATGCAATTTATTGTTAAATGTCATGCAATTTAGTCTGATGACAGAGAGGCATTGAAGGCTGCATAATTAGTAGGTGCAGCGTACCCGGCTATTTCTCTCCCCCCCCCCCCCTCTTCAGCATCTGTAGCGGCGTGATTATCTAATGTTTTGATGTCAAGAGAGAGAAATGTTGACTGACAGGCCTGGCCAGACTGGAACACCAGATCATACAGCAGAGACCTATCCTTTATCCTTTGCACAAAAACCCCCCCAAAAAAACAACACAAAGCAAACAAAACATTTAATTATTCTTCCGGCCTCAGAGGCAGAGTACCGTTGATGTGCGGGAATGAGTTTATTTTGGCCATACTTGTATGATCTCGCTGTTAGTGGTCAAAAGAGATAGAGCTTGAACGTTATAGTGAAAAAAAAATCATTGCCCAGATATACAACTTTAATAATTATATACTTTGATAAATGGTTATTTATGAAAATCCATAGAAATGTCACCAGTTGCATCTAATGGCAATGACCTTCTCTACTTATTCAGAGATGCTGAAGTTATCTGTTTTCAGCCCAAATCTATAAATATTTCATCAGGAGCCTGCATGACGCATTAATCATCGCCACTTTGTTTCTATTCATTAACACCAGGTAACTTCCTGGGTCTCCTGATTGAACAATAATATTCATGTTTCCTGTGAAGGACATACAAATCTTGTCTGTCTGTGCTGATTGGACCTCTCTTTGTTAAAGTTTGAATTATATTTTGCCTTTAGATGGCCTGCGCATCAGGTCAAAGGCATCAAAGTCTACCTTTCTGCAAGGTGTCTTAACATGTTTTAGATTTTCCTTGTTTGTGTTTCTTTAGGTTACATCTACAGATGTTTCTATCTTTTGTTGCTCTGAGGGCTTTTCAGTTTGTCGTTGCAACAAACGGTACTTGAAGTAGACACTTTTTTTTTTTTTTAGGTAGTTTAATAGGAAGTATTCCAGTCCAGCAATACATTGTTAAGAAATCTGGGTAATTTTATGATTAAAATGAAGTATCATCTTGTAGTATTGAGAAGAACTTCGTTTCTAGACCAGTGTGTTTCAGCACGTTTTCCTCACCAGAGTCAACCTATACAACATTTTTCACTAAAGTCACAGCTTTTATTATTAACACTGTTAATATGCTTGCTGGAGCTTCTGCTGCATTCAAATGGAACTCATGAGCTCGTGGTTACAACATGGGGAAGTCGTGTGCACAGCATGCTTCGTAGTAGTCGTAAAAGTACCATTGCTAGCCGACGGCGTCTGGAAGAGGCAGAGACTCATAATTTAGCAAGCTAACGTAATGTAGGAAATGCAAAGGCACAGAGGAAAAAGATGAGGTCGTTAGGAAAATCAACATTGTCCTCAGACCTACCAAGTTATTCTACATGACTAAAATTACAAAATATTAGCTTAATATCCAATGAAAGGTGAACGTCCATGGTTTCCGCCATTTCCGTAAACGTCAGTAAACACAACACAACTAGTGAACTAGAGGCGTGTAGAAAATTACAACCACATGAGGGGGCCATTGATATTGACTCTTCTTGTGTACACGGTAAATACAACCCCATTGAAAGCAGCATTGTAAGATTCCTTCCTGTGTGCACATTGCAAGTACATTATGGCTCTTTTTTTTTTTACCTCTCTCTGCTACATCACTAGGAGCAAAATGTCCCAGTGTGCAAGGTTTGTCTTTCCGGAGAGGAGAGGAGAGAAGAGGTGTAAACTTCAGATGTCACTCTAAATACAAAACAAGCCATCACTATGTAAACAGCTAGAATATCAGGGGTGCACCAGACAGTGTCATATGGCAGTCTCATTACATCCCACCAAAATACAAATGCCCCTGTGCAAAAGGTTTGGCAGGCGAGAGATGTATTCATCTTTTGGCTGTTTGCTAACAGCCTCATTGCTTTACTTCTGCCAAATTCTTTGAGCCAAATTCAAGTGGGCCTCAAATCTGGCTGTTGTTAAGGCTGCCTGTCTGGTGGGAAGGAAGCAACCAGCCTCAGGAAAACTATGGAAACGGCTTCATCCAGCCTTCGAACTGCGCGGAGAGGTTGACATAAGCGAATGATGAAAGCTTCCTCCTCAGGAGTAATATCCATACAGGATATTGGCTCTGTGTCCCTGCCGCTTAACAAAGAAGCTGCCATTGTTCCTTAAACATTGGTCCCAACCGACTTCTTATTAAATAGATGTCGAGATCTGAACACCAATATGAGCTGTAATATTGTTTGTGTTTTTCATAAGACTGTCCTTCTTGTGTGAATACTGCAGTGGTCTGCAGTGCTGCACTGGAGAAAATGTAATGTGTTACTCAAAGGAGGGAGATAAATGGACAGCGGGATGGTCAGTTGTTAATCTCAGCTGCAGATATTGGAGCCTGAGACGCACTTGGTATACAGAGATCATGGAGGCTGTAGCTCAGTTGGTAGAGTGGGTTGCACACTAATCAGAAGGTTGTGTGGTTCACTCCCCAGTTCCTCCTGTCCACATGCCTAAGTGTCCTTGACACTGAACCCTAAAATTGCTCCCGATGGTGTACCATCGGTGTGTTGTAAGTTGCTTTGGATAAAAGCGTCAGCTAAATGTAATTTAATCATGCAAAATGTGCGGGACACTGATTAAAATGACTAAATGCCCAATTAAGTGTACTTTAGCCAACTAATACAGGTGTTATTAAAGTATGAAATAAAAAAGACTTGTATGATAATAAGCAAATCTAATCTTATGATATTAATAAAATGTACTATAAACCAGACCCCAACTGACATGTTGATATGGCCGATATTGTTTGGCAGTTTTAGGTCACTACCAATACCATGACTCCAGAAAGTATTCAGACCCCTTGATGTTTTACACTTTCTATCCACATTCAACCCGTTATGACAAAAGTAGTTTTTTAAATGTGTGCACATTTATTCAATATATATATATAAAAAAAACTAAGAGCCTGTATTTACAAAAGGATTCAGGCCTTTTGTTGTGGCACCACAAATTGGAGTCAGATGCATCCCGTTAGCTTTAATTATCCATGAGATGTGTGTAGAACTTGATTACAGTCCACCTGTTTCAAATTGAATGGACCAGACATAGAAGAAGTTTGGAACCAACAAACTTCCTCCATGGAGCTCCAGTGGTCCTCTGCAGAGATACCAGTCCTATAGAGAAGCGTGGTGGTGGTAGTATCATGCAATGAATGTGGAGCAGCAAGGACAGAGAGACGAATCAGAACGGAGAGAATTAAGGATGAATTCAGTCAGAGAGGTCCTTGAAGAAAGAACCAGAGTTCTCCAGAGTGAATACGATGTTTGATCGGGGTCACCTTTCATCACAACGATTCGGAGCAAGGAGCAGCTTTGAAGCATGTCTCAGTGGTCCAGCCAAACCCCAGATTTAAACCCCACATGAAATCTGTGGCGAGACCAGAAGATTGGCAGGTGACAGATGCTTCCCATTCAATCTGACAGAGCATGAGAGAGTCTACCGGGAGGAATGAGGTAAGCAGCCCAAATCAAGGTGTGCTAAGCTTACTCAAGAAGACTCGAAGCTGTGCTTGCTGCCAAGGGGTGAGATTAATTATTTCATGAATGAGAGATTTCCATTTTAATTTGTATAAATTTGCAAACATTTCGAAAGGCATGTTTTTGCTTGATCATATTGGGTTATTGAGTACAGATTGAGAGGCAAGTGTATGAGTGTAGCCATTTAACATTAACGCAATAAAGTGTGCAAAAAGTGAAGGTGTCTCAATACTTTCTGAATCTACTGTATAAAAAATAGTAGTAAATGTAGACTGTCCAGCAGAGAGCACTGATGAGTTTGTCTTTCAACTATAATCCTATAAATTTGAGCCCTTCTTGATACTGGGATTGACCTGAAAATGTCATTATTGGTCAGACTCCAGTTCTAATAATATACTGTTTACTGAACGTGACAGGAACATGAATCATTTAACAAACATGCATGTTGTCTCAGTTGGCTCCCACACTCTTCATACCCCAGTGTGCTTCAGACTGTATGTGTATGAAACATGAAAGATGAAAAGACATTTCCACTTTCTACGTGTGGCTCGGTCACTCTGCTGTTGTTGACAGCTTTGGGCCGCAGACGAGCAGTGACGCCGCCGGGAAAATAATGTTTGAGCTCACCTTTAGCCGGCTCCCAGGATGAATGTTTGCTGAGGATGTTGAAGGCAGGACAGCATGAGATGGCTGCTTTGAACATATGAGTAATTTAGGATGGTGCAACAGCTGTGAAAGCTGTGAAACACACAGATGAGAAGTTTTTTGGGGGGAATTTTTTCCTTTTTTGCTAAATTAAAGCTGAACAAGCCATTCATGCCCAATTCACTTCACTGCATATGTGTTAAAAACACAGCTGATAGTTTTTTTTTTGAATTATAACTTCTAGATAATTAAACAACCGCTCAAAAATTATATTTTAACTGTTAAATCTTCTGTGATGCTTCTAAAACTACATTTTACTTCCTCACAATTAAATTCATTGTGTTCTTTCTTTTGAATAATAATGTGTACAAACAACGGAAATGTCAAAGGTGATAAACACAGTTATGGTTGAGTTTGTTTTTGAATGCACTGACATGATATTTTCAAGCATTCTGCAGTAACATTTAGCTGCATGACTCTCAGGTCTCCTCTTGACCCCTTCAATGTCAAAACAGACATGTCCTCAGGCCCTCTTCACCTGGCTTATTGGGTGTCAATGACTGCCAGTGATCCCTACTGGTGTCCCCAGGCTTCTCAAGTCTATTTTAGGACCACGTATCCCAGTGGGTAGCAGTGAGGTGTTTGCTTTTCAATCCCACGTGACCGTTGCACATTCATGAAACACCTTTTCAGTAAAAGCGCCGAACTGGCTTTCAAAGCCCCCCTGCTGTCCGCTGGTAAATATCAGCCGCTAATTAGCGCTTCTTTATATCTTTTCGAAGATTGGCGTCCAGTTTTGATACTCGTTTGCTGCCTTTACCAATCAATGGATAAATCTCCCACTGCTCTCTTTCTCTTTCCATCTGGGAGTTTCGATCCAGAGAAAAAGGGATGTATCGGAAAATGTTGCTTTCATCCACATTTTGGCAAGAAAATTGTTTTATTTTGGAAAATAGATGAGCATGATTCTTCTTTTTTTTTTTTTTTACTTAAACCTGAATGTTGTTTTATTACATTATCAGTCCTATTAATGGAATTCAGGTCTTACACCCTGGGACATGGTATATTGCCCCCCCCCCCCCAGTTAAAATTGTATAGTTTTGTCCCATCAAAATAAAAAAAGAGGGCACTGCTCACATTTCTCTAACAGCAGCTGCCCTGCAAGACACAATTAAGAAACACTATGCAGCCAGTATACAGCTTTGGCCATGTCACCTCCTCGAACCAAGTGGTGATGGAACAAATTCAAATACTTCCACCATCCTGAGTTTCCCCATCTTGTTTAACTTGCAGTGTTGGTTTTGCATGGACGTGTTCAGCTGGGTTAACTGCAGACAGCTGTTGCACAAACATCTCATTCAATCACCGGCTCAAACTGTTAAAGTTCCAGCGAAGTGTAGTCGGACTGTCATCTGTGAGAACTGTCGGGAGAGGTGTAAATAGTTATCATCTCTTTCTTCTGATTCATATCGGTTGTTTGTCCTTTGAACCTATTAAAAGGTCCCAACATATGTTGTTTATGCATAACTGCGACATGGTGTGCCATCTGCCTCTTGCGAATGAGGCCACCAATGTCTGTCACCAATTATTGTAAGACGTATTAACATTTTAGGATAGAGGTTCAAGTTTAGGATGAAACCAGTGCTTCATATTTCCATGAGGTTCTGTTGGCTAAAATGAAAATTGTAACGACAAATTATGATCATTATTTCCATTTATGCAAAATACTGTGTGATTAAAGCAGCAGCAAGGTAACAGTCATTTAAAAGCAGTGTATTCTGGAAGACATCTGGCCTTATCTTCTCCAAGTACGAGCTACATTTGTTATATATTCATTGTCAAATCATGGACACCTGTTATAATGTCTGACGATAATTCAAACGTGTGAAAAAGCATCAGTAAATGTGAGTTCAGGTGATTTTCTGTATACATAATCAAGAGTAAAAACTTTTTTTTTGATGGATTTGAAAGCATGCAGTTTAATTACAGTGAATTACCTTCTACTGTACTTTCTTTTCATACCACCTGTCAGTCGACTTCTTTTCACTTAATGGTGGACATTTTATTGAACTGTATTAATTAATGTGGTTAACTACTGTAAAACCTCTGCCTTTAGGCACTGTGGCTAATACTGGACATCTTAGTTAAAAAACCTACAGTGACACACTAATTATATTTTCGTTCATTTGTGTCTTCACGAACTAATTTGACACATTTCATTACTTTGCAATAAGCACGGTGGTAGAAATATACTGCTTGAGCCACTCGAGTGTTCTATTATGTTTTCTTTACCCCGTTTCTTCTGTTTTTATGTTATTGATAATGATGCTGTGATGTTTCTTTTTTAGTGAACTGCTGTTTGGAAAAGGGAGACTGCGAGAAACACCTCCGACTGAAGATAATGTAAGTGTCACTACATCTATTATATGACCTATGTATGTAATGGACAGCATAATATAGACCATTTACCGCACGGTATACAATCCCAAATTCCAATTTAATAATTTGTATAAAAAAAATAGCCTAATTGCATTTACTAAAAAATGACATCTTAACCCCTGTTATTGTCCGATGCACAAAATCAATCACATCAGTAAATCCAACTGGGAGGCAGGATGCTTGATGGCCTCGGGCCTCATTTGAGATGCAGACATTGTCCTGTTGCTTTCTTTAATGAGATCTGGAGGCGTGCAATCTAATATTCACCACTGAAGCTCCAACATGGCCCCTGAGCCTGTAGCCCAGAAAGCTGCGTGTTAATTCAATGGAGTGAAGTCAGCTGTGATCAGAAAGGGCTGGAGTGGCCGTTCAGTCAGAGGGACGAGACGCACTGGCCTTTTTTTTTTTTTTTATACATGAATAGTCCTTATTTGTGTTTATTATTTATTTAGTTGGCTGGGCTTTTATTTAAATGTTTCTGACAATATTTTTCTTCTAGAACTGCTTTGGGGGTTGAAATCTTATAAAACTAACCAAAGGTAATTAAACCCTGCCATGACTAACAAATACAAATGTTGTGAAGGGATTTGTTCCTAGATTTTGTTTAAATACCCACTGTGAAATCCTGTTATACAGAGAAGCATTATAATTCAATCAAAATTAAATGTGATTTGATCCCTTTCAAACATGGTGTACTGACAAGGAAATATGTACATATTTGCATGTCATTTTTCACTGTTAAAAATCATAAATAATGATTTGGGCTTAGTTTTTGAGATACAATGAAATGAAGGTATGGCAGTGATGATTTGGATAAAATTACACTTTTGCGGGTTTGTACTCTATACAGTATGCAACAAATAGAGATGCATGCACAGGCTGACTCGCTAAATCAGAATAATGAAGTCATAATTCAGTATGGACCAAGCTGCAACCAACAGGGACGCCACCCATTGGTGTATGAGCAAGCGGGGGATCTGACTCGATCTGATTGGAAACCTGGCGATACTATGTCCCGCCCCCCGATAGCTGTAACCCGACTGCACCACAGGCCTGTCAATCAAACAGACCCCCCCGCCCTCATCCGTCAAAAAAAAATAAAAACATGGCTTTTTGAAGTTTACGGGATTATTTTCCAATGGACCATCAGAAAACTGATAAGAAGGAGTGACTTAAGTTAACAAAACCAAAACAACTCATTGAAAATCTTCATTGACACCGAATTTTATTAGTGAATTTCAATGGGAGTCAATGGAGCCGGAAGCTTTTTGGAGCCAACCTCTAGTGGCACTTGGTGGTATTGCAGCTTAAGGCACTTCTGCTTCGGCCTCATTTTTCAGACCCGGAAGCTACGTCCACTTTCGTATAGTCTAAGATCACGGACATACAGTAGCATTTTGGCCCATACAGTTCTTATTGTCAGTTGCTTTCTATACTTTTTGCTTTCCTCTATCTAACAGTACTGTGACATCAGGAGCTCCAGCAGGAGCACCCGGTGCACAGCGGTCCGAGGGACAGTAAGGGGTCAGACTGAGAGCTACAGGTATGACTGTTATTGACTCACATCTTTGGGACCAGAGCAAACCCACCTGGGTTATCAGGTCAGGGAGGGAACCTCGTAGAACCGCATCTGGCTGGTTCTGTAATCATGGAGCCCAGTTCGGCTCACAGCATCAACCGCAGTGTTTACCCTGCAGAAGCAGAGACTTCCCTCCACAGTATGTGACATGAAAATGAGAACTCCATGGGGCCTGCATGTTTTGATTGTTGTCTTGTTATCAAGCTTCCTGGTCTTGTCATGTCATACCTGTTGCCAGCGCAACATGGACCTGGATAATGGATTTGAAACAGATGGCTAAATCATTGGATGAATAGTTTTAGTATTTGTCTGTACTTGTAGCTTTCTTATTCGACTTCAGTCTATCTTTTCTCTTGTTTCCAACCTTTCGCTAGGACATCAGCTTGCAGCTGCTCAAGAGGTTTGGTCAAAGCTCACGTCCTGTGATAATTTGTAAATATATAAATATAGTTGATATAACCTCATGTCTTTAGTTTATACTTTATGCTAAGCTCTGTTGGCAAAAAGCAAGTAACCATATGCAGCTTTTCTTATTTGGTTTTGTTTCTCCAGGTTTTTTTTTTTTTACTTTATGTCTACAAAGTGCTTTCCATTTGTTGCCTATTATTCACTCACTCTCAGTTCACATTGGTGAGAGCTGCCATGCAAGGTGCTCGCCTCCCAGTGACTTGGGGTCTGGGACACTCGGCGTGTGGACACGGCAGACCTTACAATTAATGGGCAGCCTGCTTCACCATCAGCGCCACAGCCGCCCTTAATTCTCTTAGTCACATTTTAAACTGCAGTGAGCTGCCGAGCTCAGTTTGTTCCAGCCATTTCCTCAATCCGACGTCAAAACATCCGCTAGGTTTTTTTTGTTGCCAGGACATACCAGGTATAAATTAGGAGACTTCCCAACAGATCAAAGTGCTATAATGTTGTATATTTTGACTGATGAGGACAAATTAAAAATAATAACTCTCTTTCCTGTCTTTGTACATGAGTAATAGCCGGATAAGTTTTGCTTGGTTTCTGGTCAGACACATAAATTAGCAGATATTACTAATTAGCGCTGTGATTTGACGAAGTGGAGCACCCACTCCTGTCCTGATGATGATGATGATGATGGTGTGTGCGTCTGTCCCAGCTGTCACCGGTGATTGATGGACTCTACACTTCCCACCTCACTCGCCAGTGTTCACAGTTGTTCACGCCTCGTACCTGATCTCGCATCCAGAGGTTTCAGCCTCCTCCCATTAGAAAGCTTATTAATCATCCCTCATGCCATATGATTGGGTTAAAAATCCGAGTGTACCGTGGCCCCACATTTTGCTTGAGAGAAAGTAAAAAAAAATCCTCGACCAATTTATTCCTTCTTTAAACTTACTTCATGTCCACTGATAATCCCCTGAAAGAACTTCCTTCTGTACAACAATAACAACAAAAAGACCAGAAATATTTTGACCAAATTATCCAAAATTTATTTGTTTTACATTGTGATTCATTGTTCCTTCTCTTGTAGTAAACATTCCTTTTCAGATGTTTTTTTTTTTTAAAAACAACCTTATTTACTTGTTAGTAATTTGCCAGTATTTTGGCAGCAGCTTTTAGTTAGCGTCTGTTAATTTGCGAGTGTTTCAGTGAGTTTGACCCGGACGGCTGAGTAACCTCCTGGCATTTTCAGTGTGCAGAGAAAGTTGAATTTTGAAATTCACATTACCAGAAAAAACAAATTCTCCCTCCCATAAAAAATAATAAGTGGTTGCTGCAGTGTTCGTACCCTTATTTAATTGCTAAAAGTGGTGTTTTAACAAAAATTGCAGAAGCACTTTGGAGAGGCACTGGACTCACCTAAACCATAGAAAGGTGACATGGAAAATTGTGTAATTGTTGGTTGTGCTTTTGCTTTGATTGTTTCCAGGCTGTTGATGCACCCAGCTTTTCCATCGTGCTGTTTTCCATTGACTCCTGGTTGTCATACGTTGATCCCTTTCTTTTGAGTCTTAAAGTTACAGCTGTACAGCTAATGCTTAGAGTGCCTGAATCTGTTAGTGGATGTCTCGCCTCAGTTTCAGCTCATGGGGATTGACAACCGTTTCATTCAACCTTTAAGCTTCTTCTTAGTCAGGTCTCCCTCTGAGAGCGTGAGTGAGCTGCAGACACCGAGACGAGTAACTCTTTAGCGAAATGCAGGAATGAAGCAGTTTACACGTTACAGTTTGCTCTTTGAAGAAACAACAAGGACCACATTTCTGTTGGACCGTGTCTCTGTCTGTACTGGATTTTTGAAACTGTGAGAGTTGTTTAAGTCTTAATTTATTACAATGTGTCACTTCTGAATATTGGCCTATCGGAGATATATCGGTGTCAGCGTGCATGTTAGCCGGTATAAAAACGTTCTTTTACAGAACATAATGCAGAAAAAGACGCTTGACGTTAAATAGAAATTGTTCCATTTGTAGATTTTTTGATAGTTATATATTACCAGTGAATTTGACTGTTTCAGTGCACTATTATTCAGATAATTAGATACATTATGTAACCGTCAGCACACAGTTTATCCTAATTCACTAAATCTCTCTCTGATGCGAGTTTTCAAAGATGTAGGTGCTGAATAAAGATAATAATTTTTACCACACATGGTATGGCTCTGAATGGCGACTATGGACATCATTTTAGTGCAGACACAGATAAAAACAAAATGTTGTCCCCATATTGGGACTATTGCTTAACTTTTCATGCCATTATCATAGGTCAAAGTCAATATATCATTTGTCCAATAGGATGAAAAACCTGCAAAACCTATTTTCAACTTCTAGTTAGCATATTAACATGCAAAACTAACACTGTGAATTTGTTAAATATCATGTCTGCTAAATATCAGCTTGTAATTGAGATCATGTTGGCGTGATAATGTTAGGATTTTACCAGCAGCCCTGTGCATATAGAAACAGCCCCACCAAGCTGCTGGCACGGCTGCAGACCATTAGCCCCAATGTGTGATCATTGCTCCTTGAAATGAAAGCCTTAATAACACCATTGTGGACATAATTACTTTTATGATGAAATATGGCGAGTGCCACACCCTGCTTTATTAAACTGATGCGCATGGTATCAACTCGGGTGTAAAGATGATGATAAAGAGTATATTAATCACTGGGGAAATCTCCATTAGGTTTAACCTTATTTGTAAAAGAAAGACCAAAAGATGTAATCAAAGCTGACAGATAAGTTGCCTATTAAAATTGCCAAGCTTCAGTAAAACTAAGTGCAAATAGGTTAGAAAAAAATAAGGGTGTTTTTGGAGTCCAAGGAAGATGGAGTCAAAGGAGGTTTTCATTATAATTTCTCACTATTACTGACTTTGCATGTAGGCTAATAATTCCCAGAGTGCACCAGGCCTCTATCAGTCACATTCACTTTTTTAGCTTGTCATTGCCGGCACAAAATGAAATTCTCCTTTGCTGTCAAGGATGGTATTCAGCCATGTTTCCTTGTCAGAGGGGACAGACAGCAGTCCTTGTTCTCCTTTTTAATCTCTCTGTGTGCCGCTATTTCATTTCCTGCTTTGTTCATTGACTCAAATCTGAGCCTGCCATTTGATAATAGCTGGGTGACACCAGGCAGATGCAGTTTCATGTCACTAGCAGACTTGGGAATTTCTGACAAAAAGAAAAACTGTATTTTTTTTTGTAACCGATTCATTGTTTTTAACTCGGTTTATAAAAAAAACAGTTAATAACGAATACTTCTTCATTGTTGGAACTGAAAATACTTTTTGCTGAAAGACGGAGTAGTAAAATCGACACCACGGGATGCAAAACATCCACCAAATGAAACTCTAAGAAACACTAAGATAACGTGGCAATGTTGCTAAAAGTAGGTCACAGACAGACAGAGAGAGGGAGAGAGAGAGAGAGCTGTACTTATTTCTTCAATGTATTTAAAGTGCAGTTTTACATACTGTTTATTCAGCCGTATACAAAGCAAACGAGGTTATATACAGTGCATGTAGTGTCCTGCAACAATATGCTGTTTATGTGCCTCTGTGGCTCGGGCGTGTGCTTCAGGCTGCCACATAGTGTCCAGTAGCCATCAGATGGGGTGGTTGGTCTCTGTCAATGCAGATCCATGATCCTTACATGGCGAGAGAGAGAGAAAAAAAGTCCCCGTGGATAAGCAACACGGGAGGGAAGATGGTCTAGCATGTTCAAAATGGCCACAGGGAAGCCATTTCCCAGTGTCTCTATTCCCCCGGCTCCATGGTGCCGATCTGTCCTTTGTGAGCCAAAGCGTCTGAGACACATTGCGGTCACCATGGGCTGGAGGAGATATGACAAATCCAACGGACCGACCCTGCTCGCTTCTCTCCCTTCAGAGTGGAGCGTGTGGCTCATTGATATTGTACGAGCTGAGCTGACCAAGACACCTCCGGTTCCCTTTGGGGGACTGTCAAACTCGTTTGTTAACTCCTCAGAAAATTTGCACACATCTTCAGTCGTAAAAACCTGAGCTGCACTCTAGTAAAACTGAATGAATTTCAAATGTTTACCGTCCGTGCCATGAAGCAAGTTTTGGGATAAAAAAAAAAAAAAAAAAAGAAAAACTGAAAATGGGATGATAAATCTATTAACTGCAGTGCTGATCAGCAAGCTGAAGTATTTTTTTCTAATTTCAGTTAAATTAAAAGTTATGAAATTTTTGAAGATGAAACATGATTTAATAACGGATCATTTCCATGCACTGTCTTAAAAAAAAAAATATATATATATATATGTATTAATACTCTAAAAGAAGATTTGTTGACGAGTGGGATTACTGAAAGATGTCTCAGGCTCACACGCAGTGTAATGTTGAAGAGAAGATTGAGTCTGGCCCTCCGGCGTGCAGAGACATGTGCAACTTGTTAAATTACTCTGGGAGACCGACCTCTAACAAATCTCATTTTCAGTTTGTGTCCAGACAGGAACAGAAGAGCAACAGTGTGGAAGGTCAAAGTATCTCGAGAGTTGGCTTCACAGCTGCCATATAACACACAGGGACCAAACTTCATACGGAAATAAGATGGCTTTTTCTAAAACACAGTAACTTATTATTATTGCCACCGCATTTGGACTTGAAGGAAAGATTTAATTTAGGAGATGTGTATCTGCTCTTCAGATCACGATAATCACACTGCCGAAATAAAGCGCCTTATTTCCAGCAGAGTGGTTATATTTTGGGTCCCATTTGGATGCTAGAATATCTTAAAAACGTGTGCACAGATTTTTCGTGAAGTTTAGTGGACAGTCAGGTGGTGAGCCAAGAAACAAGTGATTCGATTTTCGGAGGGGATCCAGGGAACTTTTTTTTTTTTTTTTTTTTGCTCTTCTTCTTTTTTGTAAGGATTGTTTTTTTCACATTTTGAGATAAGGACCCTTTAAACATTCCTGCTATTTTCTGATAAACTACTGCACTTAGCTGAACAAAATGAACCTTGGACATTCACTCATGAATGTGTAGTTTGATGCATATTAATGATTAATCATTTTCTGACATTCAACTGAAAGAATCTGCAAATTGGTGGTGCACTCTGAGAGCTTTTTAGTTAATTTTTTCTGATTTTTGGATAATAATGTGGGGGTAAATCATATCAAGCAACAGTCGAAGCTTTATTGAAATGAAATGATAATGGTTGTAAAGTATTTATAGTAGAAAATCACAAATAATTAAGTTATGATTTTCCTCTTAATGCCAAATTAAACCAGAAGGGACCTGTAAAATGCACACATAACTTGAAAACCTGATGGGGGAAAGTGCTGATAAGCCATGCGGTCAGTAATTACAGAAAACAAACCAAAAATGTCAGATTTGTTTGTCTGTAAAGACAGATTTTTTTCCTCTTCTGAAAGCTGGCTGTTGATGATGTTTTAATAGACAGGGTTCCCACAAGTCAGGGAAATTTAAAAACTCTTTTCCAGACATGGAAATTCAGGGAATTTTATATTTTTTGGGGGGGCCAAGTCATCGCATTTTGTTTGTTTCATTTTTAGTTGCCATTTATCAAAATGTATTATTTTCCATGTGTGTAGCGATAATGTTAGTTAGCTAGTTTAATAGCATTAGTGGTCACTGACAGAAATTGTAAATGTCGCTTATTAGTTTGGGAGCTAATTACCCTTATTTTCAGATAAATTCGTTGCCTCTGCAACCGATATTTACACTTGTATTTGATTTCTTTTGAATATCGGCGCAACCAGAGGGGCGCATGTCAGCACGTTTTTAACAAAAAGGTCGTTGTTTCTTGTCTGCTCACCACAACGGTACCCTGCTTCTGTTTATTATAGGTCATTGAATTTTAGCGTTTTAGTCAGTGAAAGTCAGAGAAAAGTCAGGGAATTTGATATTTTACCAAGAGTTGGAACCCTTAAAAGACCCCAAACATAAACTAATGCCCATATTCAGCTATTTCTCAGTAACCAAACATGGTGGGATGGCCAAATTATATCCGGCTAACATACAACCTGCAAGTGAAAGTACAATTTGATTACAACCCTTTAATATCCTCTTAACGTAAACTGTCCTGCTACAGCAACATGTTGATGCCTAATGATCAAGAGCCGGGGAACTGGAGAAGAAAAAAGAGAGTATGAAAGAAGGATCCAGCCCACTGATCGCTGGCAGGAAGAGGCAAATCGTCTCATGTCGCAAAGGTGTCAGAAAAGATGGTATTCATCATATTAACTGGATCAAAGCCGCTGCATTTTAATCTGTTCCTCGACGATGTGAAATATCTGGGGCAGGGGAGCTTCTCAAACTGCTCTGAGATCAGTTCCTGGTGACTCATCACGATGCCTGAGCCCTGAGGCACTTTCCAAACCGAGTCAGGGTCAATACCGTGCAACATTTGTTTTGTGTTAACACCACAGGGAGGCCAGAACATCTGAGTTTTGGGGAGATTTGATACCGTTTGAGTGGGCCGGGTGTAGGTGTGAGGTAGAGTCTGTGGGTTTAATCTCTCTTTCCACTCCTCAGGGAGTGTGGGTAGTGCTTTTTTTTTCAACTTGGGGATTAAGCTGGGGCTCGGTAAATATTCAAAGAGTGGGAGAAGGCCACTCTTTACCGCCTGAAGAACAAACCGATTGCGTACATCCTGAAAAGATGGAGCAAAAATGATGCTCTTAAACTCTATCTGATCTCTGCAGTCTTCTTTTTCCTCTTGTTTGAGGAACAATACTGGACAGCTTTTTTGTCTAGGATATCACAGGGTGATGCAGGCAAGAAAACAAATAGAGATGTCACCGAAAACATTTCTTTCTCACAAAGTTTTCTTATCTTTAAGCCGAAACACCTCAGAGTTTGAGCTTTTTAAAAATGTTTGTCTGTCTTCTTGGAAAATTTCATTAAGATTTTCACACTTGCAACAGTTGCCCATAGCAACAAACAGCTGTAATGTGTTCAGTCCACCTGCCAGTATGAGCTGTGATCACGTCCATACAATGTACCAACAAATTGGGAAAAAAAGGGGGACAGAATCTGAGTCACTTCTTTGTAGATTTGGTCACGGTTTCAGGTTTTAATATGACAAAGTCTCCATGAGGAGAGAATTTGTTTAATACAAATACAATGTCTAATACAGACTAGCCAGTCAGAAAACAAATAGATATCATTTTTCTTGTTGAAATTGCAGCCTTATCTGCATGTTTTCTTGCTTCCTGTTCTCTTTGAGTCTCTTTCAAGTTCAGGTTTCTTTCTGTGCCAAAAGAAGTGCATCCAGAGTTTAAACAAAGCAGACATTTGGCCTTCTCGCTCCTCTGGCTGCAGCCTGCTTTGGATTGGACTGTTAATGGATTGATAGGCTGACTCGGGAGCAATTTAGGCACCTCTCATTGTCGCTGTGGCCTGAGTCGCTCTGCCTCAGCTCCATAATGACACACACTGAGGCTAATATAATTGCACTGAATTGTGTATTTAGCTAACTTAATCTGGCAGGGAAATATTTGAACAGGCCGAAATGGTGAACTCAATCACGCTGATGATGCCTGTTCGGTTCGTGACTTTGCATATTCGGCTGCGCTCACACCAAAACAAGCGATGCGGGAAATTCCTGCTGGGTTGTGTGCAGGTGTGGGCGTGTCACTACATGGCCCATCCGTGCGACGTCATGTCGTGAACTTTAACCCTCCAATGTCAATCTATGACCTGCTTCCCAACCGACATTAAACAACACAAGAGAAGATAAGAACTTGAATATCAGATACCTAAAACTATTAAATAATACGGATACGTGGCATGTTAATGTATGATGTGTTTCAAAGCGCACTACCCACATTGGCAGGTTGAATAACCAGGATGTCAGACCTGTTGTTAATGTGTATTTCGGTGCACAAGGCCAAATTGAGTGAGTACATGTGAAATATACTGTTATCCTTTATCGTGTTTTGGTCATTCATGCTGCTAGCATTTGTAGGCTGATAAACAAGGTTCCGCTTCCTTCATAGTTCTTGACTCAGACTAAATTTTTATGCTTTATTTTTTTCACTTGTGTTGACTTGGAACTGAGATTTCTTTCTCGTGATTTTACTTTAACAAGAATATATTGTGAAAGAGTAAATTAGGAGAAAAAAATGAATTTAATTTATGACCTGTCGAGTGCAAGAGCAAGTGGTGTCATGAAATACTCACAATTACTGCGTGTATAATGTTTCTACGCAATTTCACAACGAACAATTTAATGATGAGAAACTATTACAGCGTCATTAAGCAAAATTGAATCGGCTAATTACATTGTAAGCAACAAAGCATGAGGAAAGTTTTTCATTTCGCATTGAATGAGGTGGCCTCAGACGTGGTTGCATGTCTGTGTTGAGCCCCACAAAGGAGAAGGGATTCCTCCGCCTAGTGCCCGGCAGCCCGATGCCAAAACACCCAGATGCTTGTTTAATGCTGTGCTGATTCACAGTCGGCTATAAATTGAACACGGGAGTATAATTCTGCATGCCTGTTTGTTGTGTCCAAACACCGGTGAACCTTCTGCCTCCGTCACATATTTGATGGACGGGAAACGAGCTGAACTGGAGGCCATTGTTCCCATAGGAGATGGAGATTTTTACGTTGCCCTCAGCTCACTGTCTGTTGATACTAAATTCTGTTTAGTTAATGTGTAACTTCATCTTTCGCACTGCGTCGAAGCAGGTTTGCTGTCAAGTTGCTAGGTAACGAAACGCCTCCTAAGACTGCCGTTATTTCTGAAAACTACGTCAGGTTGTTCACACTTCCAAGAATAAATGCTGTGCTCACAAGCTGCTTTGCTAGACAATTGAGCCGAGCAATCTTGCCAGTGAAGCTTAAGCATCATCATATTATCAATCCGTTTCACTTCAGAGAAACCGAGGAACTTTTATTCATCCTCAGACATCATGAAGATTTAAATCTACTGCGGATCTCAACTCCAAAATAGATTAACGAATAACGTAAGAATAATGAGATGAGGATAAACGTGCACCCATGACAACAGTGGGAAATCTGAAACGCATTTCACCCTCTTCAGCAGCCCCCGGTGAACACAACACAAGTCTGTAAAAGAATCCATTAGTGCGAGAACAAAAATGACACGTGCACCGTAATTGTGGAACACACAGGTTCAAAATGACATTTTGCATGATGTGAGCATGCCAGGAAGAGTCTAACCAAATTCCAAAGTGCTTTTAAGTCTGGAGCATAAAAGCCGCGCAGCCCCCATGTGTCCTGCTGGAGTAATTGTCACTGCGGGGGTTTCTACTTGACACAGCAGTCTTTTCCATTTCAGGCTGGCCCTCTATGCCTAACCCAGCCTAACTAATCATATCATTTAAAATGATAACATTACCAGACTTTTTCATTCACTTTTTTTTTTTGGTGTTTTTGCAGCACACCTCGTCCTCTTGCACTTACAGATGAAATGGCAGCAGACATCTTCCTTCAGGGGGTCTGCTCTCAATAATGGCAGCGAGGCAGCAGGGACCGAATGAAAGCCAAGTCGGGGCCCTTAAAGGCGAGAGGAGAAGAGCTGGAGTCAATGATGCCTTTGCCCTTAGAGTCAAGCTTTTTACAGGCCCAGACCAGCTTTGATCATCTCCCGGAAAGCCCGAGCTGGAGAGGCGCATTAAAGGCACTGGGGTGGCAGTCTTTTTATGATGCGAATGCATTAGGTTTCATTTTGTGTCCCGGGATGAATACATGAATGGAATCCAAAGGGAACAGAGGCATCTTTTTCACCTTTTTTTTTTTTTTTTTTTTTTTTAGATGTTCATCACATTTTGTGCACAAGAGACTAGTGACCTTTAGTTCTTCAACTAAAATATTACGGATATGTCTTTCTGGGATTAGTCTCACTCCATAAAAGAGGGTCAATCAATTGTAGTTTTTATTATGCTTAGTTTTGATTACAAGTGCTGCAAACATGCAGAATGTGATGATGATAACTCCCCAGGATATTTTATAAATACTGAAAATGAGAGATGCTCTGATAAGTGTGATTATTATTTGTATTTTATTTTTCTGCTCTGGAGGTTGTTTCTCCAAATGCGGCGACTTTTTCACGGTTTGAAAAATGTGAGAAAAAGGAGGAAGAAAGAGCACACAGCATTATTTTTTTTATTTTTTTTTCACAAATCCGCAAATGGATTTAACCATTTACGTCCACATCATACTCCAAAAAAAGCAACTCCAAGTAGCTGGCATTACACAGGTGCATCTGGCTCTTCTGCTGCTGTCACCATGGAGACGACCCCCCTCTGGCCTAGTTTAGTGCGCCTGCCCCCTCCTGTCACATAAACACGAATGCGGTTTATACAGTGCTCCGCGGAGAGCAGACACACCTGTTCACTCATTAGGATTTACATTCAGCAGCGATAAACCTGATGAGGGTTGGATGCACCGTCTCCTGGACATGACTTCCTCCTAATGACATCTATTAAAGTCACATAGAAAACAATAATCATCCTACAGGGTCATTCAGATTTTATGCATAGGTCTAATTTAATTATTTTTATTGCACATTTATTGAAGTTGCACTACAATATACACATTTAGACAGAAAACACGAAATTATTTTGTGATTAATACAATATAACTGAAATGCATTTGTACAGAACATAAGCTCCACTTCTTTACCTACACATGGGGGACAAAATGATTTTTTTTAATATATTTTTTTTAATATATATATATATACAGGCACAAACAGTCTGTTATAGTATAGTAGGTCATAATGTAAGTATATGATGTTTCTATAAAAATAATATTCAAGGATTTCTGGCACCCTTTGGTTGACTAAAAATCATATCATACTGTATGCAGAACTAGAATTATATTTTAAGACTGATTTTCATTGTCTGTAGATACGCTTTCATCTACGGGTTGTGCAGCGTGACACACAGCAGGAGAATATTTCAGAGGCATTAAATGTTTTTTTTTTTTTTTAGATCACAGTCAGGGTTTTCTGATCAGGGTATGCCTTTATCGCTCAGAGTTTCTCTTTCTTCTTGTCTGCTGAATCTCTTGAGTGAAGTGGTTCAAGTCTTGTTTATCCTGGATCTCCATATCTGTCTCCCATCTCTGTTTTGTGATTTATCTACCTTTGACTGTACTCACACACACTGACCGTTGAGGATCCCCAGGCACCGAGGGATACCTCGGGCACGTGTATGACTAACAATCCTCTAAAGCTAAGCTAGCTGTAAGAGCATCGCCTCCAGTCGATTGATAAGCTATTGTGGGAAATGACAGAGAATGAGATGGGAATCAGTCATTCTTAGTCAAGATGGAGGCCGCTCTCAAATGGCGGTCTGCCAAGCCAAGTGCACAGCCATCTCTCTTTCTCCGAGAATTACACAGCAGACCAGACACATGTCCACATCCATCATGGTCACATGTGATCTAAACCGGTCTCCTCCATGAACAATGTTTGTATGGAGTGAGCGGTGCAGCTGTGGTGACACGGTAAACATTGCTCGATCAAGCATTAGCCTGTATGGCAGCATGTACCTACCACATGGGAATATTCACTGGTCTGAGAAACAAGATTGTTGTAAGGCACCACAGTGTTGAACAACTGTTGCTCTAAAGGACACAAACCCTTAAAGACTTTGTAATGTGGATGATTTCTAAAGGTTAACAAGCAGCTGCACAACTGCTACATATTTATTGTCTGTTTGGAAAACACTGCGAGCCCTTTGGACTCAATCGATTCTTCAATTTCAGCAAATTCTTATCAAGCTATCCCGTATCAAATAATGCATATCACTTATTGATGATATTTTTAAGCCTTTTTCCCTGCAACACTGGCATCTGAAAAGTTGTAATAATAGTATTTACAGTGTGGTTGAAGCTAGTCAATTTAAACACTTAGGCGGTTAGGTTGAGGCTAAAATTAGGTCATCATTGTGTATTTGGTGACACAGTCTTCCACATTTAAAGGATGAATCTATATTCTTTTTATTTTTAATAAATCTCATGAAATGACCAAAACCAAGCCAACGTGGTGAGTTTAAGAGTCAGGATAGAGAGAAATTCTGAGTTTCTACTAAGGGAATGTATTGTCGATTCTAAAACTATAGTTATTTACATGGGACTTATTAACAATATAAAAAAAATAATAATAATGTCAGCATTATCCCTTAAAGTCAAGTCAAGGGTTTGGCAATGTAAGTTGAGCAATAAAAGCAAAGTAAATTTTTTTAATTAAAGACAAAAACTGTATTTTATGCCCAACCATCCACCCCAACCTCCTCCTTGTGACACTGCAATAACAATGTGACATTTCCTGCTTTTCGTTCCCCCATTGGAAGAAAAATGTGGTAATCGATTATTTTAGTAAGTTAATTTCACAGAAGATTTATAGCAAATTCAGTTTGTTGTAAATATACATAATAGATAAGAGACAGAGTTGGCTTGAATTATTTACGTTGTCTCATGTACAGAATTCAACCCGTTGAAGCAGGTTATTTAAGGACAGAGCAGTAAAGATAATAATAAACTAGAAAAGATTACAAATAAAACATGAAGAAATAGTTCATGACAATTTATAATTTGTTTTTCCATTACAGCAACCTGAGAAGCGGTAGTTATTCGAGAGACGGGTTTACTGATGCTCTGAATCGGCGTCACAACAAATACCTGAGAGCTGCGTCTCCTCTCCAAAGTTTCTTCCCCTCATTGACAGTGAGTCACCTCCAAAGTACCTTGACACGGGGAGTAAACAAACCTGCCTCTGTTCATCAAGGTAATCTTGTTTGCTCAGAGGGCAGTGTCTGCGCAGGACAGCTCACTGCCACGGGGATAAAGGCCCACGCTGGAGGTATTGTGATCCCTGTTTCCATGTCTTATTGTACGGAGGCAGGTGGGAGGGGCCTTACAGCCAGGCATGTGTGCATCAAAATCTGTGGGATGTTGGTGGAGACGAAGGGCGACCCGCAAAGCTTCATCACAAAAACTGTGGCAGACACAAGTGATGCAATAAAATGTAGGAGTCAACAGCAGTACAGATTATTAGTGATCAAGGAGACCGATAACCGATATGTGGAACAGACTGACATTTACAGTAAAAATGAAAACCTTTGTGTCAAAATTTAGAATAACAACAAAGAAATCCTTTATTGAAGCAACAGCAGAATGTTTGATACATGTTTCTAAAATGTACTTTTCTGTCTCCTGAAAATACTGATAATTGTAAAAATGCTAAATATCATGCCTGATAATCAGTCGACCCCTAATAAAAAGACCAATGTCATTTTTGCATGTGACTTCAAAGATGTCAACAGCTTAGATACAGATTTAAAATAGGCTTTATTTTGATGACGCTTAAACAATTCTCTAATTGCATACCTTTCTGTAAAAACGACCTCCTGACGGTTGTAATTTGAAAGTACTGCCTCCACATGAGGGGAGTTTACCTTTCAAAGTGATCTCTGCGGTTCATAATTACTCTCCCAGTGAGCAGCCATCAAAAGCAGGAGAGAAATGCATTCGTGTCACAGCACAATGCCGCATCCACAAAGTACCACGGCTGCTGCGGAGTCTGCTTTTCACCCAAACGCAGCACGTTTCCACACCGAAAACTCTCCGTGTGCATTGAACGTTGGGGGTGTACAAATTATAAAACACATTGTCCCGGTTTCAAGTTACAGTTCCAACTGAGTGTCATGTTTTTTTCATTTCCTATTCGTTCCGCTGTCGGGTGTCGGTCTCTGCACCTTGTAACAGAGCGATCCTTCTGGGTGACAGCAAAAGAAAGACCACACATGGCAAATAGGCGGCAGGAAGATCTCGGGACATGAGAAGAAATGGGACGACGTGCAGAGTCTTGAGACCATGCAAGTGTCAGACATCTTCACAGCAGTACATTTCTCACAAGCTGCTGAAGCTCCTTTAAAAAAAGAAAAGCCATTCAAACATATTTTACTGGCTTTTTTGTTAGGATTTAGAGCAGTTATATTCCAAACCAGAGACATACTGTACATTTGAGCTTTAAATATCTTCCCTGTTTGACCAGTCAAAGCGTCTTCTGTGGAGCAGATGGTCAGCCTGGTGGAGACCTGCGTGCATAGAGATTTGCCTTATGTGGAAGTACTGCTCGTTAGAGCAAGGTGGTTGCGAGGGCATGCTGGGAAATAGTTGCCAAGCAGCTCATAGGCGTTCATTTTGTAACAGGAGACACGTGGAGGATTTTTGATAAGGCACCTTCCTCACTCATTCACTGATAGTCTAATATTAAACATGCTTTTATGTGTACAGTATAAGAGGTCTCAGTGGATTAATGTCATTTATCAAAACTCAAAAAATACTATAAGCCCAAGTTGTACATGTTTCTTTGCTCTAATGAAGGTCCATGATTGTGTTTCATGACCGGTACCCCGTTCAAGTCTGTTGCTGCTGCGTTTAGCCCTGCTGGTGGGGTTGTTCAAGCAATACCCCGCCACTTTAGTCCAGACTAACAGCCACTGTATGGAGGAAATTTGGTTCAGACATTCACGTAGAGGATTAAGTTTGCTAGCTTTTTATCTAGCACAACTATGAGTGGTCACGAGTAGGCCTGCCACAGTTAATAAATAATCACCTAATCGCGTTTACTTGAGCTGAACACAATCATTTTGCGTAATTTCTAAAATTCTTCCTGTTCATTTGGATGAAACTAACAAAAATGTCATATTTACATCACTATTTTAATGTCATTTTCTACTGTTTTAGGTTTGACTATTCTATTAATATCCTTTATCATCATCCCAACTACCACTGAAAGTTATGAAACAATCATCAGCCGTTGCCATACTTTGCGTTTAGTGCTCCCTTAAAACATGCATGAAGATTCACATGGTTTAAACCCTCATCACGCTAAGTTCAGAGTGAAAAGTGATGCACACACTCCTTCTGTGTCTCCCCATCATTTATACATCCGGACCCAGCTGACATATCTGGGTCTCTGCTTTCTGCCTCGCTGCCTGTCAGAGAGGAGAAACATTCTTTTGATTGGCAGGTTAAACTCTTCAAGGTCAGCCTGCTCCACAGCTCACCCTCTCAGCGTAGATTACTGTGGTAATATCACTCCTGTTGAGTGTCTCCTACCCCCCCTTCCCTCTCGGCTGCTTCTCAGTCTACACTCAGATCTGCAGATTGTGTCCTTGCCTCCTTCATCATGTCGTTACATAAGCTGCTGCACAGGTTGTCGAGCATGGAGATTGTGCTGTACGTTACAGTTGCTACATATAAATGTAATTCCTGCTGGTGATATCATCAGCTCGTGTTGGGAGACGGGGAATTGGATGCATTTTCATGATTGCACCCTTTAACATTGGCCAAGATAATGCTCTGATTCTTTTCAAACGACCTATAAGTCATAGGAGACACCTCCGGGGTGGAATAATAGTAAATCTATTGAAGAAATGTGTGTGTGTGAATGATGGGGATGAGAGCTTTAGTCGTATGCATTGAGGGTTTTTTTGTAAGAGGGGTAGAGAAACACCATCACACACAAGAGACACTTAGAAGGATTTCTATTATGAATTTTGTGGTTAAAAAGCTGACGAGCAGACGGATTGGAGGAGAAAATGTGAAAACGCAGCAGGAAACGGGAACAGTGCTCCATGAAGCCTCGCAAAGGAGAACGTGTACAGATGGCTGCAGCAAAAGCCACAAAGGCAAACACTCGACTAATATCACGATGACATGCTCATTGTGTTCCGATCATGCTATTTGTTATACATGCATATTTAGCAGCGCATCTCAAAATGGTAACGCATCATTGGTTTGTGCGCAGGATTTGTAATGGGGCTTCGCTGTCACCACAGCCTGCGCGCTCTGTTTGTGATTTACATGTGAGAACAGCTGGAAAGTCTGTGAGAGTGTGAGCAGCGCTGACAGCCAATATGCACCCAATATCCAGCTAATGCACAGCCTTATTAGGGGAAATGAAAAGCAAGCGAAAGGCGAGCACAAAATGTTTTTAATAAGTAAAAACTTCCTGCGTCTCGCTGACAGTTTATTTGATCACCGAACGCCACTTAGTGACGTGAGAATACATTATGAACTACTGTCGCACGCTGGCATAATTTGAATATGTTTAAATACATCTGGTTTTGTTTAAAAAGGACTTCATTTACCTTTTCACTCTGCATCGTCACATTGTGTCCTGATAAGACCCGACGGGTGCATTGAAATGTGAATGAATGCGGTTCCCTGGAAATACTTCACTTTATACTTTCACCAATTCGAGGTAATGGCTTTTAATCTGTGCATCAGTTGGCCGGTAAATACACTTTTCACAGTATGAGAGGGAGAATAAATAGCATTCATCAGTAGTCACACCGCATTCGCACAACTGAAGTGCAGAGTGATGCTGATAGCCTCGTCTCCTCCTGTGCTGGCAGAATATTTTTGGGCCTGAGAACAGGGATGCTGGGTGAGTCAGCAGTCCAAGTTTGGTTTAGTTTTCCAAAAACTTGGATTTCCCTGAAATCTAGTTTGCTTGGTGGGTACTGATCGTCCCCAGAAGACGATCCAGTCTCATTTAGAGACCTTTTATTTAGGCATTAATTCATAATTCAACCATGAGAGGCTCTTGTGTCTGTGGCCAGGAATCTTAAATCAAAATCTTCAGTTATAGGTGACAGAGGATGATTTATACAGATTTTATGTTTAAACAATGCATTGTATTGTAGAAGTTTGACCAAATTAGACACAGGTTAGTTCACTCACCAAAAAAAGAAAAGGTTTTTCTATGGAACCAATGAAACAGTGAACATCACTGCGAATGTAATAATAAAAAATAACCGTAAACAAAAGAGAACAAAAACACGAATAGAAAAATGTCTGAATTACTTCAAGCATCTTTTCTGCATTATGTTCTGTAAAAATAGGACAACAACGTACGACGATACTGAAGTATCTTTGATATCGGCTAATAAAATCTATCTACCCTCACTAGGGCAGAGGTACTGAGTGTAGATCGATAACACCCTGACACCCACCCTCCTACCCCACCAGGACTGTACTGGAAATCTTTCCACACCTCCACAGCAGGCAGCATCTATCGGGAGGAGATCCCCAGCTGCTCTCGGCACTGGTCTCAGCCGGCCATTTACTGAATATGGTCAACTGTCTGTGAAAACAGTCCATCGATAATGCATATCTGCCCTCCCACCGTCGACATGCTCGGACCACTGAGCTGGATGAACAATCAACAGAACAAAAGACAGACTTATTTATCTGGGTTGTACTTGCAGTCTTTTGGTTCCATTGTGCACTCTGATTATTGGAAGATTTCAGAGGCAAAGCAGGTGTGTTGTCTTTGTCCCGGTATCTGCAGTTTATTCCTTTCAGCGTAGTTTTTTGTTTTTTTTTTTAGCAACATTTGCAAATGTTTCTCAAAGATCCCCCAAAATTGCATAGGCTCAAGGTTTTTTTTTCTCTTTTAGCACATCGGGTGTCTATCAAGCAAAAACCAGTGGAACAGTCAATTATGAAACCAAACATACTTGTATTGCTTTTATAGATATACTTTTATAGATATTGCTTTTTTTTGTGGACCTCATGGGTGTTTTTTTAGATAATGATATGGATATAATATGTTTTCATTTTTGCAAACCTGGTCTTTTCCTTTGTTTTTCATCTGTAGATCTGAGTGAGTGTGGAGGAAAGCTTTAAAGAGACAGTGCAGCAGGCTGCGTTGTTTTTAAAGGTGAATTCAATCAATTCACATCATCAGGTTTGTTTTTTTTCACGCAGTGGGCTTCAGTGTAAACAAAAGTCTTCCATCTCTGATTTTAATGCACTACTTTCTCCCACGGAGATCATTTAAGATCCATTTAAACCTATTTTATTGTTGTGTTGTTGCTCTGGGATGGTGAATATCATGTTGTTCATGTTTTATGTTTCATTAAATCAATTTAATGGACCATAAAATGTATTAGCCGCTGCTAATATGGAATAACAGAATATCATTTTGTTGCTTCGAGCCTTTAGCATGTTTCCTACACAGTCTAACAACACTACATCTCGCTTGGTGCGCTTCTAAATACGAAGAAGTTAAACTGACAGCTTCAGTGGGTGTTTTAGAATATTATATTTTATACATTAGGGTAATCTTTTAGTTGGTTGGCACGATGATGAAAGATAATGAACCTTTTTTTTTTTACATGGCATGTGTTTGGAAAAAGTGATTTCTGATTGGAATTGCTGAAGCAGCAGAATTGGTTAAAATTTATTTGACTGTAACTGTTCCAAAATCAAACCGCAAAACTCAAAAAGCGTCCGATGCTGTGAATATATGAATAGAAATTAGCAGGTCTGCTTTGACCTTTGGGGACTCTCTGCTGTGTGAGGGACCAATTTGTAGATGCACCCGCTGCTTACATGCAGTGTATGGAAAAGCAGCGAGATGTCAGTTATATAGACTGTTCTCGGGGCAAGCTTATAGCCATGTGCTCACGCTGGTGCGATGAATAATTAATAGGTCCGGTATATATGGGGTGAATAATGTCTTATTGATTTTACCTTAACTGAGGCGGGAAGAGAATCACAGGCCGACTGTACAGAACATCCAGCTGTCATCGTTCAAACCGTGTTATCAGGAGAAAAAGAAAAACAAGATGAATCGTGTGTATTCTGGGAAACTGATAGCAACTCTCTTTCTTATCCTGAATACTAAATACTTGAGACTTTGTTGGTCCATTTCAACACATGCCCACGTGAATATTGATATGAAAAGTGGTATTTTGCACATTCAGTGCTTTTTGGCCAGCAGAAATCTAATTGGTCATTTTAATGTGCGATTTTTAAGTAACAGTACAGCATTTTTGAAAATCATAAATATTCTTCTCTTTCAGAAGGCAGTAATAATTCAAAATGGAGCTGAAAAGCGATTTCAATTATTTATAAATGTTTAACGTCATTTTTAAGCACAACCCTTACAGAATTGACACAAATTTTGCATGTTTTCCACATGGAACATACGTGATCACATATATATGACACATGTTTAGTACATGTTGCAACATATGATAAGAGGTGGAGAAGTTTTCACATGGGGAATCTACATGGGCTTCACACATGATACCATGAAAAAGTGTAATGTGGGCAAGGTACATGTTTCACGTGCACAATCACATGGCATGCGGTCACGTGATCGCATGAATTTTTGCATTTCATGTTTTTTCTGTGAGGGAAATGACAGAAATCAAGTGGTCGTTGCTTCTCACGTGTGCATAATTTCTGGCTTTCTTTGTCTTTTATGACATTACATTGAAAATCTTTGGGTTTTGGGAATTTGAATATGGCTTAAATGATATCAATGATGTCAATCACAAGTTCTGTATATAAAAGTATGGAAGTTGTAAACAAAATCCCCATATGGACTTAGCCTGATAAACTGGTGATAAGTTTGATATTTTTCTGCATGACGCATTACATCAGAAAATGATCCTCACATTTGTCTAACATAAACTATAACCACAAATGTTGTTCCATTTATCACAATTAATTTGGAATCAACGATTTAAATCACCAAAGATTGGGAATTATACAATTATCAAACAATTTTGGGTTATCAATCAACCGTTAAACGTATTTTACTTTGATGTTTTTCATTGCATCTCAAGAATTCAAAAATAATGTCTTTAATAAACATTGCAAAGCGTACACATCATTGATCATCTTCTAGAGAAATTGGCTGCGTTTGGAATGGTGCATTAAAAAGACTAGAAATGACAGTATTCACCTTTTCCATTGTGGCCCAGCAGATTTGATTTATGCTGACTCTGGCATAACGGTTTTGTAACAACCTGGTTGTTAGATTTGTATTTTATTGTGGATTCAAACTGCTGCAATCCCTGCGCTGTCAAACTCTATCCTCTCTTCACACGTCTACAGTAAAGTCTGTATTCAACCAGCGATGCTGGTTCAGTCAGGGTTCAGTGGCTATTTACCGAGGTATTGTGACTGATTCTGGCCTTGTTAAATCCCATTTTGTTGCGTGAGCGCTGAGCTCGGCCTCCTCCAGGCATGTGAAGGTGGAAGACGCAGCCGGTATGCCGACTGTGGACCCGAAGAGCAGTCCAATTTTTCATCCTTATTGCTTGTGACATATCTAAAGTGGCAGAGTCCTGTCCACGGAGAGACATAGGAAGGGAGAGAGGGAGGAAAAGTGAGAAGCATGCAGCTCAGACGGACCGGGAGGAGTGCACCTTCACTTCCTTGTCCTGTGGTCCTGTGCATGGCTCCAATTTTCTTTGCTAAAACAATGCAATCCACCAGAGTCCATTAGGGCAGATGAAGTTCAACTCACAGTCCCAGGGTTCCTGCCTCCCTATAACTTACTCTGCCTGCAGGCTTGTAGTTCAGCCAGAGAATAAAAGTGGGTTCTATGCTCACAGAGAATAAAGAGAGAATTAGTGTAGAGGCTAAATGAAGATGTTACACACACCCGTTCCTCAGTTTTCATTGCACAGGGCACATTTTTCCAGTGATGCCCACTGATTGTCATATTTGTTGAAACAGTCTGTAATTTTAATCACATCTGAAATACTTGTCTGTACAGTATGTGTATAATTTGTGAAATAGTTCCAGTGCAAATTAGCTGCCGTGTTTTGATTAAGACAAATCTTTTGTAAAATTGTGCCAATCAAGTGTAGTAATTTTAGCTTGATTTGATTAATTTTTTTTTCTTAACCCTTAGAACCGACAGGTGCAAATTGCATTCAAACTGCCACCCCTCGATCTCGGTTGAATTGTGCATCACCGAGAGCTGCAGCATACATCCTATGAAACTGCACGGCCTGAGCTTCACAGCAATGTCAGTGCCTCGTCTTTGAGGAAGCGTTGCAGAGAAATGCGACTTTATATTTGAATCAAATATACTCGTCGTCACACTCTGCATGTATTTCTGCTTTTGATTGAATAATTCCCCAAATCCTGATTGCGTCCTGACAGTACAGTGGGAAACAGCAGAACTTAGCTGTTGTGATGATACCTGTGGTTTCCCTGGACGAAATGGCTTTTTTAGCTAATCTTGAAATCACAGCTGACTTTTGCATCGTCTCCAACATAGAGCTGACATTACATCCCATTTTATATTAAAAAAAATAATAATAATGCACTGCAGCTGAGTTATTAGCAGACATCCGTGTGAGTCCCTGGTTTTTGGCCCCTGGCCACCCGGATTCATTCGTGACATTTATTTCCCATCAAGCCATCTCTACTGCCAATATTTTATGGGGAGATACACGTAAAAACAAAACAGATTTCATTCGACAATTTTCTTTCCCTTGATATAAGGGCTAATATAAACAAGTATTATCAAATTAAACGATGAAAGATCTGGATAGCCTAGACTGTCCTGAAAAAAAGAAGATGTAGCACGAATAGCTAGCCCCTATCATGAACAAGATATTAGCTTAAAAGTGAAGGTAGTGAAGTTACCCTAAAAATAGCCCTGGGGTTCATGGGGTTAATTGAATGCCCTAATTCACACGGCAGCCGCTGAGGATGCCGTGTGAGAAGTAGAAGTGTTTGTGTTTCCTCGTGTACGGAGGAAGCATGTGTTTTGATTCAAATATCGAAAGAGTGCACATTTTTGGTGACACGCAGAGAGCTTGTGGTGATCCTGAGTTAAATCAACAGGACTGTCGCATCTGCTCTGTGACACGCAGGCGGTGCAGCCGGGGCTGTGAAGGGCACCGTCAAGGAGACTTCTGGGGTTGGGATCGTTGGTGAGACGGGTGTGACTTCAGAGAGCCAGTGTGACACACACACACACACACACACACTTACTTTCCCCCCCCCTTTGCTTTCATTCACACCGTCGAGATTAAGATCTCTTGTTGTAATTATTGCTGCGTGAGGCGGCCTAATTCTGCCGAGTCGATAGCATCGGCCCCATCAGGTGCTGTAGAGGGGATCTGGCGCCAGCTGCTCATGTCCTTTACATGTTCCAGCCGGCTGCAGCGGAAGACTAACGGCCCGGTTATGTGATACATGTCTGTTGATCAACTGGTTTCTGGAGAGCTGCCAATCCCAACACTTCCCTTTGCTTCCCTCCCAGTAACTTCAGGAAGTAGAGAGTAAAGCTCACAAAACATGAATAAAGGAGAACCCCCGTGGGTGTCTGGAATTTTCAACATCTGATGTACAACAAGGGCATCAATCATCCGCTGCAGTCGAAGGAAACCTAGCTGGCTGCCTTTCCCTCCCCAAATACAGGTGCTTGACAGACAGACTCAATTCTGCTTAATGAGCAATTGTTATGGCATATGCTGTACGGATCTGTTGTGCACAGAAAGGCGTGCATCCGAGCAGACTGCTTTCATCAGCACACACAGTAGACGTCTACCTTGATAACTTTTGACAGTATAGAAGGTATTAGATAACACCTTGTGGCTTAGTTCGGGGCATTGCGTTTGCAAACATAACCCCGGTAGGACGGCGTTCCCAATATTTTAGACCTTCAGAGTGTAATCAGTAATGTATTCCAAGCAATTAACCACATCATTTGTTAACATCCAAGCATCCCTGTGGAGATGATGAATATCACACTAATGACTTTGCAGACTCAGAACTTTCTTCTCTTTGTTAAAGACCTCCTCCAGTGAAAATCATGTTTTTAACTTGTTATGTTTTTTTTTTTTTACTTCTAGTTAACGTGCCCGTGTGGTGTTTCTTTTAGATGCTACAAGACATACAGTATAATGAGTGAAACACGCAGTCAGCGCCACGGCTGAGCATTTCTGTTCTGGTACAAAGTGAGATTCTGCAAAACACTGATGCAGACAGATGGGCTTTCAGACGTCACAAACCGGGTGGAGCTTTTCATATGATGGAGCTGCTGGCTTGAGCTTCAGACGAGCAGCGGAGGGATGGGGGGTGGGGGGATAGAGGTGTATTCACAGATCTGCATGTACTGAATGAGGGTAAAAGCTGTAGTTACAGCCACTGTAATGCATTCGGGGACCTTTTTTTCTCTGAAAACCTTATAAATCTGTAATTCTCAGGAACACAGATGAGATTTTAGAGGTTGAATCAGTTCCAGGAGAGGAATTTAAATGTTATTTTAGCATGTTAGTACACACTGAACACCATCTTCACATTAATCACCTGCTAAAGTGTGTTCAAAGGTGTTTGGTGATAATAACAGGACAATTATCATGAGTTCTTTTGGCAGGACAATATTTTCGTTATGCCGTTATATTTCATTTTTAGAAAATTGCTTGCAACAGAAGAACAAGATTATCTTTGTATAGACACATGATGCTCATCAGTTAGTTTTTGCGTATGCTTAGTTTAATGTGTTAAATATAAACCAACTCAACCCTGTCAATGCAGCATTTTTTTTTTTTTTACAGGAGGATTTAACAGAAGCTTGTGTTACTGAATTAGTTCAGTCACTTTGATCTATTGCTTTCACTTGGTCATCAAGTTCCATCATTATTTTGTGTGTGTAAAATGTGTGCTCATAAATGCAGGAAATGAACTAGGTGGCAATGCAATTGAGTGAATCCCCCGTTCCTTTTGAATGGATGTTGCTGAATGCGTTTCGGTGTGATTTGTTTGGTTGAGTGTGCACATGTGGCCAACGTATCTCTCTGTACACGTTTCATATGTCAGCACGAATGCTCGTGCAGTATGTGCAGTGTGCAGGGTTTGGGATGTTATCGTGCCGCTGCAGCTTATGGATGTAAAGAAGTCATAAAGAAGCAGCTTAAGGACGGGTCACACGCTGAGCAAACTGGGAAATAAGTCACTGAATTGAAAATAAACATTAGTGGCAAGCTCCATTGGCATAGAGATCATTTAAATCTAAAGGTAAAGTGCACTTTATATACAGCATAGATTCTGCTTATTCTATGTGAAAGTATGTGATTTGAAAATGAGGTTGCACGCATGCATCGGACACGTTGTTTACATGTCAGTTTGAGCAGAAGAGACGAGTGCTGCTCGTTGGTGGATCGTGACGCTCCTTCCTGTGTGGGAAATGCTGATACTCCCACGCATCTCTCTCTCTCTCTCTCTCTCTTTCCCTCGGTGCCTCTTCTTCCTTAATTCAAATCCTCCTGTCTTTTAACCTCAGCTAATTTCTCACTTAACCACCAATCTTTTCCGTGTTGCAGCTGCGCTTAAAAGTTAAACACAACTATTTTGTGATGGCGGTTCGGCAAAATTTAATATCATAAAAGCTCACTTTGAATGTACGGTCAACCAAATATCAAACAATTTAAGAGCGGTAGCGCTTCCAGCAGACTGCTTTGTTATAGCTAACCTATATTCCCACAGCATACTGTTTTTCTCCACCATTTTCCACTTGTGTGATTAAAAAGCACAAAAGCATTATGATTTCTGACTTAAACATACAGAAAATACATAGAAAAACATTTACATCAAACGTGATGCATAATGCATGCGACTCACAATTCACTGTTTCTGTTTGCTGAAAATGTTGCTGCTCAAAAGGAGATGTTTCCATTGACGATGCAAGAAAACTAAATTGGCATATGCCGAAATTCCACTCTCGCTGACCTTGGAGGGTCTTTGTGTGGCTGGGCAGTAACGGGGTTGCTAAGGTAATTTAATTACCAAACCCTTCATGGGCAAGGGTAATTACTGCTCTCTAAATCCCCGCTAATCCCCCTTCTGAGTACCCTACACTGACTCGGCCCGGGGCACTCTAACAGGCAGCGCTGACTTCTCAATCCTGTCCCAGACAGCAGCCCTCAAAAAAAAAAAAAAAACACACACACACACACACACACACACACACACTGTTCCTGTCTGTACACAGATGCTCCTCGGCGGCTTTATTTATGCAAGACGTGTGCTCTCCACAGTGTGCTTGTGTGTCTTCAGTCCAAAGTTCCCCGGTCATCAGTCCCAGTCAATTCCCCTCACGTTGCTCTCGCCACCTCGTGTGTGTTAGTCAAGGGGACTCGCAGGTCAAAAGGGCTACTCATCCCTCCATAAGAATGTCGTAATTATCACTGCTGGGATGAGCTGGACGTGCCCTCTGTGAGCAGAGTGACTGAAGTAAGAAGGGGAAAGGAGAGGAGATAAAGACTACTGAGCATGCTAATAGGACTTACTCTAGAAAAACAGCCAGAGTTATCGACATAAGCTCTGCTGGATTAAATTACCGCCAACCAGTCCATTTGCAGCTTCCATCCACATTTCTCCAGGCTCACATCATGTATGCAATAAAGACGTTGAAAAAAACTGCTTGTCCGATAAGGCTGATTTACAGTAGACAATCCTTCAAATATAGATGTTACTGCAAGCTATAAATTCTAAAATGTGGAGCTTTTCACACACATCATCAACCTGACAGCGCAGAAGATCTACACAATCAGTGTCAAGTTAGACACCCAAGATGAGTGTGACCAGCTCAGCTTCAAACTTAATGTTTAATATGGTCACAATCTTGCCTTCACAATCGTCCCCGAGTTATGGTGTTGGCTAATGGCCAGAAAAGGGGTTTTGCAGAAGGTCAAAATGTCATCACGTTACTAATTTATCCTATTCGACATTTGTGTGAAATATTTTCATAATTATTGTATGATTTCTGGAGTTATGGCCACAGATGTGTTTTGTAAGGTCACGTTGACCTTTGGCCTCCAAAGTCTATTCACTTCATCCTTAAGTCCAAGTGAATGTTTGTGCCAAATTTGTCCCTCAATGCGTTGTTTACATTTTGCATTCACAAAAACGGGACAGATCTCATTATTAAGGCCGAGTCACGTTTGTGCCAAATTTCAAGAAATTATTTTTTGAGATTAATTCCTGAGATAATGGAAACGAGAATTGGACAGACAGATGGGAGAGAGGTTAGATCATAGTTACTTGACCTTTAACCCTCAACATCTAATCATCTTATCTTTGGGACCAAGTCAACGTCTGTGCCAGGTTTGAAGAAATTTTCTTAAAGTTGTTCTTCAGATTTTCTCGTTCAAAAGCACTAACATTATTATTATTAACAACAACATTATTAGTTTGCTGAACCCGAAAACCATTACAGGGATTTTTTTTTTTTTCCATTAGAATTCATGATGTTTTGAAAATTGCTTCAGCCATGTTAGTCACTCCTTTCAATCAAAAAATGTCAAATTTTACATTTCGCTTTTCAAAATATCCTTATTGGCTTCTTTGTATCGAGTTGGAATAGATTTTCCAATAACAAAATACAATTATTTTTTGACAATCTCCTCAGAGTTCCTGTTGTTATGCTCCAGCACGGTGTTTCAAGGCATCGAATGCACACCATGATAATTTCACTTGACAAGATAATAGTGATAAATGTCGAAGAAATAACAAAAAATTAATTTTATAACATCAAAAAAATAAAAACTGAGAACAGCGGAAATTAGAGGATCAAACAAAAGCTCCAACAATAGAAATTCTCTGAACGGATAATGGAATCTAAGTATATGTAATTTGTAGCTGAATGGTTAAAACATTTACAATCATTTTTTTTTCTTTTCTTTTGCTTAAAATAACATTATAACCCTCTGAAGTCGTCAGCGGTTTAAGAATGGAAACTTTGGGGAAAACAAGCAGCTCCTCTGCCGTCCTGTTCGTAACCTCAGAAGCCAGCCAAACATCTGTGTGACATCAGCGCCATTGGCAAGTGTCGCCGACCCCGGCAGGTGTTCTGTGTGTAACTTTGTGCGGCGTATGTTTGTGTGTAGGTGGGAGTTTGTGTACAGTATCCGCGAGGAGGCGCGTGGCGGTGAAAAGGAGCACCTGTGCGTACTGAAAAGAGTTCTCTGAATAGCTCCATATTTGAAAAGCCACTTATCCGCTGATAAAGCTGTAAGTGATTCGTGGCAGCTTCCTGCCTGCGGTGGAGAGAGAGAGAGAGAGAGAGAGAGATGGTGTGGAGGAGGGCGGGGGAATCAGAGAAAGACACAGAGAAAGACACAGAGATTAAATGAGAGCATTAGCTGTAATTAGGGCTACTTTCTTCCATTTGGAAGTGCATGTCTGTGTCTCGGAGAGAATTATTAGTGGATACTCTGGGCGGGTCAGGGAAATACAACTTGAGTGCATTAAAACTGGCAAAAAGTGCGACTTCGCCGAGTGGACTCAGAATTTGAGTAATATCTGCACAGGTCAATGATATTGTTGATCAGGGATGCACATTTTGTGACTTAAGGCACTGCCAAGTGTCTCGTGGTTCATGACTGGTGGTAATAAACATTGAATATTTCATTGACTGGTGTTATCACACGGTATCGATAGATGTTCCTGTCTTTTCCCACAAAACTTTTTGGGGCCAGTTCAAACCAAAGATTCACGTGAGATCATTTCAAACTTGTTACTCCTCACAATTCTTCAGTCTGCAACATCCCGAAACCTGTCGGGATGCACCGAAGCAACCAGACGAGACGGTGTAACATCTCTGTACTTCTCTTTTACCTGCCTGCTTTTCAGACTTTTTCCTTGCTGGATATAATTTTTTAGCATCTTAAGACATTAATGACGACAGTGATGGTGAGTTACTTGCAACAGTTGCATTTTTAGTAGTGAGGAAATGGAAAAAAACGGAAAGAAACAAGACGGTCGAGGTCACGAACTTACGACAGGAGATCTTGCCTCTCTGTCAATTTCTGTGAAATGTTTTTCCTGGAGTTGGCTGACATAAGTATTTCCCGAATGAATATAATTCATGTGAGCTAGAGACAGTTTACTGTTAAGAGCTCATTTAGTGCCCCTCTGAGTACTAGACAGTTCGGCTAGAAGCAACTTCACAACAGGAGATGACTCATTTTATTGAGAAAGTTTTGGTGCAGACTGCTTTGATGGTGTGACGGAGTCTCACACCCAAAACTTTCTCCTTAGATCCTAACAGAGCGCTCTGCGGGAAGTGCCTCTGCCTCAATAACGAGTCCTCACCCCTCAGGTGGAGTTGGGGTGGAGGTGAGGTGAGCAAGACGGGAAATTAGGGAAAGAACCCTCTTTTGATGTAACAGAAGGCAGTGATTGGATGGATGGAACTAAGTGGAATGCAGGAGGACGGAGGGAAAGGTGTGAATGAACCCATTTTTAAACTGCAGTAAAATTTGTAAAGTGAAGAAATGTAGTGAGTTGTGAGTCTGCATCTACGGCCAGATGATGATGTCTTTTTAAAATTGAATTCATGCTTGTGGGCAGATTCAAAGTCACCTTGTTTTTCATCCACAATGCGACTGCATGATTCTTATCAGGAAAATGTCCCTTTGCCTCTGTGCCTGTATAAATATACATTATGAAACTATGAATATATATACCCATGACTTAATTACTTTCCTGGATACTGAGTGACATAAACTCTGCTTTTGGACTTGCCATTCTTCAAAAAAAAAATAGCTTTCATGTTGTGTTTGTTGCTCTGAATAACAGGGCTGGAGTTGTTCCAAAATGTAAAGCCTTAAGGACTTTCTACCATTTATCGTATTACTTTTTAGGTTTTACTCTGTTGTCCCAATGCAATTCAATTTGAGCCATTAAAGGATTGTATAGATGAGTTACAAAAGGTACTTCTGCCTCCAAAAGCTCCTGTTCTCTCTCTTAGTGGCTGAATAAGACCAATAATTTGCAGTGTCGGAGGGTGACCATTCAAATGCTCCTGACATTTGTGAAATTGGCCCCTTTGTTCACCCATCTCCTTTTATTTCACCGCCTTTTTTCTTCTTAAATGCCATTTCGCCCTTTTCGTTCCTCTTTCACACTGTTGATCTCTCCTAGTCTCTCTTCCTTTCTTGTTCAATCCAGGCTGACCAGAGACAGTTTCCTGCCTGGAAACATTTCTGTTCATAGTCCCTGTCCGTTTCTTTGGAAATGTTGAAGTGTGAAGTGTCCATCACCCTCTGCAGCAACAGAGAAAATAGAGGTTACTGTTGCAAACAGACATGGGACATAATGTTTGTTTGATAAAGGGTCATCTTTTGTTCGAATTAAAATGGTTTTGTTGGCCTCGTGTTAGTGCTGGTGCATTGTTTTAAAAATGCTTTGTGGTCATTATGTTCTCTTTTTTATCATTTCTCTCTTAATTAACGGCAGGCATGGTTCCTAATGTTAATATAGGGAGAGCTCTCTCTAGGCTGTTATACTGTACAGTGTGTTCAATTACATTTAATTAAAGATGTATAAAACACCTGTAAGCGCTGGGTAACATTTTGAAGGTTGTTTTTTGGTGCTATCCTTATTATTTCTGTGGTTCATCTTCACTGAATTTCTCATTTCTCATCCTGACAACAAATTCTGGTCTTTAGAATAAACTCAATGTGGATTCAAATCACCTATTTGAGTTTCCACGGGAGACCATTGAATACACTCTGAAGCAGAGTGAATGAAGTTATTTTCAAGTTAATCTTTTTTTTTTCTTCACTCCTTTTCAGGAGTTAACCTGAACTCTAATAGGTGTTAAAACACTCATCCATTAGGAGTAAAATTTAACTCCTGCCTCGAGTTGATTCAATGTGAAGTCACTCACAGTGTTAACAGTCAACACTTAAAAGTATGTTTTATTTGACACTGGTGGAGTAAAAACTTTATCACATTAAAAAGGTTTATAACGGCAAAATAATACAGCGTGTGGAACAAATAATGCTGCATGAAAACTTCGTTATAAGGCAATGTATGGCCCTTCGCGACTGTGATAGGTATATATTGAGATCCTACCTTGTACACTTATGGTTTTGAATCAACTCCATTCATGTATCATTATGTCTTCATTGAAATGTTCCAAAACTGCATGTTTTAACAAAAGTAAATATAATTTCTGCCCAGTACATTGATTTAATTTGGTTTCTTTATCCTCAAAAGTTACAGGGCATGCTAGGAAATGGTAATACGGCAACAAAACTGCAGAGTAAACACATCATTCTCTTCAACACCGAGTGAATAAATACCAAAATAAGACTCAAACAGTATCCCCGAACACAAGCTGTAGTTTAAGCCACATGTAAAGGAGTTTTCTGACATTGTTCTCTATTTATTTAAATGAAGTTAAAAGGTCTTCTTAGCTTCGTCAGGTTCTGTTTCTGTCACTGTAAAATACAACTTCCCAGTTCTAAAAAACTTTCAACGGCAGATTAAATGGATTACAGTATATAGCACTGATTCTCTGAGATACCATCGATACCAAATAAAGTGAGAATTTATTGGATTATGAATATAAGCCTATCACTCAAGGTTTCCATTTAGTAGAAGAAATGCTAATCTTCTCCAGCAGAAAATAGGATGTGCAAACAGTACAAACTTTCTTCTCGCAGTGTTTCAGAGTCGGGCCGGTGGTTGTTTTAACAGTCACAGATTTGTGCTGCACTTTTTAGAGCTCACCGAGGGCCATAATCTGCACCCTGAGACCCAGTTCAGCCGTCACACAGCTGCCTGCATTTTTTTTTTTTTTCTGTTTAGACCAGCATTAATCTCTAAACAACTCGTACAGTATGTCGACTTTCCAGAATGTTTACTCTCCTTCTCGGAGAAGTTGTTTGGCCCAAAACTATTATCTTCCAGCCAGTTTGCAAGGGAGATAAGCGCGGAGGTGTCGGAGGTGTTCGAGCCCCTGAGCTGTGATAGCGGATGGCCTGTGCTGGCGCTGAGATGTGTGTATACAGCCGACTTCGTTTGGCGAGACAACAGATATTCTCCACGGAGGACGGCCCGCACCGCTCAGCATGGCAGCACCTCTTCCGCTGCTCATTAGGGTCGAACCATAAGACTGCTGAGCCACAAATCTGCCACGGCCACATCACCTTATCTCGCAATCGATGCCCCCAAAGCCAGCCGCACCCCACACACACACACACACACACACACACACACACACACACACACACACACACACACACACACACACACACACACACACACACACACACACACACACACACACACACACACACACACAGAAGCAGTGAACCAAAGCTTGTGTACAGAGAGGAGGCAAGCTGTGTAGAGTCCAGACAGGGTGTTAGTTTGTAATCATTAACACAGAGTGCCTGTTTACCTTTCCTCTGTCCCCGGCTATATGCCTGTTAGCTTTTCTGTGTGTGTTGTCAACAGTGCCATGTGTCTCATTGTGCTTTATCAGCCCATGCACTTTATTTACAGGTTGGGTCTCTCCATAGACGTATACAGACATCTGTCCACGCCCGCAGTCCCATATCTCGCAGAATCAGTTTGCTGTAGACTTCCTGAGCTCTCGCAGCTCACAGATGTGCAGCAGAGTAGAAAATAGATGCCGTTCTCTTCATTATTTCGGATAGACAAAACAAGCAAACGTTAAAGGTAAATTTAAGGATTTCCTGGGGAGAGGATTGATTGGATGAGAGATGACGCATCAAGGAGTGCAGTACCCGCTGCGGAAATGTTGTTTGATTTTGTGTTCGGTTTTCATAATGGTCAAGGTTTAATTTTCCCTATATTAGTCTCAAGTCTAATCCCACCACCAGCCCTGCATCATGTCACATGTATTTTTCTGTTCCAGTCTCCTCACTTATTTTTAAGTTGAATCACTAAACTACAGCTTCACCTTTTATAACAAACCACAAGGCTGTTTCACAAAAGCAGAATTAAGAAATCCAGGATAACAGAATAAAGCCTGGGTTGATCTCGTCTAGGCTGAGCATCCTGGTTTAATACAGTTCCTGGTTACAAAGGCGGACTAAACGGGCGTGGCTACGTCAGGCCAGGTGTAATTAGTTTGGATAAAATGCGTATTCACGGCTTCAAAAGACCACGCCTACTGTACAGAGAGAGAGCAACAGCTCTTAATGGAAGCATATTAGGAGGTAAAGGACAAAATGTGTAAAAAAGAAAACACTGCTGCCGTAATTAAAGAAGTTGAAAAGGCGTTTCAGGCAATAGCGGAGTGACTGAATGCGTCGGTGTCCTGAAAATGAACATTTACCAACCGCTGATCTTAACTGAAGCTTTCATACATGTATCCTTAAAAGAGGTTTTTGTCTTTTACTCAAAGTGAGCGGTGGAAGTTACTCAGGAAATTCGCCAGGAACAATAATTACAAATTCTCTTTTACATACACTGTATGCTGCTCTATTCTGTACAAGCCCAGGCATGTAATGGCCATGAGTCACCATGTAAACAAATGGTGGTCAATTAATGAGGTCCACTGTGAATCCATAATGTGCTTTCCCTCTAATAATGTAGAAAATGTCCACGTTGTATTATCGTTATATTATTACAGCTCTTTGTCGTTAACACCATCTTCTGGTGGCTTCAAACTAAACCTGGAAGTAGGCCACGGTACTTCTGAACGTCCTCCTTCAGATCAGATGCTGTTGACCCGACCGTGTCCACTGAAGTGGAGACTTGACTGCTTGGCAGATTTTTTTTTTTTTTTTTTTTTGCTGCCGGACCTCCTTTGCCTTTGCATCTGCTGCCCCCTCCCTAGGAGAGCCGAGTGCCACATCTGGTCGAGCCGAGTGTCAAGGGGGGGGGGGGGGGACGCGAGGCGGCTCCTCCAGGCGGAGCATTGGCATACACTTACTCTGGGAATGCCCTTGACTGGCTGTCTGCAGAACGGGACGTGAGCGGCATCGGATAGACGAGCGAGACTTTTATGAGGAGAGACGGGGGAAGAGACGGGGAGACATGGTGAAAGGGAGTCCTCACTGTAATCACGTACAGTATGAAAGCCTCATTAGGTTTATTCATTACTCACAACATGTGATGTTATTAGCCTTTGTCTTATTCCGAGAGGAAAAATACCCCCCCCCCCCCCCCCTCTCCTCCCCCCGAAATGCTCCGCAAACCTGAGAATAAGTTTGTAGACGGTGTGTGGAGATGCTCGTCTAATGGTACCACCGACTGATATTTGTTTTCACGGAGCGGGGGGTGAGGGGGAGGGGGAGGGCAGGGGAGGGAGGGGGGTGTCAGAAAATAGTGAGCTGAGAGATAAAGGGGATGTGTGCGTTTTGTCTGACAGAAGAAAAAGAAGAAGAAGAGCGAGGGAGGGAGAGGTAGAGGGGGGAGAGAGAGAAGTCGGGGGAGGGCGCTGGAGTAGGTGGGCGGGAGGAGAGGAGAGGAGGCGAGTGTCACGGAGACGGATAGAGAGAGAGAGAGAGGGAAGAGAGGAGGAAGGAATAGCGAGCTGCTCGCTTGCCAGAGCTGTTGACTGGGTGTTCAAGTGTGCGATCGTGAGTGCTTTTTCTTGAGCTTCCGTGTGAAAAAAGAAAAGAGGAGGACATTGCTTTTTTAGCCACTGATTTTTTTTTCTTTTTCTTTTTTTCCCCCCCTCAAAGTGTCACATCAAGCCCCGCTCGGCAAAAAAAAAAAAAAAAGCAGAACTTGTCTGAACCCCCTTTTCTGGGATTGTGAAGAGGACCCAGGAAAGACAGCGTGTCGCCGGGTAAGAGATTTAAAAAAAAAATAAAAGAAAATTTAAAAAAAAAAAAAGAAAAGAAAAGAAGAAGAGAGGAGGAGGACGGCTGTGTGGAGATGGTGATAACATGGTTATACAGTCAAATGGCAAAGAGAGCTTTCTTTTGTGCTGCTGCTTTGAAACATAATGCAATGAATGCCGTGTGTGTGTGTGTGTGTGTGTGTGTGTGTGTGTGTGTGTGTGTGTGTGTGTGTGTGTGTGTGTGTGTGTGTGTGTGTGCGTGTGTGCATATAAGCAGACATTGCTCGCAGGACACTACTATAACTGGGATTGGAAGAGTCAGGTCGTATATCGGAGGAGCAGGAGGAGGAGGTGCAGCTTTCTTTTGTGACAGCAGCTCATCCAGGGTGACAGATGTCAGAGGATGTCAGATTTACAATGACAGGCACTAAAAAGGGAAGCAAAAAAAAAAAAAAAAAAACACATTTCCTAAATTAGATTCATATTGGAGAAAGTGTAAAGGCTTCTAGTGCTTTATTAAAATACATTTTTATGGTCTTTCTTTCTTGTTTTCCCCTCAAATTTGTCACGTTACATCCTCTCCCTAGTGATCAGCGCTTACAAATCTACACGTGTTCAGTTTTTCTCGGTCAAAATATGAGTTTGCCAGCAATCTAATTACATCTTTAACGTGGGGACCTGGCGGCATGTGGCTCCACAGCTGATAGGATCCGTGGCATCAGTGACGGGAGGGGAATAAGCAGCAGACACCCACAGAGGGTTAGGCCGAGCTCCAGCTCAATGGCTGCTCCTCGGGCTCAGCGTGGCAGCAGTACAGTCAGAGGAGACAGTTACTGCCCCACAGAAAAAGGGACATATTTAGCAGTTGTATCCACTACTGTGGCTTTCCTAACCCTGGGCTTTCTTTCTTTGTCATTTAATGAGAAGTTCTACTGTAATCGAATCACTGTACTGCCTTCCCTGCTGTTTGTCATTTCCCCTTTGTCGTCCCTTATCTCTTCCTCTCCGTCTCTCCGGCCTCATTATCCCAGCTGAAATGAACTAGTCGATCTCTCTTCCCTCCGTGCATGCATGTGTGCTGAGGTACAGTAGACTATTAAACAAAGACAGACTAGCGAGCCAGAGGCTGAACAAAGCTTCTCGGTTCTTTAGTAACATTAGCACTTTTATACCCCCCCCTCTTCTCTCTCATTTAGAAACATGAAAAAGGTTGAAGGCTTGATGGATTGTGGAGGTTTCAAATGGGGCCCCCTGTCTATTTGTCGTGCGCTGGAACGAGCCCTCTGCCCGGCTCCGGTCTTCTCAGACGCAAAAAGCAATTCACTTGGATTTCACTTCCATTTTGACTCCCATTTTCCCACCACCTTCCAGGTCCCTTTATTCTCCTGCAAGGTCCAATAAATCCTATTCACATCCACAGTTCCTTTTGTGGCTCATTCAAAAATGGATTTGTGCGTTCAATAGTGGACCTGAAATATCTTATTCAGTCCATTGTTACCTTTAGATTTATGTGGAGAATCAGGAGTAATTTGTGGAAGCTATTTAACACGATTAATTCTCTTTGAGGACAATTAAATCCTTTTTTGGGGGGGGAGGTAGGGGTAGAATATTGTCATGTGAACACCGGTGTGTGCGAGTCCAATTTGGTGTGGTGTGTGTATCCAGCTGTGAGCTCTCCCTTTGCATTAATAGTTAATGAATGTCTCAGGCTCTCATTCAAACGGTTGTTTTTGTTTAACAGCCTTGAATGACATACTGTACTGTACGGATGCAGGCAATTTGCTGACCTTCACACAACCTTGAAGTGTTACGGCGGCTGTTTTCCTGAGTGGCAGCATTTCAGAGTGATGACTTTGTCTCATAAAGCTCCATAAAAAGAGATCAAAGAACATAAAAGTGTGATGAGTTAGAGGAGAATTATCCTCTTTGACGGGAAACTTGTGTTTTTTGGGGGTTTTTTTTAGGGGAGAAACGCTATATTTATAAATGTACAAGCCTCTCCTGTGTGTGTGTGTGTGTGTGTGTGTGTGTGTGTGTGTGTGTGTGTGTGTGCGTGTGCGCGCGCGTGCGTGCGCGCGCGCGCAAAAGTTGTGAGCGGATCACCACATACACGGACGTCCCTGCTTTCCTGCCCAGAGCGGCAGGTAGGCAGCTCCTTTTCGGTCCACTGGATGCAGTCCGCTCTCTGTGACTCATTGCCTCGACCACTCTGATTGGCCGGCTTTTCTACTCCGGGAAAGACAGGATGGAGAGAGAGGGGTCGGGCCTCTCATGAGCAGGGATCGGCCGTTCTTTTCACACATGATCCCACTGGATGCACATTCACAATGTGTCGGTCTGAATGTTTAAAACACAGGGATGAAATGTGTGGAGATAACAGGGGATGTCCTTTGATTTGCTGAAAAGCAATCTCATCTCTTTTGTATCGCACATTCGGCTGGCTGCCTAAGACGTTCACACATCTGAGCAAAGTAAAGAAATCATTTTTTGAGACAGGCGATATCCCATCAAACCACAATCCTGTTTTGTATCCATCTAAGGGACATATTGAGGCTTCCAGCTCCTCCAACCCCCCCCCCTCCATTCTCTCTTTAGATGACGCTGTCACATGTGACAGCTCTGAAGCAAACAGGGCGTGGAGCCTCCTGCCTGCTGAGACGCTGCCTTGTTTGCCTCTTGCAGACAGTCCCAGAAGAGACGAGGTCCAAGCCTCTCCACCCAGCCAGCAAAATTCTTATTTTTCTGTCTTTGTGGGAAGAGCCTCTGTGCTCAGTGCTGATTCAGAACCACGGACAGCGCTCCTGCCTGGAGGGGGGAGAGGTGGCAGCAAGCAGAGGAGGGTGAAATTTCAGCACCACCTCCCATGGACAGCACCAACAGTCTACAGAGGAACGATGGTGAAAATAATGAGACGTACTACAAGCTGACAATATCAGAGCAGGGAAATTATGCAGGATATTGTCTTGTTTGTAAAGATTATTCATGTGGTGATTAGATAATATACTGTGGGGAATGACAGATTTTTACATTTTGGTTGCAGAAGGAGCAGTCGGTGAGGAAAACACACAGCAGTCTCTGAATATTTACTAGCATTAGTCCGATTGTGTTTGTGAGCTAACATCGACTGTTAGTTGAGTCCGTACTTAACCGGGTAGCCTGGCTCAATAAGTACAACACCTGCCACATCGACAAAGCGATAACCTCCTTTAACCTGCAGTCAATAATATGCTTGATGCTTTTTCCTGCAGTACCATATCCTTATGTCCTATTAGTACTCCCTAAACCCAAAGACATGCCATCAAGCACACAAAATAAAACATGAAAACGGCATGAATTTTGAAATGCCAAGCAGAAATCCACACAACAAAAACTACACTGCAGCATCTACCGAAAGCTTGGGTTTATTGACGGTAATCTAATATAGTAATATGAAAACACAACACATCAGATTTTGTCAGGGACAGAACAATAAAGTCCTGGACTTATAAATCTAGCATTACGACATATTAGAAAAGGACCAAAGAACAAACAAAAAAAGAGATCACATAAACACACAAACTTTTTTTGATAAAACGTGACCTTTAAGTGAACCTACACACTTTCTGCAGCGATTTCTTCCATTGACAACGTGTAATAAAAAAAAACAGCTTTTGCTTACAGAATTAACATTTTGCATCCTGCCCAATCTCTTGTAATTTATCTTAATATCCAAAATGGCTATATGAAATCCTCAGGCTCTCCACTCATCACTGCAGTTTCAGTAATTGCTCCTTGATGATGTTTTGCTGTTGTTGCATTGGTAAAGATTGAAACCACACATTCTGACAATAAGCTTTGTTTTTTAGCTTTAGTTTTGCCCACCTCACTGTTGGTGTACCACCTCCTCCCACTGCAAAAATGTTTAGTTTCATTTCACTCTACAAAATCATTGTGATTAATCTGCTTCGGCTGTGATTAATGTGATGTACGAGTCAGTTACGCCTCCATCGATTCTTTTTTTTTTTTTAATTGGTTTTAATGCACGGTTTTACCACGTACGTACGTGCAAAGCATTTTAAAATCACAGCCTCATGGTTTGGATTTATTACATAATCTGAAGTTAATTACACTTGTTGATACAGTCACCTTTTAAATGTAACTCGAGCTGCGGCTGGTTGCAAATCACTCGGCTTCATGAATTAATTAGACGTATTTTACATCTTGCTTGTGATAACGGTGAACACGGTGAAGAGGGTGTGAAATCAGACATGGAAACGAGTTATTTCTGTAGGAGGCCCGTTGGATGAAAGCTCATTCTCGTCTCCCGTCTAATCTCTGGTGATGAAGCGGTCGGGTGTGGACGTTCAGCGGCTCATAGCTGCACTGCACTTTACCCTCACACATGCTCACACGTCCGCACGAATGCGCATACGTGTTCTCGGCATGACATTGATTTGGTGGCCCTGCTGCACGTCCTCCAAGAACAGAGGATAGCCGGCAGCCCCCACCACCCACCACCACCACCCACCCCCAGAGACAATAAAAGCTGCACAAGTCCTGCCCCGAGGCTTCCGTTATCACCAGTGGACAGCAAACCACCCGTCACTCCTCTCTCTTCCTCCCTCTTCGTCTTCTGAACCCTCATACACGTGTCCCCCTAATTGAGAAAGCTAATAGCTAACCGGGGTCATTTGTATATGTATTCATTAGCATAATTGAATAGGCAGGAGTTAAGTGTTTTCCACGCATACACAACCGTGTGCTCGACGCTCTCATGAGCTGGGAAGGCGTCCATGCGTTTCCCCATTTTGCTCCGCCCTGCTCCTCTACCACAAAAACAAAAGTCCGCTCTTTTTGTTGTTGGTTGTCTCCCCCACCCCCGACATGTCCTCGTCTCTGTGGGCTGCAGGTTGGACGGATCTAATAAACTGGGAGCAGTGCCAGTGTAAAAACAGGCTGATGACCGCAGGTGAGGCAGGTTAGACGCCGCTCGCACTGCCGGCCGCTGCGAGTTCATTTTCACGTGTCAAACAGACGAGACCGGCGAGAGTTCACGCGCGCGATTTTAACTTCTGACCCGACCGCAGCGGAGCGGCTGCTTCCTCCGAAGTGTCCACGTCCCGTCAGTAAACCCGGTCCTGTCGCAGAGAAGCCCTGACGACAGGAGGAGGGGTGGTGGCTTAAAGTGAAGAAAAGGAAAGAGAGTTGCGACGGGTGGGGTGGGGGGGCGGTGAGGATGTATTTTCCATCTCGGTACGCGGCAGCTGTCGTCCTCGTCACCGTGCTGCGTAAATCAGTGCGCTGCCCGCAGCGATCTAAGTGGGAAAGAAAAGCTACTTTTTTTTTTTTTATCAGCAGATCTGTGACTCCACAGCCGGTCGCATATTCACCAGAGACCTCTATTTACAGAGAGGGAACAGGGCAACGATGACGGCACCAAGAAAAGTGACTTTTTTTTTTTTATTTCATTTTTTTCCCCAAGCACTCGGAGCACAGGTTACCGAGCAGGAAAAGGAAACTGGAGAGTAGCGCTGCACTTCAAACATATTCAATTGTTGCATAGCAACAACCTGCCGTTTTTTTGGTAGTTAAAGCACCAAGCTTGTTTTGTGTTTGATAGAATGTGAAATTAGGTTAATGGAAAAAAAAAAAAAAAATACAGATGAGAGAAAATATGTTTTTTTTTTTTCAAATGTTTATCATCATCGCTCTCATTTTGTGTCACTGTCAGAAAATGTCGACTTTTTTCCGACGAACATATGCAGCCCCGGGTTGTCGTTGGTATGCAGCACCGACTGAGCTGCAGTGCCGGGTAGGATCAGGAAACGTCTTGTCATTTGGTACCAAATTTAAATACCTAGGCTACATCCAGGCTCACATTTCGTGAGGGTGAATTCTTATCTGTTGTGCTGAAGCAGTGAAAGAAAACAAATTTAACCTGGCCATGCATATACAATATAACCTTAAAGATTTGGTGTCTCCCTAACTTAAAGCGTCCTGATTTTCAGGGTGTGGAAGGCAAAATTCTCCCCAAGAAGCTCCTGTTTGTCTTCTCTGTTAACCGATCGTCCTCCTCAGTGAACAGGACATATTTTTAAACCTTTGCTGCTGGTTAGTGTTGGTCAACGTCAATGATTTTCACTTTGCAAACCAGTATAAGTCTTCGTCTTAATGCTGATAATGCTAAAGTGTTTCTGAGCTGTGTCTCTGTCTATCACCGGCGTCAGTGCTGTTACCATCTACCTGTGACCGTCCAGTCAATCCTGGTTTTCTGCAATTAGTGGATCTATGATGTTAAAAGGCGTCCACGGAGAGAGGAAAAAGGCGAGAGGTTATCTTCAGATCGGGCCTTTTCTCCCAACTCTGTCCTTTAATGTATCGACATGCCCTGAAGGAGAGCCGGCTCCTCTAAATGGAGGGTGATCTCTGATCTTAGATGTCCGCTTGGAAGTATGTTATCAGCTCCTCTATCGAAGGAGGCCCGCTATGGGGAGGAACAGATCCCATTACAGATGTGTCTCGGAGGGCTAACGGACATGAATACACACCAAACACAAATGAACGCAGCATTCATGAGATTTATGTCTTCATGATTGGACGGGAGGGGAAAAAAAAAAGCAGCATTCAGATACATTTCAAAGCTTTTCAAGTCTTTTTTCTTTTCTGCAGAGAGAAGTACAAAGTGGGTCGATGCAAGAAAGCTTCTGTGCGAGTGTAAATTCACATTTTGTTTGTTGTAATCGTTTGAGGAAAGACTTGCATAGAAGTCAGGTGAAATGCAATCAGTGCCTTTGGATTTCCTCCGGAGAGGTCCACCCCGAGCCCCAAAGCACACGCCTGTTGCACATTGTGATGAATTTCTTTGAGCCAAGAAGACACAGAAGTGACCTGTTTTACAGGCGAGTGGAAGAAAAATTGACACTTTTTTGTTTTTTGTTTTGTGTGTGTGTGTGAGGAGAAATAGCAATGTGTGAGATCACTTCCATTAACTTGCAGCACACCGAGCTCATGCATTATTCATTCGTCATCACTTACTCTCTGCCAAAAGTCGTGACTGACTTTTTTTTTTTTTTTTTTTTTTTTTTGGGGGGGGGGGGGAGAAACGTGTTCCAGAAAATTTGGAGCCAAATGAACAAAATCTGCCCTTCCACATTTGAGTCTGTTACCTGAGACCACCTGGGTGTGAAGAACAGTGACGCATCGAGTTTAACAGCTCCTTATCGTCAGTCTGCTTTCCCGGAAGGGAAAGTTAAGAATCACAAGAGGTTTGTTGCCAAAGTTGGAGGAAACTGTGTTCACCAGGTTTTTTTAGAAGAACACAATTATTAGTAATCTTTTTAGAAAAGCGTCCTCAAGACAAATTGAGCTCTTCTCTCTTTGCCAAACGCGGCTTTATGCCATAACTGTCAGTGTGAATAACCTCTCTGGCTCCTGATATGATAACCACCCCTCCTCCCCCTCCAAGAGAAACAAATTACCCACAATGCACAGTAGAGTGAGCTGCTGGATTACAGTGGCTTGAGTTTGACATTCACTGAATACTCCGTGCTAATTTCCAACCAGTAGCCGCTGCACGGTCAGAGTTCACCCTCAGGACTGAGATGTCTTTAGGAAGCAAATGATGGCCCCCAGATAACAAGTTTTACTTCTTCAAGAGGCTGAAACTCACAAACAAGTCGCAGCTGTCTGGAGCTTCAGGACGTTATTTTGCATTCTGAGTTTTTACATTGTGTTGCGTCATCTCGCAGCGTATCATTTAAAAGCAGAAACTTTTCTGTTCATCCTCTGCTGTGCCGATTGTTGTTGCAAATGCATTTTTATTTCACGTCGTCTTATAATTTGAGACATGAATCCTGACTATTACTCATCTATATCTGGATTTTAGTGGGTTTTTAATGTATTCTTTTATTTGATGTAATATCTTGCGTCTCTAAACTGGACGAAGTGAACTGAAATGAAGTTTGAATACAATGAAACAAAATAAACTAAAAGCTAGAAATATAAAAACAATTTGATATACAATTAATCGTTGCACAGAGTAACATGTTTCTTCTTCACAACATGTGCACCAGAGTTTATTTGGATTCAATCCGATATAACATAAACCCTCACTGCAGCACCGGTTGTGTATTAATCCACGAGTGAAAATAGTCCCCTGAAAATACTATTTACTTCTGTCTGAGTAATGTTTGCTAAACCCAGAGTGCTCAGCTGTGACGGAAAACTACTGAGCCTTCGTTAAAAAGTTCACAGAATCTGGAGGAAACACAGAGGTTCAACGTGTTTGTTGACAACAAGAACAATATTGAGATAATTTGTCTGTCATGGGCAGATTTCAAATCCTCTGTTGCACATCTAAAGTCTTCTATTCACAGCTGATTTTCTTTGTTAGGCCAAGAGTTAAATTAGTCATCGCTAATTGTTATTATATCGAATGTCTGAAATGTTGTCAGTCCAGCTGATTGAAATTGCTTCCAGGACCTCCATACTGATCACATGTAATTACGTTCCTCATATTTGGCTTGCAAAACAACTACTGAAAATGTGCCACGGGCAAAAATTAATACAACGTAGACGATGACAAGGAAGAAGAAGAAAAAAAAAAAAGGCCCGTGTTTACAACAACCTCTGTAATTGGAAACAAAATATGATGTCAGTCACATTTTTCCCTTCATGTTTTTCCCTGACTGGACAGCAGCAGGAGAGTGTTGGTCGTGCCAGCGACTGAAGCTTTAAGAGCTTTTAGTGAGCTGAATTACGCCCCGCAGACACTTTTTCCCACTGAATGCAGCAGTCAGCTCTGTGACGGCGTCTAACCTCGGGTTCTCTCCTGCACACGGCTGCCCCCCCGCAACCCCCCCCACCCACCCCCCTTTTAGTCCATCAATCAATCCAGCCCGGACCACGCTCTAGTAAGCTTGACTGGCACTAAGGAGGGAATCTAGCCTGAGAGCGCGCTGTGTGGTGCTAGCCGGCTCGTATGCATATATATCCACACATTTCAGTTTTCTTTTGAAAACCTCTCAGCGTCACGACCGCTCGCAGATTTATCACATCCTGCCTTCGCTTTTATCAGCTCCGGTTCCTTCTCGAGGCCACGAGGCCGGTCACTTGTGCTGGTCAAGGACCGTCCCTGTCAAGTTATTTGGCTCTTAAACCGCCCGGCTCATCTGTGCTTTTAATGCTCACCAGGCTCCCGCTTTTATTGATTCCCGCGTTGATCCCGTTCAACCGTGGCTGCGTGTTTGTCCCCACGAGGATCCCAGAAAGCACCCTATCATGTCTGTCTGCACATTATTATACCGCTCGCACAGCATCCGAGCTGCAGCCTCCTTTTGTGTCAGCGTGATGAGTGGTGACAGCGCTCCGAGTCATGTCTTTTGTTGCGCGCGCTGCCGTATTGTGTGTCGTTGTGTTTACCGGAGTGAGTTGGGAGACATTTGTGGCCTCCGGGCGGCGCGGCGCGGCGCCGGCGGGTGGAGTCGAGGGTTCGGGGTTGACCCGCGGTTTTATTCCCAGTCCACATGGCACAGCCTCAACAACCTCGACAGCCACAGTCCTTCTAATGATGAAGTGCATCATGTTTGTCTGTGTGTGCTCACTGCTGACGGATAACAGAGCTACAACAGATGTCTGTATGCATAAGTGATATATTCTTCTTTTTTTTTAACAAAGGTGATGATTAAAACGGTGTAGAAATCCAAACTAGATAATTCTCCGATAAAGTCTGTTCATTTTAATTCACGAAGCAGGAATGTCTTGAGAGGGTAATGAACAGGATGGCCATCCGCATTCATATGCTGCTGTAAATTAGAGCGCTGACAGCCTCTAATTAAATCTCAAGCCACACTGGATTGTTATTTCTCTGTTTTGTCATGGAAATGCGGAAGGCAAGGATGAAAGTGAAGAGTAGATGCGGCTGAAAAGACGCCTGACAGGGTGAAGACAAAGGGAGTTGGGAAAACAAAGTTTTCTCTCTTCAGGAGAGGTGGTAATAAGATAAGCTCCGTGTATTATGAGCTCGCAGATGGCTGTCCTCCGCCGGTGTGGCCAAGACGCTCCGGCTTCATTTATCTCCCCCTCGCAGCATTGTGTTTCCATCTTGGATCACTCTGCATCCACCTGTGGTCCCCTCCTCCCTCACGTCCATCCAAAAGAGTTGATTCCAGCTTCCACCTGCCTCGTGGAGGATAACGAGAAAGTCCCTCTGACTTTCCCAGACTTCATCGACTTAACTAACATCTACTGAGTGAATTATGGGAACATGTTTCTGTCTGCTTCCACCGCCACGTCAATCATGAGTCTCTCACAACTTCCGATGTTTGAAAATTTGGAGTACAGTTGGTCTCCTATAGACTTTTGTCAAATTATTACAGATTTTAGATAAAATACCACAGAAGTCCACAAATGAAAATACTGAATGGTTACTCGCTCCATGAGTTCGCATCCTCCCTCGAGAGGCAGTAGCAAACTGTGTCCATGCTTGTGTGTGTTGTAACCACGCTGAGTTTGCAACTGTCCATATTTCCTCTAATTTGGCCAAAATCCGCTCAGTTGTAAGGTGATTTTTTGTTTGTTTTTTCTTTCTGTTTTTGTGTATTAAGGAAACGTGGCCTAAATTTAGGGCTAGCTCAAAAAAAGGTACCCTGACATGAATCTGTTTGGAAATCTGTCCTGCAGTATGTCAGCAGCACAACAGCTGTTACAGGCTGTTATTTCCCAAATGCTCCAAAGAGACATTAATAGACAGTGTAACACAAACAACACGATCAGACAATGTCTGGCAAGCAAAAGACAGAGGATAATGTAAATGGTCTCAACATTTTACTGTGTTATTAATTATAATCAACAGATTCGGCGACAATTTAAAGTCTCAATGAACTTCTCAGCAGTAGAAGGATGTCATTAGCTTTCTCAGTCAAGTTTGTTCATTGAGTATTCATTTGTAGCTCCTTGAATGTGAGATATTTGGTGTTTTGTTTTATGATATGCATAAATTATGAGATGCAACAAAATGTTTCTGAACAGCGCGAGTTGTATTCCTGCCACACACGCCGGCTATGAAAACAAAATATGGCGAGCTGCCGTACAATGTGCTCAGATCTCCGAGATGGAATTTGTCGCGTCTTTTATTTTAAGGGAGCTGAATTTTCACACTAATTCCCAATGTACGAGGATGTGTAAGGGATGGCTTAACACCGTGCACCGTCCTTGGTTTCCATGACGACCGTGATCCCTGTATGATAATCGGATTCCCACTATGGCTGTGAAAACACTCGTTCCTGCCCCCGATCTGACCAAATTATCGCACGCGCACACACACACACACACACACACATAAAAAAAAAAACATAGTGAGAAATTCAAATGTGGAAGTGGTTTTGAGCAGATCGAGCCTTCAGGGTCAGACCCCGGTGCATCTTGTCAGAACTACAGCAGCGTGGTTCACCGCAAAAGCTATAGTGTAAACAGGACAGATCGAGCAGCAGGGGCTGAACAATCTGTTTGTTTTTAACATTTTGCTTTTAGAGGAAGACGAGCATGACGAGTAAAAGAAGGAGAGCGTCACTGAGTCGTATGTGTTTCACATTGCATACTGGAGGAAGTGGAAGCAAATTTTTTGTGTGGACAGCCTGTGTTTATGTTAGTCTCAACTATATATCCCTCGTTTTCCTTCTTTTTTTTTCTGTAGAGGTTTATTATGGGCATTTTTCTGCCTTTGAGAGACAAGAAATATGGAAATCAAAGTGTTATCGTGTCTCCCTTCTTTCTGTCTTGTCTGTTGTTGAACCAGGTAAAAGTCCAGCTGGATGTGAGGTCAAAACCAAGACCATATACAGTATGTGTATATATCCTGTACATTGTTGACAGAGAAATGATGAGCCATTATGAGCATCAGTTTAATAATAACCAGGTAGAAACAGGATGAGGTTCAGGCCGAGGTTTTACATCATCAACAGTTCATGGAGATATATATTATTATCCGTGTGATTAATAATTAACTGAATGAGAGACTTCTACTGCAGCTTTAATTGCATCCTTTTATGTTTGCATGTCACACAACAGCTCAGAGAGGAATGGCCTGACTGCATAAATTCTTTCCACTGCCACAGTCTTAGCTTTTCACATTTATCTCCAGCTCAGAGTATGACAACTATAGATCCTCTCTCCTTTTGCACAAGACAAACGACCTTATTACCGCGGAGGGCCATTCAAAATAGGATCATGTCAGGCATGGCGAAAAAACGCCTCTGAGAAAATACAGACCTGCTCCGTGAGCCGTGCACCGTTTCTCAGGGAAACCATCAAAAGTAAATTTTTGCAGACCTTTTTTTTGGAGCTCGTTTGGGCTTTCAACACCACATCAAGGGGCTCGTCCAGAACAACCGAGCAGGAGTGTCCGTTTCTGTATAATTCAATAGCATCCAGACGTTCGTAAAAGAGCACCGTCTACTGAAGCGGCTCCGCTGCCGAGGACACATTTGTTTCCCGCATAATGAAGTTTTTCTGTGTACTGACAGAGATATGCCTGAAGGGAAGTACTCCTGAGTGTGTAGGTGTGTGTTTGAGTGTTAAGGGCTTCTTCTCCCCTTGTGTTGCCGTAGCTCTAAGGGGGCAGGAGAGACAGGCCCGGCACACAATTTTCCCCCTTGTGGGAAATTAGTGTCCGCATGCACAATTACAGGATAGGACGGGATGCCCAGGCATGATTTTATAAAAACAATTTCTGGCTATGTACATAAAGCCCTGAAGCTCTCCACATTATCTACAGATCACTATAACTTGCCCTGTTGAATAATTCATGCCCGCAGCTGCGTGTGAGCGAGAATGTTTGATGCTGTGAAGCCGTGCGACGATCCGAACTGTTTGATACCAGGTGAAAGCCGCCTTGTTCTGTTCACAATCAATTTCAAGCAATTTAAGGGGAAGTTGGCATCACATTGACCTCTCCTCTCCAAAGGTCACAGCTGTTACAGTCCCCCCTTTTTTAAAAAGTGGACTTCATTGATTTGGATCCTGGACAGATCTGCAGCGAACAGTGGGGACTAATGAGCCCAGTGTGCATTAGTGTCCAATCACAAACCATCAAGCCTGATTCATAATGGCAGACCTTAATAGCATGACTGATAGGCTAATATACCAATCATATTTGTGTCAGTCATCCAGACGAGGCTTTCTCTTTACAGTGAAATTCAATTGATTTGCATAAAGATCACAGTTTGAACGTGGCTGCAGGAGGGAAATCTTTTCAGAGGGGACATTTTAAACTCATTTCCAGGTTATGTTTTTTTTTTTATTCTGGGACTCCTCCGGAGTAGTTTTGCATGATCGATCCTTCTTTTATCTTTAACTGGTGTTTTATGCAGCACCTCATTCATGATCTGTCTCTTTAAACGCCCATTTTTTTCTGATTGGCCAACATCTAAGAAGCTTTGAACCGACTAATTGTCAATTTCTCATTCTTTATTGGAAATGGCAACTTCTCAAATCCATCTGTAGGTAACACTTTACTCTAAGGGTGCATTAATTATCATTAATTCATGCATTCATACCTCATGAATTCATCAGGTAAGTAACGTGTATGCAAGTTTTTCATTCATTATCTTATACTGTACATGAACAACATATTAATTAAAGCATTAACTAAGGTGAGTACACCATTAATGATTATGGTTTATTAAGCATGACCATGATGAATTTTGGGGAATTTTTTGGGGGTCTTTTCATTTGCCTGCAGGTTACTATGAATAAGACACGCACATAATAACTCAGAAATCCTAATAATTGGAAAACATTTGTTCTCATAAATTTTTCTAGCATGTTCCAGCACTTACTGCAGTTTTACCCACAATGCATAGTGAAGATCAAATGTTCACCACTTCGCTTTAGAAGCCCCAAACATGATGAACTCATGAGTTACTAATGCTTAGTTAGTGATGATGTCGTGACGTGCTCTGTGCTGCAAGATTTAGTTCATGTTTTGATCATGTTTGATAAAAAAAGAATCACTGATGATGTACGCACCTTAGTGAATGCTTTAATTAATGTGTTGTTCATGCTTGAGATCATGAATGAAAGACTTTGAGCTCATGTTACTTCCTGATGATTTCATGAGGTATTAATGCATGAAGTCATGCTGAAGTCCTGCAGGAAAAAAAATGCATGGATCCTTGATAATTCATTTACCTTTTAGGGAAGTGTAACTGATTATGTTTTTCTATATATGTATTATAGACTTAAGTTAATGAGATACATTATTAACATATAAATGCATGTAAAAATACTTCAGACTGTGTTTGGCTAGTGTTCGTGACATATTCATATGAACATTTCTGATTCAAAAGTAGCATACTAACAATAACAGTATAATTTTTAAGTTGGAAAAACAGCATTCAACTTTGGAATATAGAAACTGACTAAAACTACGGAGGCAGAATAACAGAGAAACTACACGGCTCACAAAAGTTGCATCTTCAATGGGACTGTCTGAGTTTCTGGCGGAACCAGAGACGCATCTCGTCCCACTGCACTGTAGCTCCGCCCCTGGCTGCCATTTGAGGACGCAAAGCTTCATGATGAAGCTTTTAAAAAAAAAAAAAAAAAAAAAAAAAAAGATTTAGCCTCACTGAACTCCTTCTCATCTGAGTGACTCCTCAGGTTTATTCATCCTGGCTTCTGCCCCTCAGGTGAGCCGCACTCTTTATTCCATGTTTATGCAGGTTGTCAACACCTGACAGCGGACGAAGCAGGGCTGGCAGTCGGTTCCCCTCTGCCTGATCAGTCTGGAGTGCGTCGGCCCACAGCTGAAGGTCAGGATAGGGCACACGCACACACACATGAAAAACCAGGCCAATTCATGGGGAGATTTATGGAGGGATCCGGAGACATCTGGATGATGCTGAGAAAAGTCCAATTAGACAGGAAAACTTATCCTTATATCCTTATCTTCGTCAGATGATTGTTTTTGTGTTTAATTGAATAACATTTATTTTGTGTAGTAATTATTTATTACAAAATAAATAGGACAGATGTAGTTTTAGAACGCCTACCTGTCCATTTAGTCCACGTTTCATCGTTAGGCTTCAGATTTCAGGGCCCGTAGAGGTGGTTTGACATCAGCATCGCGTCATAACACCTGATGGAGCCGTGCCGTCTGCGGCTTTATCGTTTATTCCAGAGTCACATCCCCTAATCTAGAAGGCACTACAGCCTGTTTATTATGAGCCACAAGTCATGGCAGGCAACACTTTCACAAAACTTCCACCCTGACAAGTGGTGCACTCAAGTGCCGCCAGACAAGCAACGATTTTCGCTTTGTTTTGTCAAAGCTGGTGTGTGGGAGAGCTGCACCGAATTGTTCTCCATGTCTTCGGGTAAGCTCTTTAACAGAGACAAAGTGGTTGTCATTTTTTCCTAACACCACCTAATTCCCTTAAATGTCACAGGAATACATTGGGCTGGTGCTGAACGGGAGCCATAGCGGCAGACGTGGTGATGCCATTTCCCTCTCTGGTGTTCGCTTTTTATGTCTGATGCCTTGGCCTGACTTTGGTACATTTTCTCCACAAGATAGAATCAAAAGACTTAGATTCAGTCGCATAAGGTCTCCTGCCGTCTACCTTTGCCACTGTGTTTTCGCTGGTTTTCCTGTTGGCAACATTTGAAGCACCGCAGCAACAGACCGACGTCGCCTCGCAGGCTGCTCATACATCGAAATTAAAGAAATCGAAGACATTATTTCTGATGTCTTTCTCACCCTTTCTGTAGATCGCCTGCAGTGCCGCCTTCTCACAGGGAAAGTAATTTCTGAATAAGTATGGATATCTCTCCTCACTCCCTCGTGGGATAACTAGCAGCTTGTTCAGTCAAGGGTTATCAGCTGCAGATGGCTGGAGACAATAAACATGATCAAACATGGTGGGTGGGTATATTGAGGCAGTGCGCCTTAAGCCAAGTCGTAAGATGATGCAATCCCGCCCTTTTTCATTTAGGTTTTATAATTCGACCTTTTATATCAAGCAGGCCTTATGATTGAATATCCTCCTTCATACCGGTGAAGCCACAGCTTCTTTACCAACTATAAACAATCTAACTTGTGTAATGAGATGTGTTGGCTGCCCCTCACTATTAATGGCGCCTATAAATCACCTACTTATCAGAGCTCACGATTAGTGCTGAGTCTCAGCCTTTCTCTCTCCCGCCGGCGAGCCACCATCGAGCCACCATCGAGCTATCCCGTCAAGTAATCTTGATTAATTCTGTTTACCTCCGAGCGCGCATTATACAGAATGGACTCTATAATTTTAGCAGACAACTTCTCGGAGTTGGGGGCTTGACCTCGATCCTTCGCCGCTCCTTTTTTAAATTTTTTTATCAGGGTTACTGGCTTTCAGTAATTTGAAGCAAGAGAAACAACAATAAGATTTCACCCATCTCCCCTGCGGTTTGTTTAGCTTCTCGCCCACTGCATCACAAACTGGCTTCCATGTGTATCCAGGTAGATTCCAGTAGCCGTGTAGTTGTCATTCAAAACAGAGCGTAAAGGCTATTTTCTAACATTTCCATCTGCGACACGGGTGCCGGAGTGAATCACCGTCATTTAAAGTAAATGTTTCATATCCCATCCGGCTGCGCCGCGATGTGTGTTGGCAGCGTCCCAGAAGCGGGATGCCGCCATAGGCTGTATATAAAAGTGGACGCAGTTTCCGGGTCGGAAAAATAAGGCCGATGCAGAAATGCCGTAAGCTGCAATACCACTGACTGCCACCAGAGGTTGGCTCCAAAAAGCCTCCGGCTCCATAGATTCCCATTCAACTAGTCCTATGAAATGCTAAGTCAATAAAGTTTCTCCTTGAGTTATCTCGGTGTTGTTAGCGACAGTCACTCCTTCTTATTATTTTTCTGGGGGTCCATCTGAAAATATTCCCGTTATTAACTAGAAAATAAGTTTCAAAAAGTATTGTTTTTGGGGGCATGTCTTGACATGATTGACAGGCCTGTTGTGCAGTCAGGTCCAGGTTATCAGTGGGCGGGACGTAGTATCGTCGGGTTCCCAATCAGATCGAGTCAGATCCATCCCCTCACTGCTACACCCGCTACAGACACAGTGTGTGAAATAGTGACGCAATAATTGGGAGGATTTCTGTTTTTTGATCACTAACGCAACAGGCTATATTAACTTCGTCTGTGGGCTGCAGCACAAAGTAAGAAATTACAACAATAACTACAAAACAGACAAAAAAGAAGCCATTTAACAACGTTCACCGACGACAGAAGCACAGAAGTGGAAGAAACATGTCTGCCTGAGATAAAACAGGCAGACAAAATGCTCCCGGTGGGATATGAAGCCGTGCAGAGGACGGATCAAACTCACGTTCAGTGGAAGCTGTAGGTAACTCTTTGCTGCTATGTAATCTTTGAAATGCAAATGCAGCATGCCTCTTCTTCTAGATCCACGGAACGAATAGGAAACGTAGCAAAAAACACTGCCTGCTCTTCAACCCTCCATTTCCATTTGCCTTAATGATCATGCAGAGCTCATGAGAGGTTTCCACTCCAACTACAATGCAGCCTGATTGTGCGCTTCTCAGCGTCACCACAGATAACTTGTGTCGGGAACTTGCTCACTTCTTATCAGTTGAAACCCTTTTGTTTGTAGATAATGCCTCAAATTCATTTTCGATATAATCGTTCCGCTTGCTAAGTTCCCTCCTTCGCCTCATCCACTCCCGCGTCGCAGATGGAAAATGCGCAAAAGCAAATCAGTCCACTTGTGTGCCATTTCGTTCAATTAGGTAAAGGTTGCCCGACGTCTCGGATTCGCCGTTATGAACCTTCTCTCTGCTGCGGTTCAGCGAGAGTAAAGGACTAAAGAAAATGCTCGAACAACAGTCCTCTTACGCTGCAACTGCAATGCATTTTAGTTCCAATATAGGAGGTGATCCATCTCTATAATCACAGATAGTCCCAGCTGAATGTAATATCAGCGGCAATTTCATGTATTCAATTTGAGCTAATAATACTCACTCCTTTCCACTTAAGTCATTGAATTGAATAAAATGTTGTCCCACATGATAGAATGTACAAATCTTTACGAGTCCGTACGGAGGTTATTATAACAACGATGCGGTGACCTCTGTACTTATAGCTGAAAGTACACCTGTTTCTTTGCACTTTTACTTTCATATCACAGTAATTCCTGTAATATGTATTTCCCAAAGCCCCGCACTACGAAGAGCAGAGACAGAAGAAAGCAAAAAAAAAAAAAAAGGGAAAACCCTCCGTGCTTGGCCCTGCCACTCCCTCCCACACTGATCTCAAATGGAGCGGGTGTAATAGAGCAATTTCAGCTGTGCCTGCAGCAAACCAGTCCCTTTATTCATGCACTCTGGTCTCTTCCTCTTCGGCCAGATTGCACAGCCACTGGGAGAGTTTGCCTCCTCCCCCCCTTCCACTCCTCCCCGGCAGGATAAAAATGAAAGGAGATGGTCGGGGCTGTAAGGTTTCTGGACAGGCACAACACAGAGCCCCGCATTATGGATGGTAATGGACTGTTTGTATGCCCGGCTCCTTCCATACCTCATGTTGTTCATCCTGTGGGCTCCCAGCGGCGCCGCACCTCCCGCTCCAAGGTCACTGTGGCTGCGTCGGAGAGGCCCTTACAGTATCTGGGTCCCCCTGGTGGAGCCGGGCAGGTCCAATCACAGCCAGATCTGAGGTAATAAGCGCTGCGCCTCAGGACCGAATAGGTCTGTATAGCAATCAGACTGTGGCAGCGAGGATAGCTGCAGAAGGTTTTTGAGAAATAACTCCAATTTTAAAGAAAATTGAAACTATTTTTCTCGTGCTATTTAACGGCCAGTTCTACCTTTAAACAACTATATTCATCTGCAGCGTAAAAGCACTTTGTTCCTATAAATGTTGTTGTGATTCACTGATTTCATGAGCTTCTATCGTGGTTTTAGTGGAGCTTCAAGGCTTTTACTGCACAGTAGCTGTTGTGGCAGTTTAAAGCTTACTGCGATCAGAAGAATTAAAGACGTGAAAGTAATGCTTTGGCTCTTGCTTTCAGTTAAACACTGTCAATGTGTAGAGGATATATATAATGCCTATTGATTCTTATTTATGTCAGAGAAGTATATTATAGTGACGATTTTTCCTCAGACTTAACGACAACAAAAATAAATCAAAGCTCAAATTCAAATGGCCGCTGAGGCACCAAGGAACAAATCTTATGCAGCGAAAAAGTCCATTGTCCAGCCAAGCATAACATTTCATGAGGTTAATTTGACCATTTCTGCACGCAAATGAATAATATGACAGCGTCTGCTTCCTCACCTGTCCTGGTAAAAAAACAAACAGTGCCTTCAAAATAAAAGCATTAACAATTACTAAAGTAATGTTCCTGATAAGTTAGTCCATGAAAATCATCTATATTCCACAAACAAAACAGCGAACAAATAAATAAATATAGCTTTAATTAGTAAATACAACTAATTATTGGAGGATATTGAATCAGTTATTTTCATTTACAAATTAAAGAACTGGTTCTCCTCAGTGAATTCAAACAAATGTTGGAGATGCAGCACAGAGCACGCTAAACCCCGAAGGGTTTTAGATAAGAGGACCCAGCAGAGGCGTAGCTACTGTACGAGATATGACACACAAAATGCACACGCTAACAGATGCCATCGTCGAGCGCAGCAACGAATTTTAAGCGGGGTGAGACGGTGGGAATCAATGAACACGGACGGTGCAGCGGCGCGACGCAACGTGGCATCCAAAAGTAGTTCACGACCAGTGGCATTATGAGCTGCGGTTTATTTATTTATTTAATTTTTATGCAAGTTTGTCCTTTATTTTACCAGGCAAAACACCTAAGAACAAATTCTTATTTATGATGACAGCAAAGCGCCAGAAGAAGCACAATAAAATAGGGCTGGAGTCACATCAAAGAATTGTTATTCTTTCCAGGAATCCTTTTTTTAAATGCAGTGTTTGGATGTCTTGTATATGTCAGTGTTTTTTAAATGAAGTCTGCATTAGATTGTAGATTCTTCCACGTCTGAGTGTTTCAAATGGAAAGACAGCTTTGCTAAGTTAAGAACAGACTCCAGGGGCTATAGAGTAAACTCTGGAGACTTAAATATCTGTGTGATTATCAAGAAGGCCTCTCTGTGCTCCTTTAATCACTTGTTTGAATTCACAGTGCTCTTAAAAGTCCACAGGAATCATTGATAAGCAGACCTGGAAGGTTTGGTGGTGTTCCCTCTGGACAGATGCTAACTGGCAAACCAAATGTCTGTATTTTTTTGGTTAGGTATTGTTGAGATTCATGAGCAGTTCCCTGTGTCTGCGATGCTCTTCTCGGCCGCTTGCTGTTGCCATGAGTGCAGTCGGATGGGAGAGCTGCAGCGAGGATTTGGACAGCGTGCTTTTGTGTGCTTTGACCTTAACCGGACTCTGGAGTTTGGCTCCGTGTGGTTCCAGTCCGCCGGCCTCTTCTCTGTCTGATCAGATTGGACCGCAGTTGAATGACACAACTGTTTGCTGGTGCCCGGTGGAGACCGGCTGCCGTTCGGCTGGTGCCAAACTGCCGTCTCGCTGGGAACCCCCCCCCCCCCCCCACACACACACACACACACACACACAGCCCACCCCTCCAACCCAGCGGTGCCTCCCGAACCTCCTGCTGTTCCCCAAAAATAAGAATTATCACAGCAGCCTCATATTGTCACCTCTCATTACTTACATTACCAAATGTCACTCATGCTTGGTTAATTAAAAGGATGATTTCCAAAAATTCTGACTTTGATAAGAATTTAGACAAGAACATTAAAAAAATAAGGCCAAAATGGACATTTTCTTTTGCTGATATCATAAAATATATAAGTGTTAAACGAGCATTTATACGAGGCAGATTGGCAGCCCCCCTTCTGGACTTCTTTGTGATGATGTTGAGTTTGTCCAGCTGGCCAGCTGTCCCACTCTGCTTTCTAAACACAGCAGGAGGAAAATGAAAGGCATCAAGACGGGTTTGTTGCCGGTGATGGATGTCAGAAAAGATTCCACACTGGAGCTGGCGAGCCTTGACATGCCATCCTCCGTAAGAAGAAAGTAATTGGCTTCCTAATTGCTCTCAGAGGCATGTTTTCACTGACCATGCCGTTCCCGGTCAGGCCTTTCAGCCCCAAGTCCCAGTGTCAGTGATCCGGCCCAAACACAAGACAGACAGGAGAGAAAAAAGCCAGCTCTTTCTTTTTCCTCCGGCTTCCTCCCTCCCTGGTATTTCATTATCCTCCAGGAGGCATGTCACTCTTGTGTCTGCAGCTCTGTTTGTCTCCCTCAGGGGGCACTGCCCTCTCCAGCCAAACCTCCCACTCAGTGAACTGTTGAGTCGCACTCAGGATCAACAGGATTTATATTTCTACAGCAGTTTTAAGCATTTTCACTCCTTCATAATTTTTTCTTTCAGCTTTAAAGTGCATTAAGTAATATTAATAGGCCTTATCTTTTCCTTCTGCCAGCTGAAATCCAACAGAAACGGCACAAAAAAATGTTTAAACTATCATTATGCAGAACATGGTAATGATAATATCCTTAAAAAAAAATAATTGCTGGCCTGAATGTCCTGTGATTTGTGGGTAATATGTACTAAACAAGATGGACGTAACGTCAGGAAGAGCAACAGAGGGATCCAGGATGGATAGACATGCAATAAATGAAATTAAATGTACACTGGACAATCAGGAGGACTGGATTATAAGTTTCAAGAGACACAAGCAGCAGGTGAAATTCATTGCTATTCACTGACATCCCTAAAAAAAACACATCTTGCCGGTTATGCAGCAAAAAATCTTCTTATTTCCCCTTTTTATGAACAGCATGTTGACTTTTCAGTGCGGTTGGTAGTTCTGCTGCGAATATGAAAAGGTGCACAAAAGGCTTATGTGTTTGCAGCATCTGTTAGTCATCTCGCTGCTTTAGTCAGCGTCATCTGTGAAATTGTTTGCTCTGCATCTGAATGAGCAAATATCACATTTGAATCCATGTGGATTCTTCACGCTTTTTCTTTTGTACAAAAATGTGTTGATGGAGCAGCTAAAAATGAGGGATCGGTGAAGTCAGAGGACGCGGTGACTCACGAGAAGCCATGACAGAGAGGTTTATATAGGGGGTAGAGAGATTTCAGCAGCCCGCCTGGAATTAAGACTTGCGGTGAAATTGGATGTGTGCGTGGTGTTGGGCCCGGGCCTGATCCACTCTGACAGAGCGGCGTGTCAGATGCAGTTCTCTGAAAAGTACACAGATTGGAGTTTACTTAGACAAATGCTGCAGCAGAGCTTCTTTGGAAGGCCCACATAATCTGGTGTGTCAGGAAACTGAGCTGGCAGAGCCCACAAAAATCACAACTGTGTGCAAGATGGCCGACTGAAACCTGAGTGCCAAAACAATTAACTTCTCCTGGCTGTGAATCCATTGTGCATCCATTGTTCGTTTTTTTTTTTTTTTTTTTTTTTTTTGCCTTGTGTCGAAGGACATCCTTGAAAACGAGATTTATGTCAAGGAGTTTAAACCAGCTAATTTGAATTTAGAAGGACAGCTTAGCCATCCCGCCGGTGATGTAGATCGTTTGACTAAATGCTATGGAAATAAGCAATAAGGACAGGTTTTCTCTCTCAAAACTTAAGAAATGTTTGTCAGGTGCTTGTAACCAACGTGAGCAGCCACATCAAATAAAAAAAAGTTTTTTGGCCAATAGTGCCGCTCACTTTTCTCTCATTTATATGAAATCAGTTCTTTTATAGATCTAAAAGAGATGCTTTTCTTTTTTGTCAGCTTGTGGGAATTTAAAAGTTCAAAGTTATAAAGAAAAGAAAAGTGTTTTAATTAACTATTCATGATCAAAAAAGCAACCCTTTCAAGTTCAAATTCGGGGGGAAAAACATCCTCAGGTTTTATTCATGAGCTAGTTTAGAAAAAAATGTGTTTATAGAAACTGTTAAATAAAACTCTACAGTCTTATCTTGATGCAGATATTTTTAAACCCAGATTGGAGCACATAAGCAATGATTTCAAACCAGTGCGGACAGGTGATGCAAACTGTTAACGTGGAACCTCATCACTTAAATCAAGAGGCTTACTGAAAAAAAAAACATGTTTTAAAGCCTAAATTTCATCATCGTTCTCTTACTCATTGATGTCCTACAGCTGTCGTTCAGTGTAACTGTCCAAAAAGAAAATAAATGAGACATTTCTTTCATGCAGTCTGGTTAAATTCACATCATTTTTCCTGTTATTGTAACCAAAGCACTTATTTGTGTAAAGGCCTGTGTGCTGCTTCAGCACCATGGGCAGCTCCCAGCACGGAAAGAACAAGAGTTCACATGGATAGACGGAAATTACAACCGAATTAATAATGGGCATTCTTGCTTTCAAATAGCACACCCACCCCGTAGACCTCATTTATTTTAATCACAGGACCATGCAGTACCCAAAATCTACTGGAGCGTTACTTGGACATGGGCAGCGTGGAAGCTACACTGCTGGCTTGGCTGCAGCCAGCAGTGATAATTATCGTGTGGGCTGAGGGAGGTGGAGGGGTTTCTCTGTTGTCGCCCGGAGGAACCATTACAACAGATGTTTTGGTTCGAAGGCTCATCTGCCAATACCGGGCTCATCACGATTATGACTCTGTCTCCAAGTGTCAAGACCAGTAAGTTGGTTGTTGCTTGGATAACGGGGATCAGAGGTTATTAGCCTGGCTGTTGTGTGAAGCGCTGCGATGTTCGCAGAGGGGGATGATTAACCTTTCCGCCTTTCTAATTCGTCTTTTTCGTTCGTCAGCTAGCGAGCGATGTCTGTGGAAGCGGCAAGGAGGCAAGAGAAGGCTTACAGGAAGTGCTTTTACATACAAAAACGCAGGTAGGGCTGAAAGGATTAGGCAATTAATCAGTTAATGGATCAACAGCAATGTTGATAGTTGCTTAGTAATTTCTGGGAATCATTTATTATCCAAAAACTGCCAAACATCCGTGTTGTGTTTCAACGTTAAGCTTCTTAAATGCTGCTTTTTGTGTGTGTGTGTTTTATGTCATGAACATATGATTGGACTTGGATTTGGATCACACAAGAGGAAAGAACGTCACGCAAAGTCAGTTGGAGGAGACATAAGCATCGAGGCCGCAAGCAGATTGTCCCATTTTCACCTGCTGCATACCTTCAAACATCCATCTTAGCCTTCTATCTCTGAATGGTGCTATCATGGCCAGAGACGATATTATTCAAGAGCAATTTCAACCCAATTTCATGGGCTGTCTTGATATGGCGGCATCTGATCCCAATCTACAGACTTGATGTTCCCAGGAACAGAAAATCTCTTTGACAGTATCCAGTTTGCCAGTCAAGTGTGTGCCATATGCAGGTTTCTGTAGCTAAAAACCCAAATAACACCTGTGTATCAAAAAAGCACCTTTATCCCCCCCCCACCCCCGCCCCCTCTTCATGCTCAGTTTCACAACCTGGGGTCACGGTGATAACAGCATGCTTGCAAATGAGAGAGCCTCTCCCAAATGAGGAAAATCAAAACTCATGCTAATGCCGTGTCGGAGGCGCCTGATGGCGAACGATAAGCCCTGAGAGTGTCGGTCACAATGCCTGTTTATTTCAATGTCACCCTCACCATGTTATCTATCAAGCTGCCACCACTGTCAATGAGTTCAGTCTCACTCTTCAGGCCAACCTGGCAGCGTGGAGTATGATTTAGGGGAGGCTCTTGTGTTAAATGATAGCGCCGGCACGATCTGATCTGACAACTCACTTGAGTTCAGTGAAATCAAAATGAAAGCATTTTTTATTTTTCAGCCTCCTCACTGCCCCTTTAAAAGTGTTAAATTGGTATTCATTGGGTATTCATCGGCCACTCTTGATGTCATTATTAACTTCGGGGGGGGGGGGGGGAAGCAAAATTATAATTTTGAGACAATTATTGAGCTGGTCGGACGTTGGCAGTCCCGCTGTTTTTTAGACAAAGTGTGTGGGTGGAAATGTTGTGAGAGGCTGTAGGCGTATGAAAGGATGCCCAGTGGGGGAAGGCTCTCTAATGGACAGAGAAGGATGAAGGCAAAACATGAAAGCTTGAGAGGAAACCGACACCATGAGGAGATACAGGAATTGTGAGAAAAGTCAAGATGCCGGCATGAAAGCGTTTCTATGAATCGTCGTATCATAATCATCCTGATTACTTTAGTCTCCTCCAATGTGCCACCGCGATCGGTTCACATCTGTTTGATATGAATCGATGACACTCGAGGTGTTATATCTGAAGTTGAAGTAATTGTCACCCTCTAATCACACTCTCGCGTCACTCTGCGACACCTTTATCAGACTCGAAACCTGTCAGCTTTGTCTGTGTTTGCGATTTTGTGTGTGTGTTTGCGATTGTGTGTGTTTGCGATTGCGTACGTATTAAAAAGATGAAGAAGGGTTTACAGATCCTGTGACTCAAACGTGAAATCAGACCACCAGTCTGTTGGAAGTGTCAATTAGATTCAAAGACGTGGGTGCGTTTTGGTTGAAGACATCCAGGACGAGCCGATTTATTCCATCGCTCAGCCAAATGCTGATGTTGGGTGACCCAGAATTCACACACACACACACACACACACACACACACACACACACACACACACACACACACACACACACACACACACACACACACACACACACACACACACTTTCTTTGCAATGAGATTTTATGCTGTGTAATTTAGCCCGTTGGCATAAACTCTCAAAGTAAAGAAGTCACACGCTCGATCCGTCTTTGTCAAGTAGCAAATCAGATAAGGCAGCAGATATCCTGGTTTTGATTTCCCTGAAAGTGTCCGCGAAAGTTAAAATGCTGCTGAGCAAAAACGTTGACTTCCTTTTCTTTAAGCACGCATTTCAGCCAAAACACCCTCTTCAATCTCAATCTGATCTTTTTTTAAATGACAAATCCGATGAGGCAGCTCTTGTTCATTTTTATAGTCACCGGGTGTTTAACTATTTCTGGTTTGAGCTCATCCACGGGAGCATCATCAGTAAAACACACACCGCGCACTCCAAACAGAATCTAAAGGTCAGCTGCCAGGTGCCTGGAAAGAGCACTTGAAGGGACCGTCTGTCTGAAAACGACATTCAGCGCTCTGGGACGTGTCTGTTTGACACGGATGTCGGGCGGGAAGAAGATGAAACTTAGAAATAGAGATATTTGAAAATCATGACTCATCTCAAAACTGCAGTTTTAGGCACCGGCTTAATTTTTCAGTCCTGAAGATCTCTGCTTGTGAGTACATCATCAAAGGTTGGGTCTCGCCTCTTGACACGAAAACCCTGTCCCTAAATGTCTGCGTCTCCCAGTTGGTCACGCAGTTAGCAGTTGCCAGGCAGATTTCCCTGCGGGGCAGGCTGTAGCTGAGCAAATAGCCTCCCCTCATCTGTATGACTCACCTTTCAGTAGTCGCACCGTGGCCCCTGGCCTCGCCGCCTACATCACTCTGATTCCAACAGATATAACTCCCCAGGCACTGATGTATTCGCCCTGGCCCTCAACCCCTACCACCTCCCACCTCCCACCCCCTCCGGCCCCGCGGCCAACCAAGCACGCAACCAGGGCTGAGAGTCGTTCAAGGTAGGAGGTGGGTTTCTAGCTCCTTTAAACTGAATCTGTCAATATGAGAAAACCAGCCGGCCGACCGGTGTTTGATCGCTGTTGTGTGTGTCTAGTAAACACGGGGGCAGAGACACAGTGGACCGGTGCAAATCGCCTGCAGGGTCATGAGTAATTTTCGGAGTATCATTATACTGAGAAAAGGCATAAATATATCGGATCAGGGATATCAGATCTCCTCTAGTAAAGGCTACAACTCCGTCTTTGATTGGTGTTAAAGCTGGCATGAAACGTCTGTTTGCACCCGGGCTGCCGACAGAGGGCTCCTTTGAATGACCGTGTATTGATTTAAAACATCATTTGAGGTCAGGATCAGGGTCTAAATGTGAGGACCCCCCCCCGCCCCCCTCTCATTTAGCCCCTGGCTGAAAGACCCATTTTCCACAGTTGTGTGCCTCCGTGCGATGTTTGTCATATAAATAGACCGAACACATCCCCTTAACAACTCGGAGAGAGTGTCAGACTCAACGCTGCGCGAGGAACAAGAGTAGATGATAAGAGCTGCTGGGATCTGGGACGACCGCCCCCCCCCGCCCCTCCCGACTCCTTCTCTCCGGCAGACAACAACAAGGATGCTCTTTCTAACTTTCCTTGAACGCTTTGGAGGCAGTAATTGAAAATGGGGGAATCTTTGTGCGCTGCCTTAATAGAGCTGTCCTGCCCTTGCCGCAAAGCAGGGTTAATAACTTTTTCCAGTTCCATTACTACCTGAGATTGGCTTCAGGTGAGTAAAGAGGCTGCACTGGACAAGGGGAAGTGGCCACGGGGCCTCCTCAGCCTCTTCCTATCTCCGCTCACTGCAGCCGGCTCACCTGACAATCATTTACGTGACTTATTATATACAAAAAAAGACTCTCCCATCTTTGTGTGTGTGTGTGTGTCTGGAAATACTATCCTCTAACAAATTAGTTCCTGGCACATGGTGGTGGATACTTGACTGACAGCCTGTAATTAACATGCCAGTTCCCTAACTCATCCGCTTTCAGCAAACTTTAGGTCTTTGTACCTGCAGACATCGGAGCAGCGGTGTATTTGGAGTTTTGTCTCCACTAGTTCATGTTAGTTTATCGGCTGAATGGGTTTGTTATTTGACACGTGTAGGTGCCGATCCATAAAATTGAGGTTTTCTTGTTTGTGTGAAGCAGCGATGAAACTGCAATCGGTTCGCTGCTGGTCATATTTGTCTGATTTTCTTTGATGGCGGAAAAGAAGGAGCTTATCTGAGATCCTGGCAGAGGCATAACGCACGAATTGTTTGTTCTACTAAAATGAATAGTCTGATTGATTTTACCTGGTGGCCAAAAAACCACTTAAATACTGACCGCCAGGATTTGGTGCTGAACTTCAATACTTTCATGACACCGACTGAATCTATACGTAAAAATGTCTTCTTAGGCGACATCCACACTAGCACCCTCCCCCCTTTTTTTTTTTTTTTTTTTTTTTTTTTTAAAGCGCATAACTTTTCTCATTAGACTCAGTGAGCGTTCACAAGTCATAGCCTCTACTGAGTCTAAATCACTCAATTTCACCTAAATCTTACATCAAAATACCTTATTTCACTCTTTTCTAACATGTTTGGCCACTTACCTTTCTTGAGTTGCATGTGCTGCAGTAACTGGAAGCTTGTGCGGCGTTTTGGGAAAATCTGTCAGTTGTAACTTCAGAAAACAAGCTGGGTGATGATCTCCCCCCTAAACTGCATGAGTTGTACCTTAATGTGCAATGTTTTGAAAATGTTCAAATAATAGGACTAAAAATAATGAGTCTTCCAAAAGTAAAGTGTCCTTTTTTCTTCTTTTTTTTTGCTAAAATGTGTCCATAGTCCTGCAGAAGTGTATAAATATATCAAAACTGAAATGTTTTCATCCAAAATACTTGGTTAAAGTTACTTAAATAACTAAGGTAAGGTTTGATAATCTTCAATATAAAAGTACTTTCAAACATTGCTGCCATCATCTAGATAACATTGAGGAAACTGTTTTAGACCTTGTATTACTACTGATGTGAAGGGAAGATTCATTCACTCATTAGTCATAACTGTTGGATAATGAAGCTTAGAAAGACTTAAAAAGTTCAGATTTATCGGCTGAATGTCTCCCCAGTTCAAGGTAACGGTGTTAATTGTATGATGCAGCAATCTATTATGCATGCAAACACAAGCTTTAATTTGCTTAGAGTTTTTGTTGTAATTACACAGTTAGCGCTCCCTTTGGATCAAAACAAGTGTCCTTGCGATGATTATTAGTTTATCCAGATCTGTGGAGCAGTCACTAAGTATCTTGCAGAGGATTACTTTAAACAGCAGGAATTCCCCGTTCTTTGAGCTGTAATCAAATCTGCCAACGGTTTAAATGCTCTGAGCAACTGTTCGCCTGTGAATGATGGAGATGTGTCCCACTTAGGTGCGAGAACACATATAATGTGACTTCATTGGTGTTTTATTGTCATAAAGCAAATTTTAAGCGATAATTTTGGTTTCAATCTAAACGTGTTTCGTTCGTTTCTGGCTCTCGTATTTGCTGAAGACTCCGGGGGAGAGTCGTCGCCGGGGTTGCTTGTTCAGCCAAAGCACTTCCTCATTGATCCAGACTATTGACTCCTGCTCTACTGAAGCGTTTGTGTGGCTCTTCGCTGCTTTTAATTTGTCTTTGGCAAAACATTTACGCTGCTATTTTCTCAACTCCTGTTTAATGTTTAAAAAAAAAAAGCAGCTCTCCTTTTGAATCGCTCGCTGATTTTCAGTGGTGATGTCACTGCTGTAATTTCAGAATATTAAAACTGACATGTCTGCGCCAATGAAGCAGAGTTAGTTTGTATTGATTGGCATTTGCTGCTAAGTATCTTATAACATTTGGTCTGTACAGTAATTGAATTATTTTGGAGCTGAAGTGTGCTGCACTTGGACCAGTTGCTGTTTCTATTTCCTGTTTCTCTACTGTAAAAGCCATGGATTTAAAAAAAAAAAAAAAAAAAAAGGCCAAATGTAATCTAATATCTTAAATCAATTTATACATATATTTATGTATATTTACATTTAGATTTTTGTTGGACAGGAAAGTAGTGTTAAAAAGGACTTTGCTTTGTTTAAGTCGAAATATAAAATGTTTTTCTTACATATTTATATTCAGTTTGATTTCAATGGTGTTAATTGTGTGAACTGCTCATCTCCATAAATCTACAAACCCTCCCTCACTGGAAAATTTTGACAGAATATCTGTAATTTTCAGCCTCAGACACGATGATTAACCGAATCCAAATTATACATACTGTGCTGTCTTCGTAAAGATACCAGTTTTGTACATGCAGAAGAAGAGCAACTCAAATCATTTTTACTGCGGTGTCTTCTCTGCATACATGTATTAAACTGGTTTAAATCATGCTGACGTATAACAACTGCCAAATCATTTTGTGAAAATTAGCAGATAATTCTTGATAAGATGAGTTTAATTGGTGATTTACTGGGTGATTAACTCATGAAACCCAATAAGACGACAAGAGGGAAGTGATATTGGCAAAAGGCTGCTCTCCTTACTGTACCGTACAGTCGGCTGTGGTCTGTGAATCGCGTCGACGTTGATGACAAAATGGACACCGGCAGACCTGGGTCAGGCTGATTTTTGGCAGCTTCATTACTTCCTCAAACAGCGTGAGATTTTGACACCTGTCACACTGAGGAAGCGGGCCAAAACCTGGACCCAGTGGGGAGCAGAGGAGTCCACATGACACGCAGTCCAAATCTGAGCTCAAGAAGAGGGGTTACAAACATTATCTGTCTTCAGTATGTTAATTGTATTAAAACCCATGTCGAGGAGACGGGAATCCATCTTATCAGGGGCGTAAAAAAATACAAAAGAAACCCTGAAAGGATGATGAAGGAGATAGCAGGAATAATAGAAGAGAAGGAGTAGAGAGCAGGGAAGCTGACCCAGTTAGAGAGAAGGATGGAGAGGGAGTGATGTAGGGGGGTGGGGGGGGGAATGTGTGCCAGCATCACCACTGTGTTCGGGGACCCGCTGGGCCATCTGGCGGCCCTGTAATTGGGTTGGGGTTTTACACCTGAGCGGCGCACCTCCAAAGAGCGAGCTGAGCAAAAAAAAAAAAACACACACAAAAGAGGCGGAGATGAGCGGTGTACTGCATGCTGCAGCGTCGTGAAGGTGGGGCTGACGGTGAGAGTTGAGAGCAGCTTAGATCTGTCGTGTCTCCTACATTTGTATGAATCTTTTTTCCTCATGTTTGCATTCATCTGGTATCACCTGTAGTTTACAGGATGGCAAGATTTAATGTGACACCGTCTCAGTGGGGTGGAAAAGGACGAGCGAGTGCAGCCATTTTGTGCAAAAAACAACATTCTCATTTAAAGCTGTCTTCCAAGTGTACTGTAATAGTGACAGGATAGGTATTACCTTTGTAGCGTGATGTCAATTTAATTCATGAGGTATTAAATCTTGCTCTCGTTATTAGAAGGGGCCACCAGTCCAATATTAGACAAATTATCAATATAAAATCAATATAAAATCAGTTAATCATAATCTAAATTGGAATTCTTGTATCGGAACTCAAATCCTTTCATATACTCAGAAAGTTGCTACCATGACACAGTTGGGTCAAATTAAAAGGGTTTATTGCATAACTTCGCACAGTAAATTATTAAATGATAGATATGTTTATATGGATGAGAATGTACAAATTCCTTCGGATTACTGATGGTAAAGTGAAAGATGGAATTTACGACCGGGCTAACAGGGAGAGGATTGAATGAGTGAATTTAAGTCTACAATGATACTTTAGAATTCGCCACCCTGAAGAAACGAGCCAGCGCACCGGAAATAAAAGTTCACATCCTGCAAGGATGTGGGTGTGAAGGCAGCTTGATGGGTCCTTCTCAGGATCACAGAGATAACGGGTGAGGAGATGTGATGTCTGGTATTTTTAGAGAAATGGATCAATGCATGTATGCTACACCTTTGTGTTGCCGTGATTACATTGTGATGACAGCCCTGTGAAAGTGAAAAAGGTCAACACTCTGCGGTTTTCCATAAAGCTAAATAAGCCCTGATCCGCTCTAAATGAGGCCGGGTTTCAAGTGGACCGCCTGCTGCCGTGGCGCCGCAGACAATGACGATAACACGGCAGTTGTCATCTTATACTGGAATGGGCGAGCAGTCATTAAGGCACGAATACGAGCTGAATTAATGTTTCATGTTTTGGCCAGCGATATGAGGTCTGATGTGAGAGGCATCACAGACGCCGCGGGCGGTCCTCCACACACACACACACACACACACACACACACACACACACACACACACACACTGGCTGTCTTTTCCGTTTGACATTTTGTACTAAAAAGCATCGGTCAGACGCCGGCCGGAGGAAAATTACGAGATATCAAAGCGCCGAACATCTTTTCATTCTGATGCACGTGTCATAAAGAGATGATGTCATTTACATGAAAATTTGCACCTTCTGTGTGTCGAACTCCTTCGGTAGCTCCTTATGTCTTACACATCCCTCTATAAACATGGTGAAGCATCCTGTTTGTCTCTCACATCAGACATAAGATTACTAAGGAAGATTGAGTGGAAGCCTGTGCGCACCCCCACCCCCACCCCCTCCACACACACCCCTCTCACCCCACTCCTCTCCTTTTCCTCTTGTGGCTTGATCAATCCTTTTTCTATAGAAGAAGCCTCCCACATGCACTCCGCAGAGCATCATTGTGCTCCCTAAAAGTCCTCGCCTGTGCTGAAGTATCTCTGTCATTGCCACGCGGGCCTCTCAATGGATCAGCGCCCACACTAACCTTGCAACATTTCAAAGGGAGACCAAAGGGAGGCAGAGCGAAAGCAGACACGCGTAGGCGTTCGTGCGGGTAAAAGGGGGGAGGTGGAGAGGGCCAAGGTAACCAACGGCTGCTTGGTTTATTGAAGCCCATCGCCACGCTTTACCTGAACTTCAGTTATCTTTAATGAATCATCTTTTTTCTTGCTTTTGATTATAAGGTGTTGTTTTAACTAGGCTCTGTAATTTTCTGCGTGTGTTCGGTGCAGCAGCGGGCCCACATGACGTCTCTGGAAAACATCAGTCGGTGATAGACGAAGATGTTGTTAAGGGAGTGTTAGTGAAGTGTTTAAAATCACAGCTGGAGGGTGCAGTGCTATCATGCTTTCACAGTATGTTGGGAAGCAGCAGTTGGCGAATGTGTAGCAATTGTGAACAATGCCGCATGCGAGCAAAGTACAGTCTCTTTTATTTAGGTTCGGTGTCAACGCACGGCATTCAAACGTAGTTTAATCAGCTGAGTCATCCAAAAGGCGTGTTGGTGTTTCCGTTTTATTGCACCGATGTCACATTTTTACAGTTACAGAGTCCTGAATGTCTTGTGAGGTTCAACATCACCTGTAAGACCGATTTAATGATTCTGAGAGACAAAATAAAACTATGATGAATATAATGATGAATATGTCTGTGAGGCAATCTCACATTTACAACCATCACCTCGTTGATAAATTATATAAAAGCAGAACTATTTATTCAAGTTCCTGTTATTTTACAAGAGAACTGTAAAAAGATGAAAACCAACCATTACCAGCTATTACTTGCATGTAGGACAATTAAACAAGGTCATGTATCACTGTCAAGAATGATTTATATTTTCCTGCAGGTCTATTAATAGATTTGCATGGTTTTAAATGAACAGCAGACAGAAGAAAAGAAGTCGTAATGATTAACTTAAAGGAATATTATGGTGCTAATTGCATCTAGGCTAAAACTATAACATATCTTCATGTTCAAGTGAGGATGCCCTTCGGAGCAAAAAGTGCAGCCAAAACAAAGATTACACTATTTGAATAAATGCAAAAATTTGATTAAATAGATGTTCTTTTTGTATTCTGTCAATTTAGCTGTGTGCTTCAGAGTCCTTGATGTTCAAACCAGCAGTAGATCAGATTAGCTAATCTTCCAGTGAGGCTGGTCAGGAGTGAGGCTTTACCACATATGTTTAATGGATTATGTTTTTAGTCTCTTCCTCCTTCTCATCCGGCTGTTGGTTGTATTTGAATTTGAATAATCGTGTTGCCTCTGATGTTCTGTATTCTTTGCAGTTTAAAAAATTTCCCCTCGGGGATTAGGTAGGTAGGTAGGTATATACTTTATTAATCCCCGAGGGGAAATTTTTTCGCCACAGCAGCATACATACAGGAGCAATAATAGAAACAATAGAATAAAATAATAATAGAATAGAATAATATAATAGAAAAGCAATAAAATAAACTAATAACAAGGGGAGGGGAGCTGCTGCAACAGGCTGCCGCTAGCGCGGCCTACCTACCAGTTTATATTTCCTTCATATCACACTTCACAATGCAATAAATTTCTGTCGCACATCATGTAATGTGCTTGACATGTCGTGTGATGTCAGTGTCGGTATTCAGACCTCTGCACAAAGGACATGAGTATTAATTTATTATGCCTTAATCTCCTGGCAATTATCTGTACACAGTTTTCTCATATATTTATTCTCCTACTCAAACAGTCTTTTTTTTTTTTTTTTTTTTTTTTAAACAAATTGCCTTTTGTTGGTCATTATTCAGTTTTAAAAGACAATGTTTGATATAGAGACCAAATAGCTGCTGTCCATGGTCCTGACCTATTAGCTGCTGTCCATGGTCCTGACCTAATGATCGCTATCCATGGTCCTGACCATATGATCACTGTCCGTGGCCCTGACCTATTGACCTGTCATTGGTCCTGACCTGATGGCCCCCGTTCGTGGTCTTGAATTAATGGTCGCTGCCCATGGTTGCTTGTGTATTCTTTCAGTGAGAGTCGTGATATTTACAGCCGTCAACTGTTCTTTCATAGATACACACGACCTATGAAAAATGGCAGTATACTTTTGAAAAGGCTAAATAGTTCCATCTTGATTTAGTATGTGAATGTAGCATCAAAGTGCTTAACAGTTTCACAAGTTTTATCATCTTGAAACATAAGGCAGGTTAAATATGTTTCGTACTTTAGGTGAAAACTAAGTTTCGAGTAAATCAAAGATTGGATAAAATCACATCTAACAGTACAAGGAATGTTTTTTTGAAGATTTAATTTTTACTGCTTTTGGATTCCATTGAGAGTTGTGTTGTCTGCAAACCATAATGGAGCATTTTCCCCCACTTTTGTAGCAATAACTGTAAATTTGTCCTTCATAGTAGGCCTCAGCCACAATTCGATACCACTTGGTCCCAGCTACCAGGAGTCAGATTGCATCATAACTGCAAGTAATCTCGTCCAAGAATAATACTATTTGTATTCAATGGCCAGTCTATTTGGTTTAGATTGTTGTTACTGCAGCTGGTCTCAACAGTAGCAGTGGTGAGCTATATTTTAGAGAAAGTGAGGTCAGATTGAATTCCCAGATTGGCTGGGAAATCTAGAAGAATACAGAGAATGAGAAATGGTCGGACCTCCTCCAACTACATTCAGAGCCAAGTCAAAAAGGGAATATGACACAACACAACGGCTCAAATGAAACTGCACAGCTGCCAACAGCTGATCATAGGTGTCTCTTACCAAGATGTGATTGTGAGGCAGGTGAGCGGCTTGGCATCGATGAATTCCCGGAAATGAAACGGGTTCCCTTCTTGCTAAGTACTCCCAAATCCTTAGAAAGCTTAAAGTGGTAGAATACAGTTAACTTTGCCAGAAAGGCACAAATACTGAAAAGACACTTTGTATCTCTAATGCAATTCAGTCTAAATTGCCTCACTGCTCTTGCAAAGCTCATTTTATACATTTGAAGAAACACATACATTTGAATTCAGCTCTCTGCAGCTTTCTCTCCTACATGTTTTTAAAGATTGTATTAGGATGAATTACCACAGCAGTCTGCCCTCAGCTCTTTGATATTTAGAAACTAGCACTAGAGACAGTTCTGAGGGTTACATTCAGATTTTTTCAATTACATTAAAAAAAACCTTTAACAGTCTTCCTGTCACAATCTGTCACAAGCTTTTACAACAACAATACAAATGGGAAAATATGAGTTTAATGTGGAGCGACTGTGGCAGAGGAAGAAAATGAGGCCATCAATCTTCACTGTGTACTGGTTTACTTTAGTACGCCATTATCCTCTTGGATTGCTATGGTGACACAGCCAAATTACAACCTGCACAGCAAGACTAGGCAATAAATAGTTTCCGTCCGCAGTGGAATTGTTGTGGCATTGCTGCTTTGCCACGACTGTCATGTGTCGTGATACTAAGTTCTGCATCAGGGATACCAGGGAAATAGGCCCTTGTTAACTGTCAGTGATAATGAATAGAAATCAGTACTTTAAATCAGCTTTTACTTTGTTAAAACATTTGATTTTCTCCCCCCAAAACTGCAGCAGTTTTTATATATTTGTGTTATTTGGGCTAAAAATGAAAATATTTGCACTGAAGGACATTCAGTTTCCTGCTGAGCGTGTGATTATATTTTATTGCTTACTGTACATTACAATAATAGAGTTTTTAGTGCCATAGTAATATCTTGTAAGGGTCTTCCATTGTTGTCTTATGGCAGTATTGAAATAACGTGGAAACTTCGTGTGGAACCGACCTCCCACAGTGAGTGAGGTGATGACTAACGTGTTCAGTGATGAGGCCACTGTGAGTGCATTACACATGTACTGACACACGAGTGCAACCACACACACACAGCGGTGGTTAACATGAGAGTTGCACTGTTTCCTTCTGCACCCTCACAAAAGACCTGTATGTAAAGCAAACACACCTGGTGTGTACAAAGAGCTCCAGTCGACTTGTAATCTTCTCTTCTCTGCGACATTATGTGCCGTACCTTTGGCTGATCTGTGAAAGCGCAGAATTTCAATTAGGCCGGCAGCAGTGCTGAGATTCATGGCCTGTGTTGTGCGAGAGTAATAAATAATCATTTTGTCTTTGCTCTGTGATGTTAATCTGGAGTTTAAGCAATGAGTGAGTAGCTTTGTTCTGAATTCAGCGCCCTGGACAATTCATCCAGGACCTCAGTTGATGTTTACTCAGGCTGAGCCAGCAGCTGCTCACACGGTCTGCGTCAGCTCAGTCATCTGACGAGGCGAGCGTGCTGCCACTGACATGCATCTGTCACCGCAGCAAGAAAAATGAAAAAAACAAAAAATCTAACCCGGTCTGTTTCCTCTTACTCTTTCTCCGCTTGTCCAGCATCTGCCTGGCTGTCCAGCATCGCCACCATGAACGAGAGTCGAAGGGAAGCGCTGGCAGCCCCCGAGCCCACCACCGCCTTCTCCTCCTACGCGGCCGGCACCAACACCACCAACATGGCCGGCCCGGGCACGGGCGAGAAGGACGAAGCCTTCTCCAAGCTGAAGGACAAGTTCATGAACGAGCTGAACAAAATCCCGTGTGAGTGTCTTTCTTTTCTCCCGATCTAACAGAGGGACAACAAAAGAGCTGAAACAATTAGTCCATTAGTGGAGAGAATTATTCAGCAGCTATTTACGTAATTGGCTTATCATTGAAGTCCACTTAATTTCAGCAAACCTCCTAAAAATCACTGGTTCCAGCTTTAAAAATGTAAAAATGAGGGTGACTCTTGAGTTGAGAATGAGCACCGTGATGTGCACGAAGCAGGGCAACAATATCAATAACAATAATAATAGGTTGATCAACATCAGTACCTAAGTAACGCACATTTTTGTGATTTCACCATGGACCTGAAACTTGAGCAGAGAGCACATATCGAATTTAGTGTCAAACTCACAGAGACCTTTGAAATGCTTCAGAAAGTCTACGGCGATGAAGCAACGAGCCGGGCGAGATGTTCTGAGTGACATTAACGTTTCTAGAGGGGCAGAACGTCACTGAAGAAGGCGCGTCAGGTCAGGAGACACCAGGTGGGTTTTTCTTTGACATTGTCGGGGTTGTTGCACTGTGAATTTGTCCCCCGGGGTCAGACTGTCAACACAGAGTTTTACTGGGACCTTCTGAGGCATGAGTGAAAAACATTCACTGTAAACCACCTGAACTGTGGCCTGATGGCACTTCGATTTCTCCAACAAAACAACAAGAATTGAACGTACGCTCTCTGCTCAAGTTTCAGGTTCATGTTGAAATCTCAAATGTTCACTTCGCAATGGACACAAAAACATCTGTAACTCAGGTGCTGATGTCGATCAACTGACGAAATTTGAAATACTTACTGACAAAAGTTATTGCTTCCCCCTCCTCTATGCATGTCATGGTGCTGCGCTCTGTTTGTGCTCAACAGGAACAGTCTCGAACCTTTCGATTAGCTACGTACATGTTGGTTTCCTTTGTCTTTTGTTACAGTAAAGTGTAAATCTTCGAATTTTTGACTGTTGATCAGACAAAACCACCATTTAAGGATGTCTGCATCCGTTTTGGGAAATTGGGAAATTTTTCACTTTTCTGTGGCATTTTATAGACAAAATTATTCAGTTAAGCAAAGAAAAATCCTCACAACCATCAATAATAATAAAAAACAACTTTTGTCACCCCAAACATTTTTCAATCAATGATACTCTTTTGTCAAACAATGAAAGAGAAAATATGGGTCCAACACTCCTGCTATTGACTGACCAGATTAGAGCGCATCGAATTCTTCGATTTAATTTCTGTGCAGTGTTTAAGATGGATTCAGTGATAAATATTAAATATGACTCAATGAAAAGTGCATTAATACCAAAAAGATGAAAGTACTTACTGAGTCATCGGTGCTGTTTTTCTGTCACTTTCCAACTAGACGTGATTCACGTACAATTTCTCTCCCCTTGAATTAAAATGAACTCAACCATTCGATGTGATTCTGGTGCAACCACGCCTGAACAATGAATCAGCAGTCTTTGTGGTTAAACTTCTTTTGTAGATGACGCATGACAAACAGCCAGTGTCAGCCACGACCTTCGACAAAGACTTCCAGTGACTCGAGCAGACTAGTTATTTACTTATTCATCTTCTGTTGTGATGCTTCTGAGTCAAAGTAGTAACAACAGTTGAAGTATTTCCTGCGGCTCAGATGTGATTGTCTTCCCAAATTATCTCGCGAAAGACATAATCTCATTTGAAGTGGAGAACAAACACCTGGCAACAATAATTCAAATGTTTGACGTGATTAATAAAAACATTATGCGGAGCAGCTTTTATCATTCGCAGTTCGATTTTCTGTTTTTCTGTCTCGCTTGTGCTTCCCGTCAAAACTGCCTCCCTGACTTTGACATAATACAACCCCAACAGTCCTTTTTTAGCACTAAACCTTCCAACCACATACTTCCACATGTTCCACTTGTTTGTTGTTTTTTTGCCCGAAGAATTTCGCAGCATTAAGCATGTGAGAAGACGGTTGTCATTGTGTCATTCAGGATAAAGCACTTGTCAGGAGATTGAGCAGAAATCTAAATATAGATATATCCACAGGCTCACGTGGCGCTAATATTCTCAACAGGAAATGGCTCCTGAGGAAGAGGAGCCCTATTTCTTCACCAAGGACACAAACAAACGCCACCAGTCACATTCCTCCATTTCTCAGGTTTAATGGCACACGGAGAAAAATTCCTCCGTCTCCAGAGGAACGGCTGTTTGTACCGAGCAGCATATTTACCAAAATATAACCTGTAATTTATATTCAAATAACTCCCATGGCGGAAACTAGAGAGCTTCAGCTTCATGTGGGCTTAAACGGGACATACTGTAGATGGGAAATGGAAACGCATTTTTGCCGCAGAGGATGAATGAAAAGGACCAACAATGTTTCGTTTTGTGGTTGACTGAGGTTGATGTCAACGAGACGTATTGCAATTACCTCCAGATGTAGTCCAAGCCCGACACTTCTGGTGCTCGAGCAGACACTTTTATTTTGTTTTGAAGAACTAAATGCAAAACAGTTCTCCTAGATCATCCCCCCCCAAAAAAAAAAAAAAATCGCCAACCAGGTCTTACTTCTTACTTTTTTTCTCTCTCCTCATCCTCTCAACCAAAAAGCAGTGACTCGGCTCCCCCGGTGCTGCCGAGCCGATGATGAATGCCCAAAGAGTTGTTTACTCCGTGGAATATCGATACTGTCTGGAGAAAAGCCAGGTAGCGAAATTTAACAAGGATCTGTGGGAGAAAGGCAAAACTGCACGCTCAGCACGGCTTCGTTACCGCGGCCGCAGAAGATCTTCTTTCGGGATTATAACTCGGTTTAAGCCCTGCAGGCTTTGAGTGTGTTGGCATGGAGCTGTCACACTGGCCCAACTCCCTGCTGGATTTCTGTCCATGATCTCCATGTTGCGGATATCGCCTCGGCCACATGTGTTGGCTGATGGCTCTAGCGTGCAAAAACCAATACACTTTATTTCAATCTGTATAAATTGACTTTTTAATTTGAGATATTCAAAGGATATTTTGAGAAATTTTGTCTCAGTTTGGTGAGTTTTGTTCATAAATAGATGGTTTTGGTTTGGTCTTTGGATCCCATTTCATACACTGTAAGGCTTCAGGTATATATTATTTAGTAGTCAGTTGAGTATGTCTTAATTAATGAGTTAAATAAGATGTCTATAAAATGCCAGAAAGTAGTCACATGTCCCCAGAGGTCAAGGTGACGTCTTCAAATTGATTGTTTTGTCTGATCCAAGAACTAGGAAAAGATCCCCAACCTGGATAAACGTAGTAAATAGTACAACATATGAACAATAAACGGGAGAAACAAACCTGTTCAGCAATAAATAAATAAAAACAGGCATAAGTCATAATTCAAATATATTTGTGAACAACAAAGCCAACAAAAAGAGGTCAATGATCAATTCTTCCTCTTACACATAAACATGAGCGCGCACACACACACACACACACACACACACACACACACACACACACACACACACTGAGGTCCGACTATGTAATCGCACCAAACCACGCTGTGACTTTTCATTGAAGAGAGCGGTCGCCTGTGAGGAAACCAGCATATTGGATTTCTTAGCAAGTTTTCTAAACACCCGAGGCTTTACTTCCCGATAACAATTAACCTCTGAGCGCAGAAGCTGTTTGATCTGTTTGACTGCTGGCAGCAGCCATTACTCCAAATAACACAGACAAGCGATTGACATTTCAGGGAAATAAATAATTGCATTTCTCTCTTTCTTCTTCTTTTATCAGAGGCTTTGTGCTTTTAGGTGACCAAAGGGACTCTCGAACTTTGTAAACGGCCGCAAAAAGTCTCTCCATCAAGTCTTAAAATCTTGGGTTTCATAAAACAAAAGAAGAATCTGTCCGTCAAATGATATTTTAAGCAAAGAATACTTCAATTGTAAAGCAATACACTCCTTTGAATCCAGACATCCCGAGTTAACTTTACTGCTTTTAAGTCACAAACTTTTCTCTTCTGCACTCTGCTGCAGACTTTTGGTACTTTTTGGCAGTCAAATTCTTCCCAGACTGCCAATATCGTTTTTCATCACGTCCCCGCTGCGTACTCGTCAAAAGCAAAGTGATTTTAATGTGAATACACCTTTACTCTGAAATTACCACTTATTTCACTTCAGCTCACAGGATTTTCTGGAAATTAATTGGATCTACTATTTCTGATAGAAATCTGAGTTAAACACAGAACAGAATAGCAATCCATAATTTGATCAAGTTACAAAGAATAGCAGCTAATTTGAAATTAAATACTGTTTTGTATGAACGGGCGAACTCGCATAGAGGATATTTGAATACTGTGTCCACTGTTATCAACTCGCAGCTTATTGAACAGCTTATCATTGTTGCAGATAGTTGGATGATGCTCCCTGCTGCAGTCATATTGTTTGCTCAAACAAGCCACAGTGGGGAAAGGCCATGGACGGACTGTTGCTCTCGATGGCATAACAAGATATAATGTCAAGGTTAATTGACCAACAGGGTCCTGTCACATTGGATTAGTGTGGGCTGGAAGTGGATATAACGCAGATGCAATATAACACACTCACATACACACCCGGCCCTTTTAAATGTGCCCGTCCTGTTCGAGAAGCCTTTTTCTCTCTAATGTAAAGTGCTTTGTGTTGCCAGGGAGGTAGATGAGGATGAATCTCCTTTTAATTATAGAAATGAGTCAGAACAGAGACGTAAATCTTCATGACTTTAATTTAAAGTATTCATCCATGCAAGTGGCAAAACCTCACGCTAATCACATTCAAGGCAGTGGAGTGAATATAAATTGATGTTATTCTTGAGATTTGTTTATATCTGTGGAGTTTTATGTGGTAGATCACGCTCCTACATCCACACATATTAGTCTTTAATGTGCAAGTTACATCAGTCAATTTCTCTACTTTCTCTGATTTAAAGTCACAAAATCAGATTCTTTCCTGAGTTGTTTCTGCATAATTTAAAGTACTATTAAGGAGATATTCTGGTTTATTACAAGCTTCCATCGTGTTTGTAGAGGTTTACACATCATCTTTCCGCAGTGACGTCGAAAAGAAACATGAGCACACAAAAGGTCAAACACTTGTTTATCCAGATGATCTTAAACCACTTAATTCAGATTCAAAACTAAAAATGAGTGCATCCAGTTCTCATGAGTTCAAAATGATCTCACTCTCTGACACAGAACCTCCTGTTGTGGGAATGACTCACAGACTTGCATATATTTAATCCTCTTTTCTCTCACTCCATCTGTAGGGAGTCACCTACAATATGTTTGAAAGACCTAAAATGTCAGCTAGGGAAAGTTGACTTTTTGCTTCACGTTGAGGTTATTGCTCTTTGACATCCTCTCATTTCTCAAAACTGAAGTCTAATAAGCTCTTCTGTGGGATCTTAAACCCACTGCTGTCAGAAAAAAAATCACCAAAATCAATTTGAGCTTAGGTTTTGCAGTAAATGATATTTCTTATTCCACTTGCTGAATATACCGTAGAGCTTCCTCTACCATTGTTGTAGGAGGACGGGACACCCTAACCCTCCCCTTTAAGTGATGAAATATTTTATTTGAATTATTTGTGTAATTTATGTGCGCCTGTTTTCTTTCAGCGCAGAGTCTCTGCTGCGTTTTTGCTGTCATAGGTCGCGTTTTGTCTGTTTAAGGGCGGGGCTTAGCCACCGATACACACCCAGGGAGCAGAGCGAAGGAGAGACATGTGAAGTGAAGATAACATGACTCGTTAGGTGACCCCAACCGCAATAAAAGTGCAGTAAACGCCTATAAGATTGATTTATTAATCGACAGGTGTCAAAACAGGCCAAAATATCTGCTTCTTTTACCCATTGTAAATCTGGCGACAGTACTGACCCACCTCCTCAAAGAAGTCAGCCTATGAGAAAACACTGACACTCTTCTATGGTATTCATTCAATGGTAGACGTTTTTATACTGTTGTGTTGGGCAACACAAAAATAAACGTTATAAGAGGTAGGGATGCATAAAATGTCCAAAGTTAAATATCCTGAATCGGCACCATCCAATTTTTTTTTTTTTTAGCTTTCTTCGTCATCACGTAAATGAGGCCACCAAGCATTTAGATTGAAAAAGAATATCTTGAGAGAGAATTGTGATCTAAATACTTATTTTATGCAGAATCGTGCGGCCCTTCTAAGAAGTAATGAAAATGGTTATGTCCCGCGTTTGAGCATTTGGCGTAAAGGTCAAGAACATTTTTTTTTAGAAATCCGTTTATAGAAGCTGCAGAGGTGAGGACCGCTGTGGAAGGATGCACTACGAACATTATTATGTCACTTACGGTGTCCGAGGCACTCCGAAGGCGCCTCATTGTTCCGTGCTCCTTTTGCCGTTGCCGAAAAGTGATTTCAGCCTTCAGGAACAGCAAACATAGATTTCATCATGCGCGACCCCGGCCATTAGAGAAACTCCATTTTCCCGTGGCGCGTCGCGGAACCGGAGATAAGTGTCGGGAGTCGAAGTGCAGCGCGCGCGCTGGCGACGCTCCCTCTCGCTCCTCTCTTTCACTTTCTCGCTCTGCTCGTGTGAGACACTCACGCAGTGTAGTTAATTAGGGAATGCTTTTATTGCTTTCTGGGACTCAGGTTCCTTTAATTAAGGAACACAGAAGTGCCTTTCACTGGAAGACGTGCGCTTGATGAATAAGATAAGGGACGGGCTCACGCATTGATTTCCACTGTAACTGTCTAAATGGAGTTCCATCAGGCGTCGGTGAAATGCCAGAGTGACTGTCGAGTGACGTAAGCACCAAAGAGAGATTTTACAGTATATTTATTCTGATTTCCGTTCATCAGAGCTTCCATTTGTAGAGGAATAAAAAAAATCAAATAAAAAAAAAAAATCACCATCCCACAGTTTCAGAAGAGAGGCGATTGCTGATCACTGCGGTGTGCCGGCTTGAAACTCAGACCTTCAGACGCTGTCTCCCTACCTTACCTTGTGTTTGGATTTGAACGAGCGAGGTGAAAGTAGCTTTAAACGTGGCACAGTGTCCCCAGAGGTATGAGACTGTGACACTTCGGATACTTCTGCTTTGACCGCAGGCTTGAAGGTCTCCAGAGTTTGAAAAATGCTTCATCTCAACCGTTATGTTTTTTTTCAAGGTTTGGAATATGCTTGAATTTCAATGTACTCCTTGAAATACTTGATCTCAACATAATCTGCTGCGTCTTCTAAACGATCATTAATATAAGCCAAAAATCGTCGTCGTATTCGTTTCTTTTCTCTCACTCACAGACAGAGTGGGGCTACATTTCTACAAGTATCACAACTACCAGGTTGAAGACCTCTGTATCAGAGAACAGGTGGATTTAAAAAAATAATAATAATAAATAAATCCACCTGTTCTGGGCAACAACAAATATTATCTTCTTCCTTGTGTTGACTCGTCATTCATAGCTAAATAAATCCTCTCGTGATTCCTTACTCTGAGAATTAGTAAGCATTGAATAAATATGATCAAAACATTCAGCCGAAGCAACTGGTAATAAAATACAAAGCGACAAAATACATTGATTGCTGTGAGGATAAAAGAATTTTGTAAACGTAATTTTTTTTCCAACTACATTTGTCTAAACAATTCAGACGACAAACGCTTCTGGAGTTTGTGCATTTTTGGGTTCGACAACTTTGAAAGTGATTTAAAAGTGCTTGAATTTTGCTTTTAAAAAGCTGAAGTTTTAATATGAGCAGCAGTATTTTCCAAAAGAACTCAAACAGTCGCCAGAACTTACTTCTCGACAAAGTTGTACACGCAGGTACTAAATGTAAATACACCTGGTACCGTTTTCTAATAAGGCAGTCATTATAAAGTGTTTGGAAGTTGTAATGGCTTTAATAAAGGTAAATACTTGTGAAAAATGTGACTTTCCTTTGATTTGGTTACTAAATCTTCTCGGCGCATAAATATACACAATATTTACAAATTCCCAGTCGATATTTACGCTCTTTTTATGCAACACCACCTGACCCGCAGTTCATTCTGTGTATCGTGTCCGGTTTCTAAAGGAAGCGCTACCGGTTTCAGGTGGCTCATCGCAAACGAGGCCTGTTCCGCGTCGCCTCCATTACGGCACCGCTCCGAGGCGAAGCCAAAGCTGTAGATCCTAAAGTTATCTTAGAGCATCACTCACTGTTTTCTCTTGGATGAGAGTGCTTATTGATTTTGTCAACAGAGAATCGATTTTTCTTTCTCCCCCCCCCCTCTCTCTTACTCTCTCTCTCTCTCATCTGGAACCACAGCCGAATGCTGGCGAGCAAAAACCCCAGACTGATAGACTGTAATATACTTTTCTGTTGTGATATGTCTTTCTGGAGCTTTTCCTGATAAAGTCTTCATTGAGTTTCAGTTTGACCTGCTTCATACGTCCTCATGGTTTCTTTCCTGAGATGAGTGACAGTGTACGTCTTGTGGGATTTCTTTTTTTTTTTTTTTGCTCCTAAAATGGGCGCATTGGTCCATTTTAAAATGAGGGTTGGGCTGCCAGGTGTTTGGTGTCCCTCTTTGTTGAGGTCTCTCATTATTTTCAACCCATCTGGACTTTGCGCCGTCTCTCGGGTCCTTAAAGCAACCCGCCTGTCCTTCCGTCACCGTGTTTGTGTGGCGTGTCGGCAGCAGGAAGCCGACCGCTGAGGAAAGTTGAGATAGGTGTCACCGTGTTTGTAGCTGGCTGTCAATGTGTTGTTGAGTGTCTGACGATGTGAATGTGACTGCTGCTTGTCCCATTTCTCCAGTCAGGTCCATACGACATATGGTGGAGGGGGTGGGGAGGGGGGACAGCCATTCATTCGCCCCGACATGATTTTATCATCTTGTAAGCTGTTTTAATTATAACGGAGAAACGAGTGTTTAAAATCTTACTGTTTCTTCAAAATATACATTTTTAAGAATAACATGAGTTATACATTTTGTTTGGGTGTTATTTACACACAAACTGGCTGGAAAATCTCCAAAACTGTTGTTCTGGACTTCTGACCTGTATAAGAATCAGACGATGACATTACATTTTTTTACTCTTTCTTAATCAAATCCAGGTTGTGTTTTATGACTTTTTTTGTGAAATTATCAGGAACTATCGCTGTGAAGTACTCACAAAAGTGAGATATAAATTTCAATAAATCCCTGTACTTCGTAAATAACCCCAGGCTTTATCATCCCCGTTGATTTTCACTGATATTTTCATACTTTTTGTATGAATTATTCTGTGTGAAATGTTAAACATGTTAAAATGTCTTAAAGCTAGTCAGAGTTACTCGAGGGAATTTTAGTTTAAAAAATAACTTGTTTTTTTTCCAGCTGTTCGTTTGACCTCGTTGTGATTCTGAGGATGTTTCCTATGTCTTCAAAGATTCTTCTAATCATCAGGATAAAAGAAAAGTTCCCACACGGTGTACAAGGAAAACCACTTTTAATTAGTTTCATAAAACGGCTTTCTCAAATTAATGGCTGCAGGAAATGACATTATCTTGCTCAATTTGAGTGACATAACACAAAAATTAAGGGCAACGCTGCCAGTGGATGAACTTGTTATAATTAATAATGCAATATTTGTATGATTTTAGCATCTTTTTTAGAATGGAAGAGTGAATTAATTATTAATATTGCCTGTATTTCCTCCAAACTTTACCGGTGAAGAAACTAAAGTGAAAAAAAAGCCTTAAATTAGGATGGACGGACGACGACGTTGATTCTCAAAATGTTGTCTCCTCTGAACTCAAAATGTCCAGCTCTCGTGTAACCACTGAGATTAAGTTCGGCAGCTCGGCCTTTTAGGAAAGTTTTTGTCTGAGCCTGCAGTCTATCTGTAAAAAAAAAAAAAAAAAAAATTCAAAGCCTTAAATCCCCGAACACAAAAGATTAATTTCAGACTACGTTTAAAAGGTAATATGGCAGCAGAGAGAACAATGCGAGGCGAACCCCGTTTAGTTTTACTGCATCATCGGATTGTCACGGTCGTACTTGCGTTAATGCCTCTCGATCACACCCTGCAAAATTACCGCAGCCCTCGCTCCCAGCAACTTCTGCGTTGCCGCTGATTGCCGTGAAAGTGTCAGCCGTCTGAGAATCTTTTGTTTAAATGGCAAGTGGAAAATGCCAACATCTGTTACTTCCGCTAAATTGGCTGAAGCTGTTCAATCGGGTCTCGTCCCGCTAGTCGGCGCCGATCGTTAGAAGTCTGCCACGTCTCGGTGGAGCCGGGCGCTTGGTGTGGCCACTCTGGAGGCGCATTTCCCTGCTTTTTATCTCACCTGTCAGTTGGTTTGATCGCTCTGTTTTCATGTTTTATTTCTGCCGGACGTCTTAACGCAAAACTTTTCTGCACCGCTTTGTTGTCTCCGCAGTGCCGTCATGGGCCATCGTCTCCATCGCCTTAGTGGCCATCATCCTGGTGTTGGCTTGCTGCTTCTGCATCTGCAAAAAATGGATATTCAAGAAGAAAAACAAAAAGAAGGGCAAAGACAAGGGCAAAAATGCCATCAACATGATGGACGTCAAAGATGGAGGCAAAACCGAGGTACAGACTATTGTTGTTTAAATTTCAGACAGATAACTGCTCTTTGAACTTTGATTTAATAACACACCTACTGCCAAAAAAGAGGCTGTTCATGAATGCTGTTTGCATGATAATATGCAAGAAATTATTTGTCTTAAATATAGCCAATAATGCTTTTGATGTTTTGAATTTTAGAGCTTATAATTCTACGCAATATTTATCGATCACATTGACCCTAATTCTATCAGTGTCACTGCAATGGCTGCTACTGTACAGTATGTATTCTGTATTTATGATGTATTTACTGCTGCCAAAAGAGATACATACAGTATTATTTACTCTGACATTTTCACCATTTAATTTAAAAAGTATTCAGCCTAATTGCAGGAGAGTTAATGGAAGTCATTTAGATGACTTCAGATTTAAGAGAGAGCCTTTCAATCTCTCTGTTGTTGTTTTTTTCTCCTGCTTATAGTTCCTGTGTGTTCCTTTATTTATTTTTTATTTATTTTTATTTTTTTTGGGGGGGGGGGTCATATGAGGACCTGCTCACTTGTTGAGGAGTGTGAGTAACGTTTGCTGTGCAATGAAGTGGTATCCACCCAGAGAAATGACATCACCAAACCATAAACAAACGGGACGGGGTTTTTTCGTTCACCGGTACCGGAGGGAGGAGGGGGGGAGGGTGTTAACGCGCTAATTGCACCTGCAGAGCGTCGTCACACCGAATATCTTTAATCTGCTGCAACACCTCCGTTACCAGAGGTGGATCAAGAATCGTAGGCAGAAAATCACCGACGATGTTTTCATACCTCATTTGACTCGATTATTGCAGAAGAAAGCGTTCATTATAACTTTTTTTTTTTTTTTTTAACATAACAGTGAACAGTTTTATCAGCCAGCAAGATCACGCAAGCCGCTGCAAGATTTTTGTATCATTTGTACGATCCGGGTTTTATTTTTCAAATATCCATTAATCAAAATAAAAGACCTCGGTTTGCTCCAATAACTAATCTCCGAGATCGGCGAATCTGCCACTTCCTGAGGCAGGCGGTCATTTCTCCCGGTGTGCCTCAGACTCTGGTGTGTTAACTCCTGTGTGTGGTTGTTTTAATTTGTGTTTCTTCCTTCTATGTCCTCCTTATCTGTGTTGTGTCTGATGACTGTTCGGGATGGTCACTGGCGGTAGGTTCCCAATTGCTGTTGGATCTTCTTAAGCCTGCTGCTCTGACGTTTTTTTTTTTATAGCCTCTTGACAACAACTACTACTCCCATAGAACCAAATATATGTAACTATGCACACAGTACATGTATATCTGCTCTATATATGTGTGTACAACCTGCATATGCACATATATATATATGAATGAAAAAAAAAACAAACACTGGGTGCGCATTGACGAGGTTGAACCACACTGATTTTTTGTGCCGGGCTAAAGTCTCCTGCCTTTTCAATCTTGAATTTACATATCAAACGAGAGGTGGCGAGAAAACGTCGAATGATTGAGAGGCTCTACAAGTAAATGTTCTTTTGAAGCTGCTGATGAAAAGGAAGCTTTTGATGCGCTGTGGCATTTGCATCCGTCAGCCCTCGGTGAGACGGATTACAACTTTCCTGGAGCGCGGAAAAAAAAATCCAATAAAATACATGTTTTGATTTTATTTCCTCAATCATTTGACATGCTCTGCTTTTTCCCTCCAAATGTGTCAAAGCAGAAAAACATGAAAGAAAATACTCCCGGAAAAAAAAAGGCAAAGACAGAGGCAAATTTGAATCAGTGTTGTTCAGCCTTTTTGCTTTCACGAGCAACTTGACAAACTAATAGGAGCGGGCCCCGATGTACATCACGACCCCCCTTTTTACCAACACCTCCCCACCCACCGCTGGCATGACGCTTCTAGCTACCATCGGCGTAGAGGGGGGGAGGGGGAGAAAGGGAGGGGGGGGGTAACATTGAAAGCTTTTTAAGGGGCTATGATGACAATGTGACTGTGGGTCTGCGGGAGTAAAACCACACGTGGGAGTGGGGGGGTTGGGGTGGGGGGAGCACACGAGAGCACTGTTTTTTTGTTTTTTTTTGTACGACAAGAGAATGCTCTGCATGCCTAACGAAAAGAGACATCTTGGGAGGAAACGGTTGACGCTGAATGAATGACCTTGACGAAACCATGTCTTTTGCCTCTTCAATCGCATGTTGTTCTGATAACAAAAACTCCTTCACCCCACCACCACCACCACCACCACCTCTCCTCCAGCCCCCACCAGTGCCACCACTTGCTACCCCCCGCCCTCCTCACCTCTTCTCCAGGCTAGCAAAAAAAAAAAAAGGGCAACTTCACTTCTTGCTCTCTGTCTCTTCAGACACTTCCCAGTTGATATGTGTTTTTTGACAGAGATTTGATCTGCCTGAAATAACATCAAGGGAATCGTCTTACTGTGATCTAGAAGCATCTTTTCTCCTCCCCTTCTTTCTGCCCTGTCTTCTTCCTCTAATGCTTGCCCATTGCTCTCATTTCTGGCGCCATCGTTTGATCTTTCCTCCCTTTAAACAGAAAACACCCAGAGATTGATAGAAAAGCACCATCAGGGGACCAGGCCCGGGGCTGTAGTGCATCACAAAGCATGTCCTGGTGTTAACTGCTATGGTGTTTTAGTGCTTGCTCCCCCCCCTCTCCCTCCCCCGTTTCCTCCCTCCCCCCATGCTGCACCATAAAACAAACGGGAGCTTTTACAGGAGTAGGTCCGCTGGCAGGACCTGGGCGGGGGAACGGCTGGCTGGGCGCTAGCACCAGCGACAAACAGGCGACACTGACTCTTGGTGGGTGTCTCCTTCAGGCCTTGAAGGATGAGGAGGATGCGGAGACAGGGCTGACTGAAACGGAGACAGAGGCCGAGCCCAAGGAGGACCAGAAACTGGGCAAATTACAATACTCCCTGGATTACAATTTCACGGAGAATGCGGTAAGGATCGGCGCTCCAAACTTCTCTCAGTGTGTGTCGTTGTTGCAAAAAGCTCCTCCCTCGTAAGTATGGTCACGCCCAAACCTCTGAGGTCCAACTGTTTTCGTCTCTCCAGAGATTAAACGGGACCCAAACCAGGTTTTGCACAACATTTTCCTTCTGTAAACACAGTTTGGTCACTGAAGCTTGAGAGCAATCTCCCAGGGATATATCATGTTGGTCGAGTTTGAGGGTTTACCGCTGAGCCTCGTGAAAGATACAGCCCACTGTTGGGATTTAGTTTGTATTTGTTTCTCTCTTTCTGCTTGATTGAATGCAGCCCCTGCAGATATCCATCTGTTGTATTTTTTTATTTTTTCCAGCGACTGGGTTTTAAAAAGGAAGCACATCAACTTCCTGCCACCAGATGTTGTGTGACAGATAATAGACGCGATGCATGATCACACTGTCCCTCTCTGGGCTCGCTAACTCGGCATTATAAACAGAATTGACAGCCTGAGATTAGACAGTAACTCTCTGTGCTTTTATACACTCTGGCAGAGACGCAGCTCCAAACAACAAAACTCTACACCAGAATAAAAAATAAAAAACCCTCGTGTCATTTTCACTGATCCATAATCAACATTTTTTTTGTGCTTAACCTGTGAAATATTCATCAATTCACAGATTACAATCAATCAATAGTGGCGCTAATAAAATTACAAGGCGCAGACGCTATTAGAGTTCAGTCAAGCAGACCTTCATTACTTTTAGAGAAGTCATTTCCTAAAAAAAAAAAATATTATACAGACGATATTACATTTCACAGAGTTGATCTGTCATGTAGTTGGAGGCGATGACAGGTCTCTATGAGGTTCCTGATTGCGCAGGTAATAAGCTCCACAGTGGAGCGGAAGTGTAATGGATGGATGACAGTTTTCTCGTTTTGCGACGGTGACCCCAGAGGAAAAGACGATCGGCCCCGCCGCCGACTCCAGAGTTAAAGAGGCTCACAACAGGAAGAGCGAAAGACTCATCCGATCCACTTTCAGCTCACAGTTCAGAACCGCACCGGTCTCCAGGAAGTGTTTTTTTTTTTTTAATCCTCAGGCTTTGAGGTGCACACAATCAGTGTGAGCACCCTAGAACTGCTCAAGGAGAACAGGTTCAGGTGATTGGGTAAATGACCGTGTGTGAAATTTCCATTATTATTATTATAGTAGACGGCTGCTCTTAAAGAGGAAACGACAAGGTGTCCAGTCTGTACAGTTGAAGCGTGAAGATGGTAATTTGCAGAGCAGATTAAATTCAGTTTTTCATGCAGTTCAAACTTTTCCTCAGTGCAGTGTCACTTTTGGAAGAGCCGGCCGAGTGTCCCCCAGATATCAGAGTAAAGCCGGATTACACTCGAAAGCCAACCACTCAATTTGTTGCCCGACCACACGGAAAAGGCAAAAAGTGTTTTGCTTCTCCGACCGGACACACCGACCGTCGCAGAGACTCAAATCCTTTAAATTGGAGCAACAGTTTGTGCACATGAAGAGTGGCAGAAGTTGCAAAGAATGAAATTAAAAAAAAAACTGGAATTTGAAAGCCCGACTACGATCACATACTTTCTCGACCTCATTCAATTTAGCCAATTGTTGCACTGTACTGCCAGCCAGTCATTGAGCTGCATCGTGGATGATGCCGTTGCCATGTTTATGAACTCCAAGTGACCTTGTTCAGTAGCGATAAACAAAATGCCACCAGTAAGCTTCACAGACTCGTACCAATTTGTTTCGAATATTATAAAATATGCTTCCCCTTTAAAATCCTGCTGTGAGCGCTACGAGCTAATTAATGGTATGTGTTTCAAAAGAGAGACTTCTTCCACCACGATTGCCTCCAACTCTGTCGGTAAATGTTCCACCCTGCCAGGATGAAAGAGGGAAACGCTGGTGTGTCTGTGTGCGAAGAGATCAGGCTGAGTGGGAAAAGACTTTCAGGTTAATGTCAGATCCTCGTGGCTGAAAAGTCTCTGCTTTGTTTCTATCTGTTAACCACCACAAATGGCCGCTGCCCCCGGTGTTGATGATCCTGGGTTTGTACACTAATGAGACGAAAAAGGTTTTTGTAAAAGATCCAAATCGTTTCGGGGAGCGGCGACATCAGGCAAACGCACAGCAAATGAAGCACAAAGAGGCCCTCTCGGCGCAGCAGGAGGAGAATTATAATGTCATTCCTACTTTCAACATCATTACCATATTCATTGCTCTTTTCACAGGTCAAGAGCAGGCGGATTGTATTGTGGCCAGTCAGATTATTTGAATTTTAAACCCGTTATTAAGAAGGGATGAAATTCAAAACATTTATTCCATTTCTTTTTCTTTTTTTTTTTTATTATTTATTTCAGAATTTCCCCCTTTGATAGTTCGTTTCTAAAATAACACCCAAAGCCAAATTAATAAATACTAGTCAGGGAGAGAACTGTTATTGAGGCAGGCCGGTCCTTATTAGGTGTGTGGTGTGTGCGTGTGTGCGTGTGTGCGTGTGTGTGTGTGTGTGCGTGTGTGTGTGTGTGTGTGTGTGTGTGTGTGTGTGTGTGTGTGTGTGTGTGTGTGTGTGTGTGTGTAATGCACTGGGATAAAGGGGGCTCTCTAGTACAACCTTCACAAAGTTTCACCGAGGTCAACGCAAATGTTTAGTTTCAGACCGATGCAGTTTAATTTTTCCCGTCCAAATGTACTTGAGCCCGTCTGAGCGTCCATGTGCATGTTTAAATGAGGTGCGTTCAGGTGCATCGTTGGCTCTGTTGGTGCAGCTGTGGCTCGGCTGGGGAGAGGGTTGGTCGTTCAACACCCACCTCCTCCAGTCCACATACTAGAGTGTCCTTGGGCAAGACAGTGGGAGGCGAGCACCTTGCTTGCACCTGTCCTACACACACAGGAACCTGCAGCAGTTCACAAACATGCAAAAGATTAAAGATGAAAGGATTTACAATGCGAAGGATTATTATTGTCGTCAATCTGAACACAAGCCGAACATTTGATCTGCAGAGAAGCTTTCTCTTTGGCAAATCGGCCGTAATAAAAGAAATCCGCTCACGTGTCTTTTGCAGTGAACAGGAGATGAGACTGTGATTAGTTTGTTTCATGTCTCAACCAAAATACATCTAAGTTTAATTAGGAGGCTAAGTACATTCCCTTTGAACTGCGCGCCTCATTTTGCACTCAGATTATCCGCTGTTTAAATAGTGAAAGTGGATTTGAACGTGCAGTTAATGCAGACCGTGCGCCGAGATCGTTAAAATAGAGCCCAACACGCAGAGGGACTGAATCAGGGACTGAATCACCCTTCTTTGGTCAGCGGGCTGCTCACTGGACTGAAGAGTAACACACAAACAAAGAGGGGTTTCATACCAGCAGCCCTCCGCTGTGAGACAACACGAGTCCTTAGTTAAACAGAACAACACACAGATGGGCAAACACTCTCAGCCACTGTTGTTTTTTACTCTCAAAGCTGTGATGGTTAGTCAGAAAGAGGAGTTATAACTTGTGCAAGAACAAAAAAATGCTAACAATTCTTGACTATTGACCATTTAAGTCATCACAGAGCTACGGCTTCTCTAATGTGGGGATTTATTACGAATGTGTTTTATCGTGATACATTTATTGTATTTGGGTTTTGGTGTGTTGATGGAACAAAACAAGTAATTTTGCCATCTATAAACATCTTTTATAGACAAAATAATGATCGTCATAATCATGATAATAACTAGTTACAGCTCATTGCTTACAGTGCAGTGTTTGCAGTGCACAAGAAATAAACGGTTAAAACAAAATGACTGCAGCTGGAGAATTGACAGGGAACCAAATCACTCACTTAATGTAACTGTAGGTTTTCACTTTCATTTTTGGAGAAAATAATTATGAAAAAAATTGGATTTGTAAAAGTTAGGTAAACTCACAATTAAATTAGTGGAAAAAAAAATAACAGTCAACACATAATGTTACTATTGAATGGACCTGTGGGGCTTCTTTATTATTATTTTTGTTTTTCAATAAGTTTTGGGAGAAGCTTTATGCAGTCCGTGCCGTGTTCACGTGCAGACTCGGAAAACAAACTATTAGCTGACGCAGCAAACGGCACATCAACAACTCCAGCCACGTCCCGCTCTCGTCTTCTCTCAGGCGTCACTGCCTCTCCCAGTGGAGACGATGTGACATGCCGTGTCTCCCACTGACTGCGCTGACGGATGGGATGGAAATCAGGGGGACGGCACGCGAGCATCAACCGCTCCACTTTAAAATCCAAGTGGCGCTTTGCAGCACCGCGGCGCGCAACGCGCTTCCGTTTAGGTTAAGGTAAATGACAGGTAGAGTAATTGTACATCTTTAATATGCCTTCTGAGGTATGTCACCGTTTTACAACCGAGTGGCCCCGATGAGCTACATGCAGCATAGGTAGGACACGTCAAAGCGATCTGATGTGGTTTCGGTCATGCCTTGTGAAATGTTGTGCAATACTTGGTGAGCAGTCAGTGAATCAAAGATGTCCCGTTTAGCCCATGATGTATTTGTCTTGTGTTCACTGTTGTCTTGTGTGATGTTTGAAGTGGTGGAAGGGGGACTCAGATCTTTCACTGAAGTAAAAATACTACGATGAAAAAAAAAAATACTCCATTACAAGTAGAAGTCCTGTATTCAAAATCCTACTTAAGAAGTAAAAGTCCTGTCAGCAAAATGTACCTAAAGTATCAAAAGTAAAATTACTCTTTATGAAAAATAGCTCAGTTTAGAGTGTTATATTTATAATATGTACATTTCTGGAATATTACGTCATTGACATTTACACATGAGCAGTGTTTTAATGTAATGTAATTTCAACACATGATGCCTAATGCATGATGTATAATCTATGTATAATAATGCATATATAGCAACTGATTGTATATTTTAGGGATAAAATATTGATCTGACAAATCAGATAAATGTAGTGGAGTTGGGACGCTGTGTACAACATAAATAAAAATAGAAATGCGATGATTTGCAAATCATGTAATCCCATATTTCATTGAAAATAGACCAAAGACAACATATCAAATGTTGAAATTGAGAAATGTTGTTGTTTTATGAAAAATATATCATTTTGAATTTGATTTCCCAATGAAATGTCGTGGAGGGGAAATATAAAGTAGAATTAAATGGGAATACTCAAGTAAAGTACTTCTAAAAAGTACTTAAGTACAATACTTGAGTAAATGTACTTATTTACTTTCCACCACTGGATGTTTGTGAGCACACGTGTGTGTTTTCGACCCTGTAAATCACCATTACATCATCCAATGATGACTTTTAACCTACTGAAATCCCACCACCATCCGATGCAGATACGTACGTTGATATAGCACTGATGTAACAAGAGAAATATTCTCCATGTTTTATTGGCAGCATTGAACATCTGCTGGTTGTTTATACCCGGAGATAAACTCGCTAATCTAACATAGATAAAGCGAAAATAACCGTGTGTGGCATATTTTGTACAAACAAGGTCTTTTAGCTCATTGGACTTTTAAATGTGTAAACAGTTCCGCGGGTAAGAGCTGCTCTGAGGGCAGAAATAATCTCATTAGTCAAGTTACACATTAATGTGTGGAGTCAAGCGGACGCAGTCTTCAAAGCTAAAGTGTGTGTTAACGTCTGTATCAGAGCATGAACGCTAAAAGGTCAGAAACTTTGAGTTGGTTTTCAGGCTGCTGTAAAGTAGTGACACACAGAACGTTATTTTTTTTTTTTTACCAGCATTCATTTGAACTTATACATTTTGTTCTGTTTTGTACGTTAATTTGGCTCAGCAGACAGATTTAAATACCACAACAACCTGATACTCTGCAACAATTTCCATCGTTTCCATGGAGAAGAAGACATTCAGAGCCGCAAATCAGAGCAGTGTAAAATTCAAAATTGTTCAATTATTTCATCAGTTGTTAAAAAAAAAAAAAAAAAAATGTGGGGCCACAACTGCTAATTCTACCAAACCTTAAACATGAGCTGATTAAGAATGTTGATGCTTCTTTAGTTCTCTCATCACCATCATCGTTAACTCTCAGCCACCGCTAACGGTAACATTTTAAGTGATGATTGGATGTTTTATACCGAAACCCACATTGGAAGTCGTAGCCCCTGAAAGGTTTTTGTACACAAACTTGTAAATTTTGACTTTTTATTGAAGAACGGTGGCTGATTGCACGTGAGAAAGTATCAAACTGATCCAGATTGTAGAAGTCCTCCATCTGACACTCGCGGCTTATTTTCTATTGGAAAAAATTAGGCAAATGCGTCCGAATTAGCTCCTCCCACTTCCCAACTCTAATTACAAAGCAAATAATGAACTTTCAAACCAACATCTAGTTGGACCACGTGCTTTTTTTGGATTATCTAAATGCATAGAAACTGTGTTCCTCTGGCTCCACTTATATGGATGTAACTCTGAGAAGACATGTATACACAAAAACATGTTACGAAATCCATAGTCTTTCGTCAGTAAAAGTGATTTCCTTTCCTATCGGTGGTTACGTTCCTTATGTTGATTACCAACCGGAGGTCATTGTTCCCCTCATGTTTATGTACCACTCGAAGCGCCACACAGTAAACCGCTGCAGCTGCTGACAGCTGCTGAGCTCCATGGCTGAGTGCCCTGGTTGGGCTCCAGATTGCCGTTTGATGGCTGCCTGATAGGAAGTTGATTGACTGACTGGCTGGACCTCCTGAGAGGCCGTAGAGTGGAGGCTCTGACTGGCAGGTCAATCAGCCTCCCGGGAACCCCATCGTGGTTATCAATTATCAGCCCTATGTGAAGAAAAACATTTGCCTCATTCCCAGTCTGACACATCATGACCTTTATAAACTCTTCAGCAGCTGCCACCTTCTCACGACCTTCTAACACTGGAGCCATATCACAGAGGAAATGACGCTGAGTCATCTTTAAGACACCGTTAGGGAGGAATGATTGCAAGTGATATTAAAAGATAAGATGAGGCTGAAAAATCGAATGTTCTTTTAGTTCTTAAGACGTATTTCTGCTGTTTCAAATTACGTACTTCTCTTAGTACTCTTACAAATAGTTATCTTGCACGTTAGGACTCTTACTTGTGTAGTACTTGAATTTTGACAGGGTAGTTTTGTTTCAAATCGCACGCTGTTGTTTCTGGACTGACCGGAAATAACCTCAGCATGTGAATTGGCTTCCTCCATAGAGGAAAGAGGGCGGAGTCACCGAAGTTCAGAATTTCCAAATTAAGGCGTCTGAGGAACCTGCAGCTGTTCCTGAACAGCCACACTGAAGTGTTTCTTTTTCACTACCGCTGCTGGACAGAAGAATCAGTGTGTTTCTTGAGTCTGTTCAACAGAGCGCACATAAACACATTGATTTCTGGGTAGAATAATTCAAGCTGCAGATATTTTGGCGGGCGATGTGTTCACGTGCTGAGAACACAGCGCCAGTATGGTTTCTGTGTCAGGATTTTGGTGGGATGACAGTGGATGTTGTGATAATGTGGCTCTATGGACGCCTTCCCTCACTCTTCGACCCTTCCTCTTCCCGCTCTCAGCTCATCGTGGGGATCATTCAGGCGGCGGAGCTGCCCGCCATGGACATGGGCGGCACATCCGACCCGTACGTAAAGGTCTACCTGCTGCCTGACAAGAAGAAGAAGTTCGAGACCAAGGTCCACCGGAAGACCCTCAACCCTACCTTCAACGAGCAGTTCACCTTCAAGGTACTCCTCACGTTAAATGCTACATTTCATCTCCATCCGCTGAACATTACAGCTGATTGTTTTTTTTTATCTGCGTGTAGCTGGAGATCTTTTGCTTCCACTGACAATCTGATTTGCATGCAGCCTTGAAAACTTGGAAGGTGTGGAGACAGCAACCAGCTGGCACATTAACAAGCTCCAGACAGAATATCTCTCACACACAGTTACACACAACACACACACACACACAAACGGAGGCTCAGTGTGATTGAGATTAACACAGGCAGATGCACCGCTACACCCTGGCCTTGCCTTGGCCATAATGGATGGCTGTTGCTCAGCAGTGGGGAAAGTTTTGTTATTCACCCAGCAGTGGAGAGCACAGGTGTTCGCTGTAACTTCAGCATAATGTGACAAGATATCCACCTCGATGCAAGATTTATTTGTGTGTCTTTTTTATAATTCCAAATCTGTGATGCATCCTGGGAAGAAAAAGAAAGAAAAGAAGAAAATCGGGACGCGTGATTATAAGCACGGTCAAGAAGAAGAGATGCTTTTGTGAGATAACGTCAAGGACAAACCAGGAAGCGTTATCGCACCTTCACTCTCCTTTTTTTTGTGCCGCGAGAAGTTATTTAAATTTTCGAACTTTGGTCTCAAGATTGGAGGCAAATAAGGAGCTGAAGTGTGTGAGACGACGAGGTGGGATGGAGGTGACGGATTTTAAAGCAGAGTCAACTGTCGGCCTCCGCTTGACGTGTGATTAACTTCAGAATAGATGCAGCACAAGGAGTCGAGGACTGATTAATATCAAATTGAAGTCAACTTTTGCAACACTGACTTTGACAACTCGACAACATCCTGGTTATTTTTACAGGCCTGGACGGTTTTACATTACAAGTGTTCCTAATAAATTGGTAACTCAATTTAAAACGTGGCCTTTTTTTTTTTTTTTTCCAGAATTAAAAAACGTGCAGTTCGTAGAGAAGTTTTAACGTTAGTTTGGTTTCCTCAGCTCATAGAGTTAGAAAATTTCTACTACGATGTCCAACGAAAAAGTTCACACGGCGCCCATAACATCTAAACATCGTGCCTGATTTACATCTTGGCTGTCAAAGGTGTCCCCTTGTGCAGCAACAAATTGACAGTGGCACAACCAAACAAATGTCAAAGAAAACCCAGCTGGTTGCTTCTGAGTTTGACCAAATTTCATGTGCAATCTCTGCTCAGGTTTAAAGTCCACAGTGACATCACAAATGTGCACAAACCAGCGGTCACAAAAACACGTGTAACACGATCAGGCTGCATAACTTTTTACTGTGCAGCGCTCTGTTCACAGAACGTTTTGATCAGGCCTTGTATATTTCCATTGAGTGGTTAAAAGCGCAATAATATCATGAGAACATCATGCCTGCTTAAAAATAAGTTCATGACGACATACTTAGCTAAAGATTAGCCTTGATACAGATGTCTTGATAGTTGTTGTTGTCTCTGAACCGAACTCTGGGAAAAAGACGATTTTAATAAACTTACAGGTGAAAAGCAAAGAAAAGTGGACGTCTGCTAAGAACTGGGATCTAAGAACTGTTGGCTTGTTTTCATGGCTTGTATTACACACACAATGTTTGTCTTGTACATCTGCCGTTGTTCAAACGGGTTGAAATCTACTTGGGATTTTGGTGTTCTTGGATGAGCTGAGCACGTTCTGCCTCTAACTGAGGAACCTCTTTCGTCTTCAGGTCCCTTACGTGGAGCTCGGCGGGAAGACGCTCATAATGACGGTGTACGACTTTGACCGCTTCTCCAAGCACGACGCCATCGGCGACATCAAGGTGCCCATGAACAAGGTGGACTTCAGCCACATAACAGAGGAGTGGCGGGATCTGCAGAGCGCCGAGAAGGAGGAGGTGAGACTCACGAAACCTGTGTGGGCCGACAGCTCAATCACTCCTTACAAAATGAATCGGTTTCAAATCCCTTTTCCGACACCTGTCTCACAGCGCGGCGCAGATTTGTGCATCTAGTAGCTGCAGTTTCAATAATAAGGTTATTTTTATTGTTTGAGTGACGGCCCGGTCGTTCTTTTTACTGTGTTCAGCGAGCCCTTTGTTCTTGAACCACAAACGCAGTGCTGCGGTTAAAGTAATCCATCTCCCCTGGAAATGCCACTTAATCATATGTCCGCACTTCCCCTTCAATTAATACAAGTGTGACTTTCCAGGCACCAGTTCAGGGGATTCAATTTTCATGGTAAATGTCATGGCATATAGCACATGTTGCCAACCTTATTTTTAGCATTACAGCGGCTTGATTTAAAGGTTAATTGTGATGCCGTAGAGAGGTTGTGGCGGTGGTTCTGGTTGAAGGGCATCAGTATAGACTTCCTCAGAGTTTCGTCGCACGGCTGCACTTGATAATTTGACGGCAGGTTCGAGACACCGGAGCGACGCTTTGCATTTCTCACACTCAGCGGAGAGCAAGTTCACATTTTAGTAAATAAACTCAGTTGATTTCTTTCAGAGAGACGGAGTAGTCGCAGCAGAATGAACAAACAAGAACATATACTGAGTGAACTTTAGAGGAGTTGGTAGGTGAATATCTTTTGTCTTTTATTCCTTCTGCAATCAGGCAACTAAATGCTGACAGAGGGCATTTTAAATGACTGATTAATGACATTGATTGACGTGATTTTTAGAGCATCAACAGTCAACAGACTGTGTGAAGTCCAGAAAAAAGGTCTCCAGTCAGACTTGAACCAGAGATGTTCGGATCAACTCCCTAAAGGTCCACGACCACCAGGACACCTCAAAAATACGTCTTTTTCCCTCGGGACATCTTTTACTTTACGACTCTTTCTATTTTCTGGGGAAACAAACCTTCAGGATTCTCACTATATTAAAATATACAAAAAATTACTGTCTGGCCTTGAGTAGATCTGTTTTGAAGGCTAAAAAGCCGGAAAAGATGGAACAATTTTAATAATATATAAAGTACCATTGCTTATGTTATATAATCGTCCAGAGGAGGGAATTGCTTTCAGGTGAAAAACGATGAACGCTCCACCTCAAGGTCGACTCTCAAGGTCAAACATGAAGCAGCAAAGATGTGAAATTGCCCTTTAAGTCGAGGAAGAAGCGGTTGGCATTTTTACAGCTCACGGGACGTATTAAGGAGCTCGGTCACTGATCGGCCCTCACGTGCGTAATGAACTGCGTGTCCCTGTTTTTGCGAGCCTCCAGGGGACGGCGCGTTATCGTCGATTAAAACCAGACCCTCGTAATCAAGCCGAGACTTTCTTTTTTTGAAGCAGCTACAAGTCGGGATGGTTGAACACAAATGAAATGGGTGAAGGTGTACATAATACTCTGTTTTCCTGATTCTACAATATGGAATAGACCCTGATTGGAAGTTGATGACAGACTCCTGGAACAAGCCAAAGGTCAATAATTCAGATCAGTTTCTTTGTTGTTGTTCCCTTTGATTTGTAACCTCCTCTAAAAAATGTCCACACTCGAAGCAGGTGCGACCCAACAGGGAGTTATTACAGCGTGCGCGTCTCGTGCTGATAAGGAACACGAGTCGCTCTCTCGTCAGCGTATGATGATGAGAGTCGCGTTGTAACGGTGATTTGCGTGAACCCGTTGAAGTGATTGCAGCACTTCGCCGAGAAAAGTGATGCGTGACAAAACAAGTGGGGGCCGATATTAGACACATGCAAACCAAAACAAGAGACCAAAACCACAGAAGATTGAAAACAGAGAGGGACATGTCGTACATCTGATTGGCTCTGACTCAGGAGCTTTCGTAACACTGCGCCCGAGTTTCTATATTTACTCGAGTGTTTTTGTCCTCGTTCTCTTTGTGTGTTTCTCTGTTTTGAAATGATTTGTCCATTTGTGCAGCAGAAGTGCAGACAGCTGGCTCACATGATGACTAACATTGCTAACAGCTTGTCTTGATCAGTCGACTGTTTTTAATGCACAGTACAGTTGAAAATATTGATGCATGCAAATTTGTCTCCAAAATAAAATTTAAAAAATGGGTGTCCATCCGTCTCATTCATCCTTATTGTGATGCCCATATGTTCTACGCAGTTGTTGTGCTGTAAATAAAAACACTTCTCATCACCAGCGTCCATATTTACAGGAGATTTTGACGTCTTCTGCACTTTAATTGATCTCTTCTGTAGGATTTTAGTCTGAATGACCAGAAAATCAAATCACATTAATTCAAGTGCACTTTAGCAACGTTCATTTATTTCATTTTTAATCATTAATGAAAATGTTTCCATCCATGCAGTATTGTTTGTGTTACAGTCCTTGTCGTTAGAGAGCACCATGCATGCAAATGTATGCACTTAAAGCAATTACATCACTTAAAGCATCTTTGTGCATCTCTGTCAGCTCTCTCATGCATTCAAACTATAAATTACTGTAAACAGATTCATGACCTCCTGTCAGTGTCCTGTGCATTAACCTTTACTACCATTAGATTTTGGTTTTTGGTTTTTTTGTGCAGACACTCTGAACATCTGTTCTTTCTGCTTTTGGGGAGCAGCACCAAACAAACACAAACACATCTGCCGTGTTGAAAAAGGCAAACTAGAGCCCCACGCTCGGCCGACTGAACAATTTCCACCGTGTTTCGGAGGGGGATTTACGAGCCGTTTCTTCCCCACACGTAAAACGCTCGCTGAGCATCTGCTTTAAAGGAAGCGATGCAGTAAATTTGTGTTCAGTAGTCGCTGCTAGAAACTGTTTTCACCTCCGCAACGAACAGGTTTCGAAGAGTTTTGCTCCGAAATTCAACAGAAAGATGATTAATGGCACAAAATTAACTACAAACATAATGAAATGCTGATATGTTGGAAAATTGACTTGTTTTCTGTTCCCACCTCTCGCAACGTCTCTCCGACAGCAAGAGAAGCTGGGCGACATCTGCTTCTCCCTGCGGTACGTTCCCACCGCCGGCAAGCTGACCGTGGTCGTCCTGGAGGCCAAAAACCTGAAGAAAATGGATGTGGGAGGCTTGTCAGGTGAGGAGAATCGAGAGCGTGTGACTGTGTGCCCACTGACTTTTCCACTGATGGGGCCTTTGTCTGTAATTATACATGCACTGCAGCTCTCACTTTGCTTCTCCCGCAGCACTGCCACGGTTTCTTTTCTCTCTTTAACAACCACATAAACACATAACTGGTCATGATTCGATTTTTTTTTTTTTTTTTTTTTTGGTGAGAATTTTCGATTCGAAAAAAAGTTTCACCTTTGTAGATGTACTCGTGTGAAAAAGACACACACAATTAAGACAACAGGTTGAGAATAGAGTAGATCGACTAGAAAGAGTGAAACGTGCTCCTGCTGCGGTCTACCGTAGCTCCAACACAACTCTCACGTGGGATTAAGATCAATACATGACATTTATCGCAGTCCAGTCGAGTCTGAATAGTGGATCTGGTGTCATGGTAACCGAATGAGTTGCACACACACGGGTTCGTTACTGGAAGATACACAAACAACACGCAGTCGGTCCGTCTGCTTCTATAAGCCTCAGAGGGGCAGATGTGTCATTTAGAAATTCACGATCGATCTCTAACACGCTCCCAGGACGCGACTCGAATCGACTGTGGAATAGTAGTTAGACACTTATTCCTTGTTTCCTCTCACAGTCAAGTTTTAATGTCTTACTATGAAGTGGAAACAAAAGAATCTGTATATTTCCTTTGAGGCTAAATTAGCATTGCGGGCAGAGCAGCTGTGTGCAGATGACAACTTCAAATACAAACATTAAGTCCTGTACAGAGGTTTAAGGCATTAAGAGTCAGAATACTTACAGAAATGCTTTAAAAAATAAAATCCCATGAATAGTTTTTATTTATGATTTAACTTGATTCAAGAAGTAAAGAGAATTTTTTTTTTAAATATATTTTATTAATTCACATCCTTACACTACCAGATAGGCTTTAAAACAGTCTGAATTTATTAGTTCCCTTTGTGTAACTTGCAGTTTTGTTATTCATCACTAAATATTGCACTGGCATAATAGATCAAGGTTTCTATTTGTCCCTCAGTGTAACTTTAATCAATTTCACAAAACAAAATAGAAATAAATTAGATAGTTTTTATCATTCTGGGCCAGTCACTATCTAGTTTTTGATCTTATTAGCCGTCATCAAGCGGCAACCAATAGTGACGTCACCCGTTGGTTTGTGAACCTCGAGTTCGGATTTTAGCTCGGAGCGGTTTGGAGTCAGAAGTGACCATATTTGGACGATCTAAGGAGGAGCGACTGATGGATCTAACTCGATCTGATTGGAAACCTGTGTCCCGCCCACCTGTAGCGGAGATCTGACTGCACTACAGGCCTGTCAATCAAACAGACACGCCCCTAAAAACTAAACTTTTTGAGGCTTATTTTCTAATTAATGCCGGGGTTATTATCAGATTGACCACCAGAAAACTAATAAGGAGGAGTGACTTTAGTTTTAATGGCAGTCTGTGGAGCCAGCCCCTAGTGGCACTCGGTGGTATTGCAGTTTAAGGCACTTCCGCATTGGCCTTATTTTTCCGACTTCTTTTATATACATCTTTGGCCGTCACAGACTGTAAAAACCACAAATGCAAAAGATGCACCTTCACCTCCTCCCCCTGATTCTCCTCTGACTTCCTTCAGTGGTTTCATTTTAAAATCCCCGTCGTGTACTTCCCTCCCGCCTCGGCTCTCTCAGCTTCAATTACCATACACCTGGGTCCACTTGCTTTCTGCTTGACAGCCCAGTCTCTCCATATAAGCCCAAACAACCTGCAGTACAGTAACACGGTGCACATTAAAAGCTCAGAGCTCCCTTTCATCTGCCAGAACAGTACGAGCAGCCATTTGGCCTGGAAAAAAAAAAAAAAAAAAAAAAACCGTCCCCCGCTGCCATTTTATGGTTCTGGTATTAGCTCTCACCTGTGCCCATTTGCATCGTGGGATTGTCAACATTTTGAGTTGTCAACCGCATCATCCAGCCAGTTTGAAAAATGTGTGAATTTGTTCACTTTGAGGGCCAAGTTTCTCTTCCAGAGGAGGGAAGTGGCAGGGGAGCCAGACAGACCGCATACTGTATGTCACATTTAATTGGTGCGTGTTTCATTCGTGTCCACTCGTCTGTGAGTTTCAGGGTGAACTTTTAGAATGCAGTAATAGCACAGTGCATGTTTTCGAATTACATGAAACCAGAATATACTCTAAAATAGCGTTTAACTTTTGATTTTTTTTTTTTTGTTAATAGTGACTGCTTCTCTGCTCGGAGAACGGATTTAAATTTGTAGCAGATGGATGAAATAATGGGCAGGTCTCTAATAACAATAATTAGCCTCCATCCACAGGGTGGCTCAGCCAGAGCTTAAGGAGGAGGACAAGTAATTGATGGCCTGGGATCAGCCTTCTCCTCTATTGTCATCCTGTTTACCATGCCTAATTATGGCTCACAGTGGAAGATGTGGGAATTATCATTAACCAATGTATAATCAGAAATAATTCTTTTGATTTGCGCCTCATGAAACACCCCCCCAAATCTGCCCTCATGCTTTGTGTCTTACAAAAAACAAGTTTTTGAAATAGTGCTTCTGGAAGTACAGTTGACTTTTTGGATCGCTGCTACTTAACTGCGGTGATGCAACCTGTTCTTTAGCTGTCGTCTCAAAATAATCCCAGCCTCATTACAGACGAGTTGCTCGTCTCCGGTAATGTATAGTTACAATAAATATCTTCTATGTTGAGTTGCAGGCAATTACATTTCAAAGAATCGCAACGCTCCAGTTTTAGACCAGAAAGTGAGTCAACAACTCTTTCAACCTCAACAGGTGTGTCATTTAATTTTGTGCAATGGCCCGACATTGCCTGGATTCGGGTCAAAAATCTGCCTCCATCATGTGTCTCCAGGGCAGAGCAAAAAGACCCATGACCAACCAATTAACCGTAGACTGTATTTTCTTGTGGTCCATCTGAAAATAATCTCGTCATCAATTAGAAAAATAAGCTTCAAAAAGCCGTGTTGTTGGGGCGTGTCTGTTTGATTGACATGCCTGTGGTGCAGTCAGGTTACGGCTATTGGTGGGCGTAGTCAGATCCACCGCTCGTTCCCATCCAGATCGTCCAAATATGGTCACTTCCTGCTCCAAACCACTCCAAACTACCATAACACTCACCGTTCATTTAAACTTTAAATTAATTAATGAATTCTATTCAAATGTATCTTAATACCTGTTTACAACGGAGCATTTTACAGTATTTCAGGCCACTGTGCCGTAACCCTGGACATGGTGCGCATTAAAGGTGACTCAAAAGTGGGGCGGACACAAAGGCTAAGTGTCCTTAAAGCAACACGCAGGTTTACAGAGGTAGTGGCAGCAGGAGACACTTTGACCCGCCCTCTTTGTACCTCTGAGGACGTCCCGGAGGGCTGTGAGGCGGCACACAACCAGGTAATGGCCAACAGTGGGGGAGGTTATCAAAGCACACAGGCGCCATGTCAGCGGTAATGAAGCTGCGCTGCCCCGACCCGGCGCTCCGGCTCGCTATCAAGCCTCTCGGCTGGAGAGTTTATTTGTTTTGCTCCTCCGGCGGGTCAGACTGAGAGGTTTTTCTGTGAGTTAGTGAAGGGAGTGGGCACGAGGGGTCGTTAGGATGATGGACAGACCCGGAGGGCGGAACGCTAAATTTATTTTGTCCTGCTCTTGGGTCAGAGTAGAGCTTTAACAATAGAAAAACCAAAGATTATAACAAACAGATGAGTTACAGGGACATTTCCAAGCTTGTAGATGATCATGATTCTCACTGTGCGGACAAGACTGAGAACATACTATCACCGAGATCTCTGTCAGATCTGATGGAGGCGGTTTAACCTCAGAGAGAAGTTTCACTGTACACGCTTTGTGTTTGTGTGGAATATGTGTGATTCACCGATGAGCTCAGTGTGTGAAACTAAACCGACAGTCACCCCTGGGTGCACCCAGCATGGCAAATCCAAAATGATGGGAGGAAAGCTAAGATGACAGCCGGGCTATATTTAACCCTGCTCGCATTGGTGTTCATTTGGCACAACTCCGCCAGGCACCTGCAGCGGCGACACTCCATGACCACGGGGAAGAAATTCTGTGTTTGGTGTTTTATATTTATATTAATTCAGCAGCGTAGCTTCGGCTTTGATCGGCTCACCAAAGTAATCCAGTTGGCAATTACTCACAGCTTGAAACACTAACTGTAAGTAACCACTCTAAAACTAGACAGCTTTAGTAGCTCTGCTTAATTCTGCAGCTGATCTGGCTCACGGCTCTTATCCACAAACCTGCGTCCAGCCTCCTGGGGGAAATGTATGGACCACTGATAGTGCATCGCCTCATAAAACTGCGGGCCAGGATCCAGGACTGAGATGAGTAACCCTCAGGATAGCAGAGACGAGCTTCCGCGCTGTACACATATGCGAGGGGAGCGCTCTCTCGCATCACAAGCGCCGCCGTTCATCCATAAAATGGGAGAGATTACATCCGTCTGGGATGAGACGGTAAAATGGGGCCGGATATGAGGTACGGCGAGCCTCCCAAAACTCAATAATACCAAACTGTCATCTGCTGGCTGGAAAGATAAGGGCATCTGGATGGCAGTGATGTGGCGCCACAGGTGTGTTTTCTTTTTTTTACTCGGCCTGAGAAAGGGTTATCTTGCATAATCCCATTCAGATGTTCTATTGTGTTTATTCAGGCACGGTTACCGGTGTAAAAGTCACCAGCTGTAGTACCGTTATTTTAATACACACATTTGTATGCAATGATAGATAGCATTACAAACCGGTCCTCAGATCAGTGACTGTCGGGGTGAAGGCAGTGTGCATGGAGCTTTGATAAAAGTCGTACTTAAAGATGTGTGTAGTCTTTAGTTTGTAACTTTTCAACAACCAACACGGAGGAGTTACAGGTTATACATTTTTTTTCCAAGACCAGACTGCAGTATCTTCCTGCTGTGTGGAAGAAAACTCTCACATTTGACAAATGCACAAAGTTTCTTCTTGTTCTTGATGTCCTGCTATTTTTGAAATGTAATGCAGCTCGCAAACCAAGTCTGGCTATCTCACCTCATTTTCACCTCCTGTGTGCACGGAGCGAGTACATTACCTTTAACCACAACGGCCCGTCAGGTCGAGTGACGTCCAACTGGCTTCTCTAAGCTCTCAAAAACGTTCCTCTTTCATGGCGGGATCTTCTCGGGTCAAGAGGCGGATTCTTCCACACGGATGGTAAACAATTTCCCACTTCCCGGTTGCTGAACGCACCATTGGCCCCATTCTTTAAATACCATATCATTTATACAGAAATATAGCCATCAAGTGCACATTTAAGACCCCTTCTCTCCGGTTAATATGAGTTACTTGTAAACATTGAGAAGTCAGCCAGTGTGGAAATTTCCACTCAGGAATCTAACATCTCACTGATATGTTTTATTAAAGCATCTTTGGCCCTTTGCCATTTTTCAGCGTTTGTCCTTGACTTTCTTTAAACCTCTGAGAACCTAACGAGAGACAAGTCTGTCTACTCAAGGTAGACATAAGTGGAAAAATACTCAATCTAAAGGGGTAAATGAGGCAGAACTGCCAACTGATTTGTGGGAGTTTGGAGCAGAAATACCACCGAATCATCTGTAGAAGAGGGTAATAAACAAACGTAGAGCCTTATGATATATATTCTCAATGTGAGTCACATACTTGATTGATACAACCAGTGAATAAAGAGCTTATACTGCTGTTTGAAATATGCTTGTGAGGCTCGTCATTTAGAAAGTGTTGTACGTATTCATTTCCTGCACCGAGCATCAACACGCACACAGCCCTCCCTCGCTGTTTTTCTCATCGCAGCACTCCAGCTCTTCTCAGCAGGAGAGTAATAATGGACACCCACTCCATTAGGAACCCGTTACCTTTTCACTCATGTATCTGTCATTTATTTATTCTGCTGCTTTTCTCCCTCCGACGCCGTTTTCTCTCGATATTCATGCCGGCGGCCCCGGACGAGTCGGCCACTCGGCAGTCAGGTCCTTATCCTCCAAATATTCATGAATTAATAAAAGATTAAAGGGGCGAAGCTTGTTCACTATTTGCTGTTGCTAGAAATCCCACAACTAAAAACAAGAGATTTTTTTTTAATTTTTTATACAGAGCAGCCCACACATCAAAAATCCCAAAGCATTACATAGACTTTATGGGATCCGGAGATAAATCCAGATTATCAGAGAAAGTGGTGTTTCAACGACTAATTATAAGCTCCGATTCAGAGCTGCTTGTTCATGCCGACGCACGGCTCTGAGGTTCAGTAGTTAGAGGGGGGATATTGTTTAGCCTCAGGAAAGAGAGACTGCCTCATTAGCATCTGTGATATTATTCTGGTTATTTGTTTTTGTCTCTCTTGAGCAGCGTGTTGTCTTAAGTGATGAAAGACACAAAGTGCTTTTCATTATTTTGTCCCGATAGCTTGTGTAGTCTTCATGATTGAGATCAGAGATCATTAAGTGTCATTTACGTGGTATTTATATTAATTCATTTGTAATGAGTGTTTCTGTTGTTTTAAAGAGTTCCCCACCTCTCTTTTCAAAAGAAAAAGGTGAACGTTTTCTCTGTTTACTCAATACAGTCAAGATTTGTCTTCCAGTCAGCCTCTACTGGACATTTTAGGAACTGCAACTGAAGTTCGAAAGCCACATCAAGCTGCACAGAGCAGATGATCTGGGCAGGAAGTCAGATAGATGAATAGCATCGAGAATCTGGTAAATTTTCAAAATAAAACACCCTGTCGCCCGATCGAATATCACTTCAATACAACAATGTCTCTCCTCCTAGTCGTTCATGTGGGACAAGAAACATGTTCCCCTGCTAACAGGCTGAATGCCAAACATGGATACAAAACAGTTAGGAGGTATAATGTAAGCAAATAAAACACAACCAACTTTATTAACTTTGTGTGCAGGCTGCAGCACAACAATGAAGGAAATAACAACAACAACAACAACAAACACCATTAAAACAGGACAAATGTCAACAAAATTGGACAAAACCTTTTGCCTCTGAAAATCTCCCGTATGAAGCCGTGCAGACGACAGAACAAACAGCGTTTTGACCCGGTGGCCTTCAGTGAGTTTAGATGCTTATGCACAAGCATATGTAAAAAAAAAAAAAAAAAAAAGCCTTTTATAAACTGAACTGTAAAATAATGTACCAGAGTGATGGTGTAAGCCAGATGGAACTGACTGTAATACTCTACATTTCTCACTTTTTAGATTAATAAAGAAGAACCAAGTGCATCAATGGATTGTGTGTAAAAAGGAAAAATTAGGAAACACTCTTTGTCTTTGGATTCATTAGGATCTTTGTAAATGTGCAGATTAACAGCCTGGTCCCTTTTAATGGGTGAATTAAAGCGAAATAAACCCATGGTATTTATTTCATTAACTGAAAAGGTGATTGCTTCCTGCTTTCTTGTTAGTTTTCCACAGATGCTAACTGCCTCCCCCCCCCCCCCCCCCAATTTGGTTTTGATTACCATTTGGAGTATGTAAACAAATCAGGAGGAGTGGCATGGCGTCACAAATCAGAGTGATGGGTGGTGGGCTGTTTTCAGACGCACACTCCAGCTGATTGCCGGAGATTGGATGAGGACGGCCCGAGCAGACCACTCGGCTGCCACTCAAGATGGCGTTCGGACATGATGACAATGAGGCTTTCGAAGGGGGAAGGTTAACCTGCCTGATGTAAACACATGCTACTCTGATGGCCGTTGTTTTGTAACTACTGGCCATCATCTACTTTAATCTGGATGATATTTGTATTCTGAAATGATTGAAACGACTCCATATTTATCAACTTTCCTGCATCTCTGCGAGGTGTTTCAGGGTCTTTCAGCTCGTTATTTTGGTTTTAAGGTCTGAAACTTCGCCGTTTTGAATTTGAATGTGTTTTTTTTTTTTTAATTGAAACTGTTGTGATACAAAATGTGCGCGTTGAGTATCAATTTGTTATTGTTCACAAAAGAAAAGCATATTCAGCTGCTTTGGGTGGAGCTCAGCTATGTGAATAAATGTTCCTAAACGTTTTGGGAAGAAAAAAAAAAAGTCGCTTTTAAAGGAAAAGAGATTGGAGACTGCTCCAGAGTGTCCAAACGAACCTGAACGAATCTTCAAAACGACGCATAAAATCATTTCCTTTTCGCTTTGCAGATCCGTACGTGAAGATCCACCTGATGCAAAACGGCAAGAGGCTGAAGAAGAAGAAGACGACAATCAAGAAGAACACCCTCAACCCCTACTACAACGAGTCCTTTAGCTTTGAAGTCCCGTTTGAACAAATCCAGGTACGTTTTCATGCATTTACAAAAAACATTCTCAAAATCCTGTTTTTCTGAAAGGCGCGGGACAAATTGTACCACAATGAGCAACAGCTAACATTTGGTTGCATATAAACAATTGATAAGTGGGAGCTCATTTACCAAATAATCGGTTTAGAAGCTTTTCATCTTAACAGTATAATCAAAACACTTCAGTGTAAATCAGCCTCGGTTTTGCAATTTGACAAGCCAATTGGCCAGTGGATGTGATTCTCTGCACTTTGTTATCGCCTGTAGCTTGTATCTCAATGATTATGGTAATCATTGTCAGACATGCTACAAATAGCACATCACCATGTAGGTGAATTTAACCATGTATGTGATGCTTTAGCTTTCTATTTAAGACACAGGCGAAGTAAAGCGTGAATCTTTTTCCAGAACGTTATGAAGAGAAGTATAAAAAAAATTAAAAAAATTAAAAAAAAAAAGAAGCATAAACTGTGCCAAAAAGGAATAGCAACAAACATGATTATCTCCTCAGGCAAGACAGTAATTGAGTCAAATTGATTAAACCTGTCACAGCTCACAAATCACAGGTTTGGTACCACGAGCCTCAGATTTGATTTAAGCACCACAGATCCCAAATCAAACCCTTATTTAACGCTGCTGGTACCAGTATGTACACTACATTTACATTTCGTATCTCTTCACTGAGAACCGGGTTGATCATTAAATGAATCGTAATCATTGATAAGGCTTATTGAACACTCGTGGAAGCCCCGGGAGCATTAAATGTATTTTGAAGACCTAATTCGATAAATCAGTCAAACACCAACTACCAAAGAGGTTGTTGTAAATGTTAAACTAATGAAATGTTAACATCCTCATCGTCACTGACAGCTCTTCAGGCCTCCGGCTGTATGGAGTCTGATTTTAAATGAAGACGCTCGGAGCTGTGGTGACTTTTAATTACGCACACTTGCTCTCACAACATTACCTCCGTCTGCTGTTTTAGGGGATACCATTTAATTCACGAATCGATTTCTCAGGCAGAATCTTTTCTCTTTTTTTCTCATCCTGTTAACATTTACAACAAATTATCCAGACTGCTCGTGGAAAGCTACAAATTAATCGCTTTTATCAGCGTAGGCGAAGTGTCACATTCGAGTTAAATTTGACCTCGGGACTTTTTGAGTAACTGATCGATAGATTTTAATTGTCGCGCGGATTTTGTGGGACTCACAAACCGTGCTTTTAATTGGGCCGTCTTGTAACACCAGCCGAAGGTTTGTTATTGACTGATGTCCTACATCAGGAACAGCGTGCAGGAACCTCTGTGCTGCTACCCAGAAGCTGCTTATCACACCAATGATTGTCTCGCAACTTAAGCCGAAGCCCAACATGTTTAACAGAAGTACAAGGCTTCATATAAATCTTCTAATTTCACTCGGAGAAAGAAATCTAATCAGCTTTTCTGCCAAAACACTTCACTTCAACAGTTGTTATTGGTATACGAGTCACAGCAAGGACAAACAATACTGCCTGGTCAATGATGATTAACAAGAGTCTGCTAATTTCCAATCAAAGAACGCCGGGTTTCAATGAGCAATTTGAAGGTGAACTGTCGCTTTAAAAAAACAACTAACCCCAACTGGCCATCCGAAAGCCGCCTTCAGTATTTCATTACATGGCGTATTTGGCATGCTCTTTTAGAACAGCGGCTCGGAGCTGGTGCAGCTGGGGGCAGCTACGTTTCAGCGCGCCAGTGGATCGAAACTTAATCAGGGCGCTTTGTGCGCTAATTCATATTCCCTGCCAGAGATTGACGCCCAGGTCACTCCTCTTTGCGGTGTCCCTTTGAATAAACACACGACGAGGCCGAGTCTCGTACCTCTGAGTAATCAAACATTCTGCCGTGTTTGACTCTGAAAATAACGGAGGTCTGGTCTGAAATGTCTGTTACTGTTCATCAACCTGAACGAGCAGCTCACTCCTTGCATTAAAGTACCACTCAGAGCAATAAGCAGCTTAATACGTAAACACATACACGTTTCCACTCTACGATGATCGTTCTTCAATGGTTAGACTTTTAAATATGCTGTTCCAACCGCTTACTGCTTCTCTCAGCTGCAAGGCGTTTTGCTTTTTTTTTTTAAATTTGTTTGGAATAAGCAGAGAAATGAGAACAAGCAACACTCGGTTGAACTCGAATAAATGCTGAAAAGAAAGAAAAAAAAATGCTCAAAATACAGACTGACAGGTGGCATCTGGGAAATGGGCTGCAGGGATTGTGTAGCACAAATGATAGGTATGGAAAAAGAGACGTTCCTGCAGAATCTATAAAAGCATGTAAATATGTCTGTCTGACTGTACGGCAAGAATATATTTATTTTTGCTGTACTATATCAACATATAGTGGATGTATTTAGACCATTTTAATTATTTGGCTTTCTTCCAAAAGGAAAAAGAGCTAAATGCCGGCAGAAAATTTAAGTGAATCCCACTGAAACTAAAAGTTCAAAGAGTTCAAATGTGACCTTTTAAAGAGCATGTCCCAAACAAAACTTGATGTTTAACTTTAAGATAAAACACAGACCAAAAGGAGGCCAGGCTTTAAAGAAGGCCATAACAAAAGGTGACCTATAATATTTCAAATGGACACGGTCTAAACAAACTGTAAATGTACTCTTTCATTTCTCCGTCGATACGCTTGATGACGCCTCCATTTACTGTCGTGCCGCCCCCACCCCCACCCCCTCCCCCCAATCACCCCCGCTCTTCCCCTTCTGCAGAAAGTGCAAGTTGTTATAACTGTTCTGGACTATGACAAGATCGGCAAGAACGATGCCATCGGCAAGGTCTTTGTGGGCCTCAACAGCTCAGGTACGGAGCTGCGCCACTGGTCCGACATGCTGGCCAACCCCAGGAGACCCATCGCCCAGTGGCACGTGCTGAAGCCCGAGGAGGAGGTGGACGCTCAGCTCTCCACCAAGAAATAGGCAGGACCCTTTCAGTACCTGCCTTGTAGTACTCTTTAGCCAGTATGTGTAAATACCTCAGTGATATATGGGTCCATCCATGTAAACCCTCCCCCACCCCCCCACACACACACACCTCACCCATTTATCCCACCTCCCCACCTCGACCTGATTTAGCGCCCCTAATTTCACACCCAGTCCTAATTTTTCAAACGTCCCGCGACATCCTGCTTTTTTTTTTTTCCAATCAGGTTCTCGCTTTTATTTCTATTTTCTGTCCCCTCTTTGATTCAGCAATTTCCATCTCCAAGCCCTGAACAGCCCCCAACCAAATGCCCCCTTCTTTTAAGCAATATGATCTGTATAGATAGCGCATGACTGAAAGAATTTATTGTACCACAGTTGTATATATAAGTATGCAGACAAAAATGATTTCTAGTTTACGTGTTTGTATGTTGTTACCCGTTTCCTAATCTGTGTATATCTCGATGTTTTTAATAAGATGTTCTATTTTAAATTATGTAAATGCAGATATAGAGGAAAGCCAATATTATATATCCCAGGATTTCAAAATTCTACCTTATTACCTTATTGCATTCCAGAAAAAAAAATGAATTCCAACCTGCAAGACATTAGTGGAAATATATTCACATCGTAAAGGACAATGTCTGGCTTTAAGTTTAGCAAAGGATCATCGCGGAAAACACAAACAGATGAATATATTCACACAAAACTCCAAAATACAAGGCCATTAACTACTATGGTTCTGGGGGGGAAATTATGCTGCTGGAAATTATATAAGCACATGATTTCTTACGACTTTTTGTACTTATTTCTCAACCAGAGGATCTATGTGTTTAGCTTGATGCACACTGTTACCAGAAACAAAAGTCACTGCAAACCAGTTAGCATTTCATTTCTCCATGTTTGGCAGTTTCTTTGAAGGGAAATAGGTCCTCGTCTTAAAGGCCATCGTTCACGTCTACGGGCTCGTTTTCTTTTTCCAAAATTGGAAAACATTGCCTCCCCCCCCCCCAAAAAAAAAAGACCCGACCCCACCTACAAAAAAAAAAAAAAAAAAAAAAAAAAGCACCAAGCTGTAGCCATTGTGTCCTTAAACTCGTTTAACAATATTTTGTTAACTGCTTACTTTAAACAGCCTTGTCGTTGTTGGAGGTATATCGTATTTAAGGCCGGGGTCCGATCTTTCAGACAGAGTTAAAAAAAACAAAAAAAAACAAAAAAACAACAAAAAGAGTCACGGCTCTGGTTTTAAGAGGACTATTTTTTAGAGCAATTCAGCGTCTTGACTATTTTTAGTAAACTGCATGATTTTTTTTACAATCTTTACTAAAGGCTGGGGGGGGGGGGAGGAGATCTACAGACACCGGGGGAAGCTCTTCTGATACGATCCCCTTGCCTTCAATCAGAGGAGAAAAATCAAGCGTTTAAACTTTGGGTCAATGCAACATTGACGGAGGTGAAGCGAGTTTCTAAACACTGCCATTTTCAGGGAGGTGACTTATGTAGAGACCCTCTCTTCATGCACACTCCCACTTGCTGGTGGTTGTAGCTTTGGTTTATTGGGAACAATGTCTTTGGCTGCAGTGGTGCCCTGAATCGCAGTCTTTGCTTTGCGTTGCCTTCTCACAGTGACAACAGAGCTAGCCATGTTTTACTGCCAATTTTAACTTTTATGTGGCTGCTGTTTTGCACTGGATGTCTGTGAAGTAGCTCGTTGACTTCTTTAGATACCATTTTTGTGGACGATTGTCGGCTGGCTTTATTTCAGGACACCTTCGTGGGGGAGCCAGAAATCCTCCTGATGGTTCGGCTTAATTTTAAAAAGAAAAAAAAAAGAAAAAGAAAAAAGAAAGCAATGATGACAAATCACGTTGCAGCCAACAGCAAATCACATCAGTTTTGTTTTCTTGTTGGCACTTGACTACACCAGGAGAGCACGAAATAACCGTACAAGTTAATGGTCTGCGTAGGCTACTAGTTCATCATGTCCTTTACTACGGGTCCAATTCGGAAAGGAATACGTTTTGATCCATGAAAACCATGAAGTCTCTTATCTCGGAGGAACCTCTTGCGTATACTCGATGCTAGCTTCAGGAGGACTTTCTAAATGTTTTCAATGTTATTGTGTAGTTGATAGCACTATTGTGAAAAAAAAAAGAAAGCTACTTGTCATTCCATAGGAGTCTCTGAGGACTGCTTTGTGTATCACTGTGACTGCCGTGCGTGCTTAGAGATATAGACTTATCAGTAGGTAGCGAAAAACCAGTTTGTTCTGTAGTGATGTCGTAGCGTTCAACGCCATTTTCCCTTCCACGCGCGAGAGAGAGAGAGAGAAAGAGCGAGCGAAAGAGCGTCGCCCGACTTCACGCGGCCAAAAATTAACAACAACAAAAAATTAACAAAAAGGACGTTTCGTCCGACGCGCCAGCGGGTCGCTTCACACAGCATTTTGTTGAGCACTGTGCAATACTTGTATGTTCATCCCGTAGTGTTGACGTGGGTGGCGTTGCCTGACAACAACAACAAAAAACAAAAAAAAGACTATAACCGTGCGAGGATGAATTCAGTCGAGAGAGAGGTTTCTCCTTTCCAGTGAAGTGGTTAGGACACAGCACACGTAGATTCAGCTCACAGGTTGGAGCTTGACACCTGTTGACATCTGTTTAGGGTTCCCTCCCTTTTCGCAGGTTTGTTTGGGTTGTTTTTTTTTTTTCCTCTTCTCGCACACAGTTCCAGCATCAGAAGTTTCAGGGAGTCTTAGTTGAAATACCAAACAAGATTCTACATTTAAATATCCCCTTAAAAATGTCATGTACATATTTACATAATGGTGTCAAAAAAAATTATATCTAGGATGAATATAAAGTGACATGAATATTATTCTTCAGCCGCAAATATTGTACCATCCATATATTATATATCATCATTATTAATTCATTTTCATTACAGGTTTGTTTTTTTTATATTATTTGTTGATTCAAAACCCCTTTTATATTTGAGATGAAAACTCTGAATGTACAGTATGGACTGTGTTGGTGTAGATTACTTTAACCGTGAGATTATATGTACTTTGCACTTTTTGTTGTAAAAAAAAAAAAATTAAAAAAAATAGTAATATATAGTCATTTTGTTAATATTTTTTCAACAATTATGAATTAATTTCATTAACCCTAGCGGGGTGAAACCTCCCCATGTCTGATAGCATTCTAAAATCATTGAATATACTTTAATACAGATGCATTCTCAGTCCCTCTTCAGCTGAGGGAGTCTTTTATTTGACATGTTTTAACATATGTAGAACCATGAATTCCAGTACAGCTTCAGATTTAAATGAGGAAAAAAAAAAATGGATTAAAGTTCAAGGTACAGGCATTACAAAAAAAAAAAAGAAAGAAAATGGCCTGAGCAATTCAATAATGAATACTAAGGCAGAAAGGTTGTACTGAAGGGAATTATCCGATCAAAGCTGAAAGAAAATCAAACATGATTACGTCAGAAATAACAAGTGCGTAAAGGTATCGGTGGTGGTGGTGGGGGGGGGGGGGGGTTCGGTGATGGGGCAGCATCGACTGCGAGGCGGGTGGGAAATAAAATCAAATTAAAACTGCAAAGCAAAAAAAGCCATTTACCTGCACCGCGACGCGATGCTCCTCTTACTCCGATTCTCCCGGTAAAGTACGAGTAATCAAAGCCCCGAAAATGGTCCTCTTTGTAGAAGATCCCTGATCAAAGCTCTCTCCAGAGTCTCTCCAGTGACACCGACGAAAAGCCACGATGACCTTTTCCAAAACAAAAGCTGTGTAAAAGTATTAGAATCTGATGCTGTAGAAAGATCCTAGTTGCCTTTGTGTATATCAACTGCCCGCTTGAGTATTTCGTGTGTGGAAATTTTTCTCTGTAATCTTGTAGAACTGTTTGGGGTGTTTTTTGTTTTTTTTTCCTGCCATATCGCTCGCGGCGACGGCGAGCCGCTGACAAGTTATATTTGCTGTGTATTACCTTCATTTTTGATGAGGTGTTTTACAGTTTTGTTTCACTTCGTGTAGTGATTCACTCTGTGGAGTTTTCTGACTGTTGTTATATAACTTCATATACACAAATGATCAATAAAAAAAAAAAATTAAAAAAGAAAATGGTTTTATTTCCTGTTGATACAGAATTAAATGTATTCATTTATGGCTTCATCAAAGCTTTTTTTATTATTATTATTGAGGCCGCACGAGATGCCGGCACGGCCCGCCGAAGAGAAGGGTTCATGAACCCGACCTTGTGTTGCTCTCACGCCAGAAGTATGACTCACTGCCCGGTCACGAAACTCCCTTGGCTCCAGGAGGAAAACGTGCTTTACGTGCGTGACCATTTTTTTTTTTTTTAATGATGATGTTTTGCTCCTCGACACTTCGACGCAGCCTGTTTTGAAGGTCGCTACTGCCACCTAGAGGACGTTAAAAGGAGCACACCGCGGTGCATCTTCACAGGTAATGAAACAAAAAATGAAAAAAAGTGCATTATGGTTTGTTTGTTTTTTCCATTTGGCCCCTGGGCACAAAAATCCATTTTTATTAAGAGAATATTTACTAATGTGTTCTCATATCAGAGACTAGGGACAGGAGTTTGTCCTCCACCAAAAAAATATGATGTCATCGATGTGACGCTCAGGTGACAATTCATTTTGATGACCGGATTTATGGATGTGAAATAAAGCTCGTTTGGATGTTAAGACTCGTAAATCTCTCTAGTAAAAGACGTCCCGTCATATCACTAGGGCCCGAGCACCGAGCATCGCTGCAAAAGCCCGACTGTTTTTCGTAAAAATGTTCTCGTTCTTATTCTTGCGTTCGGACGACATGCATATGACGGGGGGGGGGGGTTTCGGCCAAAAAAATGTAAAATACTTAAAACTTTAGTATAAAACGTGATATTCAGCTTTGAATTACTCGTTACTTTTTGTTACTCGTTACTTTTCTCGTTACTTTTCGTTACTTTATAACAGCCCCGCCCTGAAGGCCCCTGTGGGGTAATATTCGCTCATAGTCATAGCGCCCCCTGTTGGCCACTGGAAATGACACTTTTCGCACTTTCACGTTCTACGTCGAGCTGGTTGATCCCATGAACCTAAAGTCGGGTCACAACAACCTAAACATGTAGTTGATGATATATTGAGACATTCGTTGGACTTTGTCGATGGGCGTCGCCGTGACGATGCTGCAAAGTTGGATGTCTCGCCGTGACACGGGAAGTTGATGTTTAAGGTCAAAGGATGCTTGAAACCTCAGGAAACGTGTCACATACATCCGGCGTGGTGAGACCATACATCTGATGTGTGTTTTGTGAGTGGGCGAGGCCAAACGCCTCGCCAGCGCCCCCTGCTGGAGACAGGAAACAAGACAAAAATAGCAACTTTAAGCCTGCAGGGTGGGGGTGTTATTGTTTATTGGTTTTGTGCTGTCAGTGACATTTACAAACTGAAATATTACCCCTTAACTTTTAATTTCCTTTTTAGATAGTTTGAATATCTACATTGTCTGACGATATTTCACACATACTCTTTTTTTTGTTCCAGCTTTTTGCAGCTTTTCATTGAAACCATGTAACATTAATACTTTTGTACAGTCTATGGTGAAATATTTTAATTTTGCCTTAAAATTTGGACTAAAAAAAAAAGTGTCTCTTTGGACACAGTGGGATCTCCACGTTAATTTATAATACAATTCTGTGGGTTGAGCAAACTCCTGATCTTCCTGTCGGCGTGACAAAGAAATAAAGAGCAAAAAAAAAAAAAGATTACAATAGAAGATATTTTATGTTTCTGTCAGTGCAAAGTACCAAATGACACATACGTCATTGTGTTTTCTTGCAGTTTGTCCTGATGGGGTCGTTTAATACAAATCTAATATATCCCTTAAACATGAAACACTTTTGAATACCAACTCGTTTTCTGCTGTAACACGGTTGTGCTCACAGGAACATTTCACGATAAGATAAACTGAAGTGTCACAACCGCCGAAGGAAACCGACAGACGCAAAATACAGATAAGACTGACATTCATGACTGTTTGTTTTTTTTTCTTCATAATTTGGAAGACATGCATGATTATTATTTTTTATTTATTTTTAAGTCATGACAACGGGGGAAATTGAACCACCACTTCTCATATTGAGAGGCAGCGGCACTAACCACCGCGAGTCCCCTTAATAATATAATAATTTACACCCTTATTTTCCACATAGGCTGTTTTTTTTTTAATTGTATTTTATTCTGAAATCCGGTCTTGTATGCGGAAGTTACGTAAGAGCTTCGGCGTTGCAAGTTAGCAAACAGTTTAGATACCGGAAGCTATGTGAAAAAGGAAGAACGTGTTATTAAAGGACTTATACGTTTATTTTAAAAAATAATAATAATACATTTAAAAAAAAACAGTAACCTATTTTTATAGCGTATGTTCATTTTTTTATGACAGTGTTATTAAACCAAACGAGACTTTAAAAAAAAAAAAAAAAAAAAAGTCCAACTCCGTGCTTTTATTTTTAAAACCGGTGACCGGATGTCTCGACAGCCTTTCTTCAACAACAGCTCGGAACCACCGTCACCGTTTGGGTTTGCCGTGTGAGCTCCTCCGGTGCTGCCCAAAACAAGCGTTGCAGCCGAACTGCACCGACTGACAAAAAAACAACAACCCAAAACCCAAAATGCTGTCCTACATCATCGGGGTGAGTACACGTTCATGAAAAAAAAGTTTTCCTAACAAAGTCGGTGTCGTGGGAGGGGGGGTGGGAGGTGGGGCTCGGTCGGGCCCGCCGGAACCACCGTGACTCATTCCTCCCGTTATGGATTAAACCAACATGGGGTCGGCTTCAGTAGGAACCACCCAGTCGCTTTCTGTGAGTCATTCTCTTCGCTTGTTGACCTTCATCACAGCTGATTCGAGGCGGCTTCGACGGCATCCTCAACCTCGTCTTCAGGCTCTTCTTCTCCAGGAGGAGGACCGCCATCACCTTGGAGGACCCCAACATCAAGTACGCACTCCGGCTGATAGACAAACAGGTGAGCCGGCCTTGAAACACGACAAATCCACCAAATTTTTTTTTTTTTTTTTTTGACGTCCGCAAACGCAACAGATGCGTTCACGTGCAGCCTTCCTCCTTCCCGTGTTTGTTTTAGATCGTCAGTCATGACACGAGAAAGTTCCGCTTCGCGCTGCCTTCCCCTGAACACGTCCTGGGTCTCCCCATCGGTGAGTATGTGCCCTCCGTCACTGGGTGGAAAGTAACGAGTACTTCACCGAAGTACAGCTTCGAGGTACTTTTACTTCACTTCAGTACCTGCAGCTCCACCACATTTCAGAGGAGGGGGTGGGGGGTGAGGGAGAATTAAACATTAAACTAAAGTTTCAAATGGTGCAATATTTTCAGGCAGAAAAAGTCCCCCCCCCCAAAAAAAAAAAACAACAGATTTACATATCTAACATATAATAATACATATATTTACTTTATTTCCCTTCTGCAGGGCAGCACATCTATTTGTCTGCGAAAGTAGACGGGAAGCTGGTGGTGCGTCCGTACACGCCGGTGTCCAGCGACGACGACAAAGGCTACGTGGACCTGGTGGTGAAGGTAAGGACCGAAGGAGAGTGTCGACGGTATTTCATTTATTTACTTTATTTTATTATTATTTTCTTTTTTAAACGAGTCTCTGGTTTTGTCCCTCGCCGACAGGTTTACTTTAAAGACATGAACCCTAAATTCCCGGAGGGAGGGAAGATGAGCCAGTACTTGGAGAGCCTCAAGATCAACGACACCATCGACTTCAGGGGACCCAGCGGCCTCCTCGTTTACAAGGGCAAAGGTCAAGGAGCCCGAATGCCGAAAAGGGGGAACAGGCTTTTTTTTGTTTTTGTTTTTGTTTTTTTTAACCCAACTTGAGCCTCGGCAGCTGACTGGAAGATGTTTAATTTGTCCCCCCTGCAGGCGTGTTTGACATTCAGCCCGACAAAAAGACTCCGGCCGTGACCAAGACGGCCAAACACGTGGGCATGATCGCCGGAGGGACAGGTGAGGGAAACGTTCAGCGTCCGCCGCACAGATCCTGACCATCTCGGTCAGTAAATGAAACATATATATATATATATATATATATATACTCTTAAAATATCATAAACTGTCAAAAATGTATCACGAAGCCAGAAAGGCTTTAAAATGGCTTCTTTTATTATTTCATTTGAGAGGTTTTTTTTTTTCTATTGCGGTTGTTTGGTGGTCACATCTGATCGAACCACGTCCACGCTGCTGCATAAGAGCAGATCCGAGTTTTCCAGTGATTAACTCTCAATAAATAACAAACAAAAAATAGTTTACTCTGATACTTTACTTGTGGACATTCGATTTTATAGAGAAATACTGACGCCTAGTTTTTTTTTAATTTTTTTTTTAGCAATTTTAAGATCCGAAGGGCCTCAAACTATAAACAAAAAGTACATGTCTAAATACTTCTGAGCTTTTTGTTTTGTCGGGAAAAAAAAGAGTTTAGTAAATTGTGTGTCTTAGTCCCAAAAAACAAAACGTGGCGTCCTCCTGTTGGGATAACTTGAGCCTGTCCCGGGTGTCCTTGCAGGGATCACCCCGATGCTGCAGCTCATCACAGCAGTGATGAAGGATCCTAAGGACCAAACGGTGTGTTACCTGCTGTTTGCCAACCAGGTGAGTTCTGCATTAACCGCAACGCAGACGGCGGGGAGGTCCGCGCAGTCGCTACAAAACCAAAACGGTTTTTTTTTAAAATTCTTTATTCTTCTTCTTCTTCTTCATGTGTTCAGACTGAGAAAGACATCCTGCTGCGACCGGAGCTGGAGGAGATCCAGGTCAACCACCCGGACCGTTTCAAGCTGTGGTTCACCGTGGACAGGGCGCCCGAAGGTGAGTCACCCCCCCCCCCTCCCTTTCCAGCAATACTCATCACGTAACTGACTGGACTAAAATATTAAAATATAAGATGTCTGATGGGCTCGGAGCACGTATTTGTCACCTGGTGTTTGTATAGAAATTATACCATCAATGAATACTTTTACCATCGATTGACTACCAAACTATTTGCGGTTTATTAAAATGTCCAAGACAAGTTCTAAGAGCTCAATGTAAACTGTGTTATTATATATTTAAAATTGTATTATTCTTTTATTTCTGTATTATTTATTGGAAGACTTAAGAAAAGGCATTTTTGCCTTTTAAAGGAGCAGTGTGTTGGATTTAGGGACATCTAGTGGTGATGTCGTAGATTACAACAAACTGAACCTACCGGAGATATGACAACTGCAGTTCAGACTCGAACCTGCTGACGTTGCAGTAAAGTTGAACTTTTTGCAAAAATACTCGCCGTTTAGATTTTCCTGCACATCCTCCCGCCAGCAGGTGTCACTAGTGAAACACTTCCTGGTAAACCTACTCTTTATAACTTCCCATCTCGTAACGCCGAGGTGTTTCTGAACGTGTGTGTGTGTGTGTGTGTGTGTGTCTCAGACTGGGAGTACAGCCAGGGCTTCATCAGCGAAGACATGGTGAGCGAACGCCTGCCGCCGCCCGGCGACGACACCGTCGTCCTGATGTGTGGACCTCCGCCGATGATCCAGTTCGCCTGCAACCCCAACCTGGACAAAGTGGGCCACTCGGACGGCCGCAGGTTCACCTTCTAGACGTCCCGTCCACGCAGAGGAATCGAGGTTTGGATGTCTTAAGTGCGTCCGGTTACCATTTCCTCCCCCCCCTACCCCAAAAAGCATTAAAGCACTCGTACAGCTGCAAGTGAGCATTGCACTATGTATACGATATATACGTGTGTGTGTGTGTATATATATATATATATATATATATATACATATATATGCCACAATATTTATCATGCAACAGAATCACAGCGTGGGCCGATTCATGTAAGCAGGAAGTGTGATGGAAGGGCAGGAAGTGTGATGGAAGGGCAGGAAGTTGCGAGTACCGTGAGCTCGTTTTGACCTGAAGGTTCGCGATGTAAAAGAGGATTTTATTTTTCTTGCGGGAAACTAAAATGTTTTCAGCGTGAAAATGAGGACGTGATCCCAAAAACCCGTTGCAAACAAACCGACTGTCCTGCCGTGGCCTCGCTTTGGTTCTAAAAGTCAGAAGAGTTGAGGTTTACTGGCTGTTTTCTGAGTGCCTTAAAAACACACCAAGCTTTCTTCTCTTTTTTTTTGTTGTTCTTTTTTATAAATGCCGATTTAAAGAATAGTGAGCACTTGATTTCTACACCCTCATGTTAATTCTTCCATCATGGCTTTTGGTAACGTGCTACAGAGTTAACGATGCTGTTGCGACGTCAAAAGGTGTCCATATTTTGGGATTTGTTGAACGTGAATTCGTTACCGATTTGTCTTTTCTGAACATCTGGCGTCCTGTGTTTTGGATATGCAACATTAAAATCGAGCGCTCTTCAATCATCGAGGCTTTTGATCATTATTTTTGCAGCGCGACTCGTCTTCATTTACAAACTGTTTGATCGCCGCCGTGTTCGAGGTTTAAAGGGAGAATCTACTTCAGAATAAAGACGCATTTTCTTCAGGGAAAATTTCTTTTATCATTTTTATTACCAAAAAAAAACTTTAAAAACACAACATGGAATGAAACCATAATCGATAAGCATGTAAATAAGACGTTTGGCTGTTTCTTTGTAAAAAAAAAAACTTTGGCATCCATGTTTCAAAACGGAATAGTTGAGACATTTTGGGAAATAGGCTTAAGATTAAAAATGACACAACAGCCAGGATTAAGTAGTTTGGCATTAAGACTGGAAACGGGAAGCAGCTCGCCCGGCCACGTCATAAATCGGCCAACGAGAAGCTCTGAAGTTCATTAATGAACGTGTTGTATGTCGTTTTAAATGTCAAATTAACAAGTTGTGATTCTAAGGAGAGTTTTGTTCTATTTAGCGGTAAACTGTGTTTTTATTAAACAAACGAGATGTAACCTGTCAATTGTTGACATGGGACACGGAGCCGGGCTAACAGTCCCCCCCGTTTCTAGTCTTTATGCTAAGCTAAGCTGACCACATATCACAGCTGTAGCTTCACACTTTAAGACGCACACACAAGTGAGTTCAATCTTCTCACTTCATTCTCCTAAAGAGTAAAAGCACATTTCTGAAAATGTCTTGGCACAGTTTGGGCTTTATTTGTCCATTTTTTTTTATTTTTATTTTTTTATCTTTTTAGCCTGTAGTGGTGCAAAGAGTGACAGGAAATACTTTTTTTTTTTTTTTTTTTAAAAGGTCAACAGTTAAACAGAGCGCTGCATGACGCACAAAGCTTTTAGAAACACTTGATTCTTCAGCAGAGATCAACTTCATGGACCTGAATGGAGCTCGGGACAGAAATCTGAATTCAAAGCAAGATGGGACCTTTTAAAGCTTTTAAACCACTGATTGCAGAAAAACAAAACGCATGCTTGGATATTCAAATAAATGCAGAGAGAGGTTCATTAACGCACTTCAAATCTTGTATTTTGAGTTCACTTATTATATTTTGGACAACTTCAATAAATAGAAATGGTCACGGAAGCCACCGAAAGTCTCACCTTTCGTTACAAAGCTGGGCGGCGATGTAGGAAAGAAAAAAAAAAAAGAAAATCGATTGGCACAATTTGTTCCTTCTCGGCATCTCGCTCAGACGTTGGCGTTATTGTGCGTTTTTGACAAGTCGTTCTCCGCAGGGCAGACGGAGGTCTCCCGAAAAAGCTCCTCGTCTTTCAGCATGCTCTGAAACAGACGGAGAGCAGGAGACCGGTTTAGTCCGGCTGCGTTCCGAGCGACGGCGCCGCAGCAGGTCAGCGTCTCACCGTCAGGTTGTTGATTCCCTCGGAGAACGCTCCGATCTGTCTCACCGTCCCTTCGGAGTCCTCCATCTGAGGAAAAGGGAGGGGGGGGGGGGGGGGAGGAAAAAGTACAGACGCAACTCAAACGCGAAGTCGAGGCGATCGTTTCAAATGCTTCGCGCGTTTTCGGTTTCCAACTTTGTGTGTCCCCGAGCGAAAGCGTCCCCGTACCTCCTCCAGGTGGTCGAGGCTTTCCTCGTAGATCCTCTGAAAGCTGCTGTTCTTGGGCATCTCCACGTTCATGGGGCAGATGTACTCGTCGCCGTCGTCCTGACGTTTCTTCCTCAGAGTGCCGAAACCACCGAACGACAGCCGTCTCGGCTGGACGGATGTAAAAAAAAAAGAAAAAAGGAAACAATTCAGCTGCCGGGCGAATTAAGTCTCCCAAAGCTATTTCCTTGTGAGACGATATTCTGATATTCTGGTCGTCAAGTGAACCTGAAAATATTAGTTGATGCTAAACTATTTTTAATGTCTCCCAAAGCTTTTTTTTTTTTTTTTGCAGCGATGTGCTCGAATACCAACGTTTCCCTTGATGTTTTCATGAATCTAAACCTTATCTGTCAGTAAAAGTTGGGGGTTAAAACAATTGTTTAATGTTTTGGGAATCCGTTTTTTATGATATTTCAGACAACATCTATGGTATGATTTGTTCTTCAATTTTGGACGACAGTGTGGACTGAAATTTTTATGCAATTATGAACAGCATGCTATAGTATGACTTTGTTTTTTAATATTTCGGACAACATGGCATAGTGTGACTTTTGTTTATCATATTTTGGAGTTATATTAAAGTATGACTTTTTGATCACATTTCGGACGACGTGCTATAGTATGACTTTTTTTTTAACCTATATTGATCGACATACTATAGTATTACTTTTTTAACCTATATTGACCGACATACTATATAGTATGACTTTTTTTTTTTAGCCTATATTGAACAACATATTATATTATGACTTTTTTTTAACCTATATTGAACAACATATTATAGTATGACTTTTTTTAATCATATTTAGGACGACATGCTATAGTATGACTTTTTTATCATATTTAGGACGACATGCTATAGTTTGACTTTTTTGTCATATTTTAGACGACATGCTATAGTCTGACTTTTTTATCATATTTTAGGACGACATGCTATAGTTTGACTTTTTTGTCATATTTTAGACGACATGCTATAGTATGACTTTTTTTAATCATATTTAGGACGACATGCTATAGTATGACTTTTTTTTCATATTTTAGACGACATGCTATAGTCTGACTTTTTTTAATCATATTTTAGACGACATGCTATAGTATGACTTTTTTTTCATATTTTAGACGACATGCTATAGTATGACTTTTTTGTCATATTTTAGACGACATGCTATAGTATGACTTTTTTATCATATTTTGGACGACATGCTATAGTGTGACTTTTTTGTCATATTTTAGACGACATGCTATAGTATGACTTTTTTTAATCATATTTTAGACGACATGCTATAGTATGACTTTTTTGTCATATTTTGGACGACATGCTATAGTCTGACTTTTTTGTCATATTTTGGACGACATGCTATAATGTGACTTTTTTTTATCATATTTTGGACGACATGCTATAGTATGACTTTTTTATCATATTTTAGACGACATGCTATAGTATGACTTTTTTGTCATATTT